>NC_056750.1:776404577-776713327 GCF_019279795.1 Protopterus annectens | reverse complement strand
CAATCAGTAATACAACAAATCACTTTTAAAAGTGCTGAATGTGGGAAAACAATGGCAAAAGAGAATTAAAGAAACACATTTCAATTGTTATATTTCAAAACAAAACAAGACTCCATGCATAAAATTTAGCAAAAAAGAATTCATTGTTACATAATGCTGTTTTAAAGTTGTCCTATATCTTTGGTATGTACAAACATGTTCCAATGTTGTTTAAATCATCAGGTGAACCATTATAGTGAATTAGAAAGTGAGTGGACATTAGGTTAATGCTACAGTCTTACCCTTATCTTCTTGACATGCTTCTGCAGCAACAATCTTAACTGCATTTTATAGTTTTACCTATAAAAATGTTGGTGCAGAAACAAGAACACAAGTGACAATTAATATTCCCCCCAGCATGTGAGAAACAGAGTATTAATTTTTCTTAAAAAAAAAAAAAAAAAATTGCAAGGGCAAACAGTCACTACAGTGCAAGTACACCTATGAAACAATATTTATTATACCATGACCCCCCCAAAACGTGCACGCTGATTGGCCAGCGTGCCCGTTGTAAATAGAGTTATACTAATGGAAAAAGGTCCTAAAATAACGGAGATCTCCATGTTAAACCCATTTAACATAGCGACACTTTTAAAAAAAGCAATGGAGAAAGAAGATCTCTGTTGCTTTTTTTTAGTGTCTCGCTACGTTAAATGAGTTTAACATAGCGAGACAGTTTTAAAATAAGCAACGGAGACCTGTACATACCAACACTTTTAACACAGAAAACATCTTCAGATAGAAAGATTTCTTCAGAAACGCAGTAAATCTGAGATTTCACTTAACAAACCACCTGCAATTTCCTTGTCACTTTTAGGACAACTTAACTATAGATGCTCCTTTATGTATTCACTGGCACAGAGTGTCTGGGATAATATGTGACAGAACACCACCAAAGAAGCTGAAACCTGGGCAGTAAAGGCAAAGCAGATGAGGACACTAAAGGTGATGGAGATGAAGAGCAGGAGATGGAGAGGATGCACACTGTCAGACACACAAAATGACATCACAGCAGAAGCCAAAGTAGCTCCAAATGCAGAGAAGGTCAAATAGCACAGATTACAGTGGTTAGAGCACATGTGCAGGAAAGCAAAGCAGAAGACAATTGGAAGAGAATTTGGGACAGACAGGAAGAAGGCGAGAGGAAACAAGGATGCCCAATAAAGAGATGGATGGATTGTGTGAGAGAAGGCCTGCGATAACCAGGCATGACTCTCGAAGAGGGTAGGAGTGCAGAATTGAAACGAGAGAGAGACTGAACCCCTACATCATGCAAACAAAAATGGGAAAAGGCAGGGCTGATGAGGGTGTACTCAAGAGCTCATTTCTAGGTGTCTCAGCTACTGTCCAATAAATTTTTATAGCCTGACTGAATAATGTCCTCCCTCTTATTTAACATTTCAAACGTTTTCATTTTACTGGCCTCATCTAAAACAATCCTTTTTTGGTATTTCAGAGATTTTCCTTGTTCTCAAAAATTCCCTTAACATAAAGGAGACCAATAAATGGGAGCAATGCCCATGAGAGTTGTGGAGACTAAACCTATTTCCACTTTAGACCAAGGACAGTCTGGAACACAAATTAATGAAAGATAGGTGGTGCAGTGTTGCAACGGTTAACGTTCTCCCCTCACAGCAAGATGATGGTCTCCCTTTTGATTCTTCACTGGGGCACCTTCTGTGCAGAGTCTGCATGTTCTCCTTACGTACACGTGGGTTTTCTCCGGGTATTCCGTTTTCCTCCCACATTACAAAGACATGCATCTGGAGCATTTCTTCCCAGGCCTCAGCTGAAAATAAAGAAAGTTTGACTAGGACAGAACCCAACATTTGTTGTCTGGGAAAGAAAGAGAAAAAGAAAATAAATCATAATTAAACATACACAAGTACATTTCCCCTACTGGCCAGTGTGCGCCCACCATAAAGCCCAGCAGCCCTGGGTCAATCTGCCACTGGTTGGCCAGTATTCAGCTGCCCAGTTTGGGTTACCTGGGAAAGTTCGATGTAAAACCAATCTACCTGCCAAACACAAATTAAGGTTTGCAATACTCCACACAGGTTCACTGACAGAACAGAGCTTGGAAGTGGATGGCATGATGGCGAGGAGGAGGTTGGACATCCTTTGTACCCACAAGATGAAATGGAAGGGCAAAGCCACTGGGGCTTGGGATCCGCAGTCTACTCCTCATAAAAAAAGGACAAAATAGAAAGCTGTGGAAACTGTGAAGAGGGAGACGCTTCAGAAGACAGGGAGGGGTGTCATCAGAATTAGAGATAGATGCAAAGCAAATCAGACTCCAGTGCAAGGATAGAGTAGTTGTAATCTCAGCCTATGCCCCACAGCAGGGTACGTTAGCAATGAAAAAGTACATTCGGGCAGCAGTTCCAGGACTTGCTAAATAAAAGCAGGCCAGCAAGGTCTATTATAACTTCGAAGATGTAAAACTTCTAAAGTTATATCGAACCCACAACATCGAAGGATGAAAATAGCTAAGCCCCGGAACATCGAAATCTTACCTAGGGCAAGATTTTGGTGGGCCGTTCTGTGGATTCGCCATTTCCTCCACTGTGGTGCGAGAGTTACGGGCCTTAGGGTTAGGGTGCGGGTTAAGGTATGTGGATAGTTAGTAATGTATGTATGGTTTAGTGTAGGGTTGGGTTCTGTTAACTGTATGTGTGTGGTTTATTTATTTTGGTGTGCATGTTTCTCGGAACAGCAATCCCCCCCCCCCCCGAGAAAAATTCGCTATTCTGAGCGTTCAATGTGATCTATATTCGAAACTCCAAGTTCGAACTTATGGTGTTCGATATTTTGGAATTTCCAATATATGATATAGACCTAGCCAGCATGAGGTGGGGTTAATGGGGACCAGAATACACATATCGAGATAGAGAGAACAGAGCATGAGGACTGCCTGGGTCCACATGGGTGGGGCAACAGGAATAAAGCAGGAGAAGGCATTCTACACTTCTGCCTGGCAAATAGCTTGATGGTGGCAAACACAGTTCAGCAAAAAGAGAGTCACACGATCACATACAACAGTGGCCAACATGCAACTCGGGTAGACTTCCTCTTTGTAAGAAAAAGCCACTGGAGTATAATCAGTGATTGCAAAGTCATCCCAGTGAAAAAGTCAGCCCGCAGCATAAACCACTGGTTGCCACAAAGCGGTCACAGAAGGCTCTAAAGTCAGAGACTAGCCTGAAAACTTGGAAGCCAACTGGAGAGAAAGCACAAGAGTTCAAGGAAATACTCTTGTGCCGTAGCAAATCAAGGAGAAGAACAGGTGGAGTTGAAGAATGGTAGCTCCTCAAAACAGCATGTGTGAGGACTACAGAACCGATATGCAACCACACCAGGTATGGAAAGGAAGATGCACAAGAAAAGCTGGCGGTGGAATGTAAAAGTCTAAAGTCATCAGCCAAAAGGAGTACAAGAAAAAATGAGACAGAAAGAGCAGACCAGGCTAGGAAGGCATACTGGTTGTCTAACAAAGAGGCAAAGACAGAGTTGCAAAAGTAAAGAACAAGGCATCAGAGACACTAACAGCTTTTAGAAAGTAACTCAGTAGATTGCACAAAGAAACAAAGAAACAATCAGGTTGCAAGGCAAACACAAAGAGAAAGAAGACAGTCAACAGAACCCTTCATATGGCATGCCAGCAACAACCTATTCAGTAGTCTACAGGACATCAAAGGGAGATGGAGCACTTTCAGCAGCTTCTGAATGAAGAAAACCCAACAGAAGCTGTACGACCCCAGACACGGCCTACAATGCCTTCATAGTGGAGGCAAGAAGAGCACTAAGGAAAATGATGTCAGGGAAAACAGCAGATTTGCCCAAGATGTTGGGCAAGTTAGGAGAGAAACAGCACCTGGGGGTACTCACAGCAGTATGGAGAAACAGCACCTGGGGGTACTCACAGCAGTATGGAGAGAAAGGGGTACCCCAGGTGACTGCGGAACAAGCATACTTCTGCCAGTACACAAGAAAGGGTACATCCACAACTGTGGGCAGTACTGAGGTATCAAACTCCTGTCACACTGTATGAAAGTTCTGCAGATGGTGATCGATAAATGAATACGCAGAGTATCAGAAAGAAAGATGGGAGATGAGCAGTTCAGATTTAGATCAGGTTTCTGATGTTTGTAGTGAGACATACAGTTGAAAAGAAAACTAGAGATGAGAAAGGAGTCCATCTAGGTATTCCTAAACTTGGAGAAAGCATACAAGGTCTCAAGAAAGCAGATTTGGGCAGTCCTGTGGTACTGCAAAGTCCCAGAAACATTGGTAGAATTAGTGCAGGTTATGTTCAAGGATCCAGCGGCACAATTACAAGCAGGGTTCACACTCACACAGGGGTGCCCAGTGGGAGTGGGTGTGCAAAGTTCCTGTCAGAGCCCACTGCTGTTCATATTGGCGATGGACTACATTAGCAAACAGGTTACAAGTGGGCAGATCAACAAAGCTGAGGTGTACAGATGAAGTGGCATTACAGGCACGTTCTGAAGAGCTTCAGCAAAGGATAAAGGAATGAAATGCAAAACATTAGGCACATGGGATAAAACAGAGTGCAAATAACACAGTTATCATGGCAGCAAACTAGGGAAAATCATAAGAAGCTGAGAAATGAGACAGAGGGAAAAATAGTGGAACAGACTAAAAGCTTCAAGTACCTTGGGGGGGTGCATGAGAAAAAGGGAGGGGTGCGTAAGGAGAAGGTAAGGTCAAAGCTAGAAATCAGAGGGGATGCAGACAACTGGCAAAGAGTATCGGGGGAGTGAATGACAGAAGAATGCCAAAGAAACTGATTTGTATACCTCGCATAACAGTGGTGTGACCAGTACTACTGTATGGTACAGAAACCTGGGCAGTAAAGACAGAGCAGATGAAGAAGCTAGGAGGTAACAGAAATTAGGTGGCTGAGACAGGTGGTAGGATGTGCACTGCAATGAGGACATTGGAGCAGAAACCCAAGTTGCTCCAATTGAAAAAGGTTCAGAGAGAACTGATTACAGCAGTCTGGGCACATGCACAAAAGCAGATGATTTGAGATACACAGGATGAAGCCAAGAGGAAACAAGGATGCCTAACAGAGAGATGCATTGTGTGACAGAAGACACAAGACAGTCAGGCATGACTGTAGAAGATAGGAGATGGACACTGAATCAAGTGATGGTGGTATTCCAAACCAAAAGTACAAAAATGGGAAAATGGGGGATGATGATGACTGCGATGAAGATTAAAATTAAAATGATTATGAAAAATCAGTATCCAAACTGTGGGTGACCCCATTTCAAATAAATATCAAAATTATCACTAACAAAAATAATGTATATAAAAAATCATTACGATGTACACATTTCTCTTTCAAATAAAGCCATAGCCAAAGCCATAGCCAAAGATGCATAATCCTAAGCAAGAGTTCCCTTATGCTGATCACCAAAGAAGAGAAAGAAAATTATGGGTCAAAGAAAAGTCAGTTCTACTAAAATGTAAAAGTGGAACGTTACCTTAAAAAGGCAGCAATGCAACCAAACCATGGCAATGCTGTGTATTAGCAGAGAGGCTACAGCTATCCCAAGTATATTGGCCTACAAGTAACTGTGGAAATTTTAGGCTGCTCCTTTTTGAAGAATCCATCTGAAGTATTAATTTATTTAGTTGGATGTTAATCACTTAATAAAGCGTCTCCCTGAGAAACGCTCCTCCTATTAGGAATTGGAAAAAGTTTACATATTTTTACTAGACAACAAAAGACAGCAAGCTTAGGTTTAGAAAAGTATTTGACCAATTTCTTAATTATTAATAGTTTAGAATTTCAAAATCCACATGGAAGCAGCTGTCAGCATCATTTGGTTGCTAAATAACCAAATTATCCAGGCAAAGGAACATAGAGCAAAACAAAAAAGCTATCTTGAATAAAGTTTACTCACATTATATAAACGTTCATATCCAACATTTCCAGAGATGCATAAAATAAGTTCCAGATGGTATGTCATTTAAAACACTGATGTACAGACATCACAATGAAACAATTTTTCTTTTTTTAAGCAATGAACTATTAATGAGAATCATCTTTATTCCAGTGTTGAAAGTTTTATACTAAATATTTAATTTTTTTCTAAACTACAAATTGTTGTGATTTTTAACACTGGTTTCAAACTAGTAGTTGCACTGAGATCAGGATGTCAGGTCATAACAATGCTATTTAATAATACTCATGCATTTCATATTTCCAAATCTATATTTTTGACCAAATCTGACACTCGCTTGCTTCATTACTTCTAGTCTTCTAAACAGAAAAGAATGATCTATACCTGTTAAATGGGATAGATCCAGCTAACGTAGGATGTAATAATATGGTACATCTAATATTAGAATAATGCTCAGTTACCCTTTCTTTTAGACAGCCAACATTTTTATCAACATAATATGCAGTGCAAGTAGTGCATGCATTTAAATACATTTATTTTGACAAATCGGCATATTGGTCATTGGGTGTTTACATTCAACATCATTAACAACATACCTACAAAATAAAATCTAATAAGGATGTTTAACTGTTTTATGCAATAATTTAATCTCTTTTTGGTTTGCTCTTATAGCTGCATCTTGTTTTAACTGAAATCCTTTTTAAATGCAAATACCGATATCAATACTATTTGTTAAAAAAGGCAAGTTATTTTTCTATAATTAGCTTCCAGCTGAAACCACATGTATATACTATGATGTATTCCACTACTGTTATCTTTATTTCTGGTATTAACAGTAACTGGATGTGCAGATACTTTTTTCTGCAAAATAATATTTCCCAATGGTCATCCAAGTGATAAACACATCACATTTATCCTCCTGCTGTTTAAAAGGTAGCTTCACTGTGAGATATAATTAATAACTATGTGCAATACCATCAAGCATATAACTTGGATGCATACTACTCTGATGCAAGACAATTCTTTAGCCCCTCGTTCTTATAAATGTGACATACTATTCACACATTAACAGTCATGTCTAATAAAACAGCATCATTAAATATTCTTTAAATTTCAGGTTTTACTCAATGTGAATTATCAAATAAATCTATTGTTTACTTAGTTACATGCATTACTTGTACTTTATATTATGTTGGTAAATCTAAATCTATTAGAAAACTAAAAGCAATAAATATTGTTGACATTTAAACAGATGAACACTACTTTAATATTAGACATGCAATACTACAAAACGCATTAGCTAGACATACCCATTTGAGAAGTGCGGATCATTACTTTCTGTTTAAGTTACAAGAAGCAATTATTGTAAGCCACAAAGTGAATTTGCACTTGGAAATGCTTAAATATTCATGGATATCATCATTACATGCTGACAGACATGATTTGGTTTCAACACAACTGTCAGGGAAAGTAAAGTGAACAAGGGGAGACGGGAACAGAAAAGAATGAAGAAAGAATTTGGGAGGGAACAACATGCATAAGTCAAACTTATAACTAACGGACAGATATTTAAATGGGCCAAGTGTACATACAATGTGACTAACTCTGGCTGTTGGAAGTTTATAGGTTCATGATCAAATACTACGCCAACTGCCCTGAAGGGCCATTTTAAGTCTTGCCAATAACCCAAGATCAGAATTAAACCTTATACTTTATGTCTATAAGGTAAAGCCCTTAAGTATTATGCCAAATACACAGTTCTAGGAAGAAACAGTCTGGTTTCCACATGTGGGTAAAAGTTTCCCGTTATAAAAGAAAGAATAAAACTTTTATACTAAAAAAAAAAAAAAAAATGGAACTATGAGAAACAGCAACTGAAACAAAGGTGAAAAGCAGTGGACCACAACAGCTGCGTCTAGTAGGCACCAAAATATTAACCACTGTCAGAGTGTTACCACACGTCCTCCCTGGATCCACATGGGTTTCATCAGGGCTCTGGTTTCAGCCCTCATCCCAAAGACATGTGGGTAAGATAAGTAATGCTGAAACTGACCCAAAGTGTTATTTGTTGTGTGTCTAACACCTAAATCCTGTCCAGGATTTTTCAGGCGTTAATCCATCTGCTTTTCATGACGGGATTCAATTTTCTAAAACGCTGAATTATACTAAAGTGAGTACTGAAAGGTGATAGAGGGGCATCCATTGTTCAGATAATATCAACTTACAGAACTGCATCGCTGAAAAGCATCACTTGACATCATTAGGGGATGTTTAATCATAGGCTTCATTCCCAGTACATCTAATGTATAAATATAGACAACAATTTGTACCTTCATTTTCCAAAGGAAAAGAAAACAGCAGGTCATTTTAGCTTAAATGCCTCTTCTTATTTAAAGAGATAATCTCTGGCAAGTACCTTCATATTATCAGGAGGGTCTCCTTGACCTGTAGTTGCGCACACAAACACGACAAGTGGTTCAGTGATCAGCGTAGCCTAAGGGAAAAAAAAAGTACAAAGATTAAAACCAGAAATGTGTACTACAGCCGACAGACTGAAAGATTAGTCCACCTCAACTTTAACCAAACTTAACAGGAGAAACAACCACAGGATGGCACACATGGCCACTAAAGAATTAAGATAAAACAGCTCTTCTTGGTTTGCCTGTTTTGCAGTCCTGCAGTTATTTCAAGCACTGATTACCATCCAAAAGAGCCACAGTAGTAGTACAGGCTCCAAATAATGATAAAGGAATGTAACTGCTGCTTTACAACACACTATACTCTTTACAATTGTGTACATGCACCTGTGCTCCAACACTGGCAAAGGAATCTGACAGACAGGACAAGACATGTAGTTAGGTATGCTAATTCCTACCCACACTACCCAAGCTTGTCATACAATGGCATTACATGTAAAGAAAAGCATAATTCCCAAAGAAACATAAAGGGGCTGAACATAGGCAGGAGTGTGAAAAAGCAGGCAATGGTCAAGAAATGCACTTGGGTTTGAAAAAGTTCCCACGTAACCCTAACAGAAAAAATGCATTAGGAGGAAATGACTACTATCACACTTTGATAAACTGCAATGCAACAATGCTCGTCTTACTACACCAGTAATGCTAACACAGCTGCAAGGAATCATTTGAAAATACTACATACTATAAACAATCAGTATTCAAACCATTCCACTGTAGAGTTTCCAGCAGCATCAAGTCACAGAGACGGGTTGACTGACAGGTCCTTTGGGTGTGCCCTTGACTGACAGGTCCTTTGGGTGTGCCCACTATATGGACCTATGTCTGGATGTGTCCCTACCTCTGCCTTACGTCACAGAGATGAAGCCTCTGACAGCTCCCTATGGGTGTAAAATACATTTACCTTCAAAGCACCCTGTAGGCTTACAGGGCACAAAACCCTGTTGCTATCAACCAGGAATGTGTCTTTACAGCAAAATGCTGTTCATACTGTAAGCCTCTGCTAAATATCTAAACACTGTTGTCTTATTAACAAGATTCAGAGTACAAATGTGTCCTACAAAATTATTCGCTTCATAGTGTCGGAGAGAAAGCATTAGATTAGCGTTAAACTTTACAGTAAATATAGTTCACAGAAACCACCACCATGATTTTGTTAAATGGCAATAGAAAATACTGCTGCTCCACAATAACTGAATGCTTTCACTGTATCAATGCGTTTCCTTCAACACTTACAGCCGTAACATGCCACTTATCCTGCATGATCAGTCATAAGCACCATACAAAAAAACAAAAAATATAATCATTCACGTTCTGCCCAAAGAGCTGCCTTCTAGATTTGTGTACCTACCCCCTAATTAAAAACAACTAGCTTCAGTCTCTAGACTATTTACTAGACAGGGAGGCACATGGCTTCTTGTGGAGTAATGCTTCAGGGTGGAGTTCTTGGTGTAGGTGAAACATTAAGAAACCTACATTAAGACATACTCACTATGTTATAACTGTCCAGTGCTTCAACCCTGCAAGTAAACTGCCGTCTCTTGGCTTCTCTACCAATCCTCTCCGCCACATCCTGTGCAGTGCCAGTCTGACTTCCAAATAAAACCAGCAACTTCCGGTCAGACATCTAAAAAAGAAGAAAAAAATTCTTAAAATTGATCTGCTGCTGTCAACCAGAAAGAGAGGTTAGACTTTCACAAGGACAAGTCATACAAATTAATCTAAGCAAACCCAAAATATTGTGGAACCTTCTGTAAGGTATGCTTGTTCTACAACTGAATATATTTTTTACCCATGTTAGCACTTGTTTTTAGGTGTACAGCAGTTAGAAATGTCGATGTTTTTTTGCTACATGTTGAAACATCAGCATTATGGGTTTTGCTTAAAAGTGTCGATAATATGCATATTAGTCAATGTATACACACACATATTATATGGAAACCTATTGCAAGATCGAAATTACACAATAGCGAAAAGGAATTCAGTTTGCACACATTAACGAAACCACACTTAATCGAATCCATACTACACAGATTTACAAAATGTCGAAAATGAACTAGGCAAATGTAGAAGGTCTAACCCAGGCGATAAACCCCACACATCAAACAAACAAGCACAACAATTCCCAGTGCTCCCAATCACGTCAACTTCAATCTTACATTTTTAGTAGTAATTGCAGACACACTGTACATATGAGTATTCCTCTTTATTTTCAAAGATCATCTCAAACCGTTTTAGACGTCGCATCAATGCTCTTCTCTTAGGGGATTGTGGACACCCTGCACACATTCTTACATGGGCTTCATCTATCCTATTTTGTTCTCTACAAACTACATTTAACCACAGTATGTAAATCCGATACAGGATTTCCCTGTCAAAGATTTAAATCTATGATGCCACGCCTCTACCGCATTCTGTGTCTTAGGTAAACAGAGTTCATTGAGAATAGACACGTTCCAGAATTGTATAGGGAATAGTGGTGGGAACCTAACAGTGGTAGATCTAGTAGAAAAGCACCTAGGCTTTCCTAACAAGTACCATTCCTCGAAGAACTTTAAGAACACTCTAACATCAGCAGGAAAAACAGATTTCAGATTGTAATATGTAGCAACTACATCTTCCTCTTGCAAGAACGCCAGTGCAGCTATTCTTTTAATTGCTAATTGAAAGGAAAGGTTGCTATTATACAGAGATCCCTCTTTCCTCCAAAGATTTCTGCCGAAATGAAAAAAAACACCCTTTGCATACTACATTATTCACGTTTTGTCTTATGCTCCATATTGCAGCAATTTCAAAGTCACACATTATATACCGAACATGAGTGGTACAATTATTCTCCTCCAGCAGAGCAAACACACAATCCCACATCATACTGTATGACAACTCTTTCTAGACATCAGACAGAATAATGGCCTAGTTTTACAGTATGCTCCGTATTTCACATTTGCATATATGCTATGCCTACAAGGTGCCCCCTCTAATGAAATATGTCCCGTCAACTAGCCACATACCTGCCAAAGCTAAATCCTGTAAATTCTTTCGTGTGCTAAACACTACTACAATATTCTCTTTACTTTTATCTACTTTCCTCTTTTGTAAGGAAAGTACTGTCTTTCAATTCACAATCTGTGACATTAACATTCAACAATTTCAAGTTCCCTTTAAATTTTGACACTCCACCCTTTTGTCTAACTCGTCTTACTTTCTGAAGTAAAGCACAACGGCTTGTAAGAGAAGGCACGTACTCCAAGGAAGTGGAAGTGATGGCATCATCCACTATAACACAGGGTGAGTCACGAGATAGGGAAGCTCTTTCCTTTAAATCAATTGTAATACTATACTTCTCAACTTGCGTTGGATCACCTTCGTGATGATGTGGAACAGACTTCAATAATTCTTCTCCTGTACTCATACAAACAGTAACTGCTCTTCCCTTACACTTAATCGGGCATTTTTCAAATGCAACACCAATATTTTCTACATGTAGTTGCCTTTTCAAGTTTATAAGTGTAGCCATCCAAGACTAGGATTTGTTTACCATTTTGGGAAAGTGTTGTTTGATAGGTTTGGCCAAGAACCCCTGGAGCCAAATCCTCTAAAAATTCGCCATTTTGTTGTCAGGTACAGAGTACACAGTAACAGATGTCTCACTCATTATATAGTACCAGATTATCGGAAGTATTTTTCGACATTTTGTAAATCAGTCTAGTATGGATTCGATTAAGTGTGGTTTTGTTAATGTGTGCACACTGAATTCCTTTTCGCTATTGTGTAATTTCGATTTTGTAAATAGGTTTCCATATATCAAAATGGACATCCACAACTGTGGGCAGTACAGAGGGATCAAACTCCTATCGTAGAAATGAGGAGAGTCCAATTGGGCATTCCTAGACTTGGAGAAAGCATATGACAAGGTCCCAAGAAAGCTGATATGGGCAGTACTGCAGTGGTTTTAAGTCCCAGAAACACTGGTAGAATTCATGCTGGTTATGTACAAGGACCCAATGACTCAAGTACAAACAGTATTTGACCTCACAGAGGGGTTCCCAGTGGAAATGGGTGTACACCAGGGCTCAGCTCTGAGCCCACTGCTGTTCATACTGGTGATGGACTACACTAGCAAACAGGTTGGAGGGGACAGATCAACAAAGTTGCTGTATGCAGACGACATGGCATTACAGGTAGACTGAGCAAGAACTTCAGTTTTGCACTCCATTTCCCTATCCTTTGCTGAAGGCACATGGGATGAAACTAAGCACAGAGAAGACAACGGTAATGACAGCAAATTGGGGAAATCAGAAGAAGCTGAGAACTGGGAAGACAGTGGGACAGGCAAATAGCTTCAAGCATCTGGGAGGGGTGGTTGAAGAGAAGGCGAGTCTGAATGACAAGTTCAAAGCCAGAAGCAGAGGGACTACAGCCACAGAGTCTCAGGTGTAGTCTACAACAGAAGAATAATTTTGACTTCCCAAGGTCCATAAAAATCTAAATTGTCCATATTTTAGACCCACAGAGGCGAGTCAAGGCAATAAAACAGGCATTAGCCATTTATATAGATAAATTTTTAGAAAAGTGGGTTGTACAAAGTAAATCCTACGTAAAAGATACTTTTGATTTTAAAAATTTGGTTAAGAGTGTGAAGGTAGTAGACTGTGGTTGGTCACTGCAGATGTAGCATCCCTATATACAGTTATACCAAATGAAGAAGGGTTGGAAGTGGTGAATAGGGAGCTTCATACCTCAGGATTATTTAGTAACAGAAAAATTAGATTGTTCACAGAACAGTTATTTTACCATACAACTTATTTTAGTTTAACGGTGAAATATACAAACAAATGGAGTGGCAATGGGGGCTGCTACAGCCCCCATGTTATGCCAGTATTTTTATGATGGCATAGAGAAATGCAGTGATTTTAAAGTCAGTTTTTGAGAAACATATGTATAGGCATTTCATAGATTTTTTTTTTTTATTTGGCAGTGTTCTGAAAATGAACTTTTAGATCTTATTAGGCATGTGAATGAATCCACTAGTTATTTAAAGTTGACTTAATTATAGCAAAGGACAGTATTAATTTTTAGACCTTAATGTGTACAAATCTATGAATATCTTAAAAGTTAAGATTTATAAAAAAAGATGTTCAAAGCAATAGTTATCTTCAAACTAAAACTGTGAATACTTTCAAAAGTGAAGAAAAATATACTAAAAGTGCAATTCACAAGAGTCAGTAGGTTAACTGGCAAGACTGTATTTTTTGAGAGAGAGAATGTGAGGAACTTAAAAGGAAATTTTATGTGAGCGGTTACCCCAAGGATTTAGTAAAAATAAAGTCCCTGACAGAAGTAAATAAAGGGAACAAAAAGTTGAAATTGAAAATAAAATGGTGGAGAAGAAAAAAAAAGATTTCTCTTTAGCATGTATTTTAGAGAACTCAACAGATGAAAATAAGATCAAAGGTATAATAAGTAATAATTGAAAGTTCTTAATGAACTTCTAAGAAATTAAAAATATTATAAGGGGTGATCCAGTTTTTGTCTCGAAAAAGGGAAAGAATCTAAAAGACTTATTTAAAAAAGTCGCTCAAGTCCACAGATATCGTACAGTTTAAATGTTGGGTTGAAAAGATGCAAGAATTGTAAGTTATGTTCATATATTAAGGAAGGTGAGAATTTTGAGGTAGCACCTAGAAATTTTGAGATTAGGTTGAACAACCCTTATAACTGTATGTCGAACTATGTAGTATACGTTGCATTTTGTGATTTTATGCCCAGCATTTTATATAGGAAGAACTATCAAAGAATTTTATATGCCGGTGAATGAAATGTAAAAGCAGTGGACAACCTAGATACAAGTAATGCCCTGGGTAAACATGCAATCTGACAGAAAAAAATAAGGCATTACTTGATCAGTTATGGTTTTGACTGCAGATCCGATACAGAAGATGAACTTGATTGGAAAGAATTTTGCTGGCAAATAAGACTAAATGCATGTACAAACCCTGGTCTGAATGACAGGGAGAATTTTAACGTTTTGAAAAGTAAAGGGTTAATGCACTGAGCATTTGTAGTCACATGTTATGGTCATTAAGTATTTAAATGAGAGGGTTTTTGATGCAACATGGACTGATGAAGTTCCATTAAGGGATTGAAAGTGCTTACTGGTTGTTTTTGTATTTATTTGGTGTAATAAGTTTTATAGTTGTTCATGTTGTATGGCTGTACAGTTTGAGTGAAGAGCTTCGTGGCATATACATATGCATATGTATAAACACACACACGCTAACCTAGAGTAAGAGCAGTATAGTAGCAGTAGTTAGGACAACAGTACATAGTTAGGACGACAGTACAGTTGGGTAAAATCTTACCATAACTGTAGATGTCCCTCTCTTCACTGCTGCAGAATTCTTTAAAGTAAGGATCCCCTGCCAAGGGTAGCCCAACATCCAGCCAGTATACAAAAGCCTTTAGGTTGTTCATAGGTAGGTACTAGGCTACTGGCCCTTGGGCCTATGTAAGCCTAGCCAAAAAAGGTACCCTGTCTTTCGCCACCCAAGAAAATTATTTTCCTGTGCCCCTGTCGAGCAGAGCAACAGAGGTGATCCCCGGGGTGAATTTCCTATTTCCCATCCAATCATCAAGACTTTTCTTGAAGAGTGCCGAGGAGGAGCTTTGTTTGACATAGATGGGTAGTTTGTTCCAGAGTATGGGAAGTCTCTGGGACAAGAATCTATCCCTCCAGCATGTTCTGTTTATTGTGGTTACAAGGTTTAGGTCCCTAGAGCATGCAGCTCGGAGGGATTGGGATTTCTTTAAGTGGAGCATGTCCAATAGCTCTGGGTTTGACATAGCTTTTTGGCATTAAGCTTGAGGCCATAGCTTTGACACCAGGCATTTGTCTCAAGTGAGGCCCTTTTGTAGGATGTCCACATCATTAGGAGTTTCAATTATGGCTCCTAGTTTGCAGTCATCTGCAAACTTTGTTAGTCAAAGACCCTCTGTGCTAGCCTGTACTTCAGAGAAGTAGATACCAAACAGGAGAGTACTCAGGACTGAACCCTGTGGTACTCCATTTGTCACTGGTCTGAAGTTGGATTTGGAGTCTGCTACTTTCACAGTGTGGGTTATGTCAGTGAGCCAGCTGGCAACCCATCTTGTGACACAGGGATTTATACCTAGTTTAGTGAGTTTACCTATAATTTCAGAGTGGGGGATGGTGTCAAAAGCCTTGCCGAGATCTAGATAGACCACTTTACCCTCATCTAAGGCTTTGGTGACCGCTTCAAAGTCGTCCATCAGGTTTAGGAGACATTATCTGCCTTTTACAAACTCGAACTGGGTGGGGTCCAGAGTTGGGAGATTACCAATGTCTTTGTTTACAAGTTCCATGACGACACATTCCCATGACCTTGCAGAACAGGCTTGTTAGGCTAACCATTCAGCAGGCACAAAACCGGAGGTGAGGGCTATAACTGAACATGGTGCTTAGGTGGGGTGCCAGCTCATTCTATAGTTCGTATAGAACGCAGCCTGGGATGTTGTCGGGTCCCATGGATGCTGTGTTCTTGGCTTTGGATAGTGCAGTTCTTACCTGTGCAGCCGTGATTACAGGAACTTTGCATTCTTCCAGTATAGAGATGGGCCCTTTAGGGAGTGAGGGGGGGGGGGGTAAAGTTAGCAATGAACTTACTGCCAGGATGTTGGCAATATCAGTTGATTCTGTATATTTAGTGCCATTGTGCTGTAACTCAGAGCAGATCTGAGTGTTCCCATTGAGAATCTTGGCATAGCTATAGAATGCTTTGTGGTTGTCTTTAGAAATCAGTGACTGTTTTGTTTTTGTAACTAGCTTTGGAGGATTTTATGAGGGATCTCAGCTTCTTACCGAGGCTGGCCAGGGAGTTCCTCCAGTCATGGGATTTCTTTTTTGCAACAGTTTCTTTCTTCTATTGTAGCGTTTATGGCAGGGGACCACCAGATTGGCTTCTTTTTTTTTTTTTGGGAGGATAGCATCTTGGTTCTGTTAGGGAAAGCACGATCCATGCACTCGTGTAAGTGCTTATAAAGTGCATTTGTGTGTAGGATTCAGCAGTCGTACCTCTACTGTCAGTCTGCATGGGTGTCGTGAAGTTTGCCACTTCTGTCTTAAGAAGCATGAAGTTGGCTTTGGAGAAATTTTTTACGGTGCTTTCCCTAATGGGGGGTGGTATGTGGATATCTAGGGTTATTAGCTTGTGGTCGGATCTGACCAACAAGAAAATGACCTCTGGTGTGGAACATGTTGGCAATGGGCAGGTCTAGGATATTGCTACCCCTGGTGGGGGTGTGGATAAGTTGATCCAAGGCATTGGAATTTAGGAATTCCAGAAAACAAAGAGTTCGTACAGCAGTAGTTTTCCCAGTTAATTGGTGGGGAAGTTGAAATCGCACATTAGGGTGTTGGGTTGTACCCTAATATTTTCCAGTGCATCAAGAAATGAGTGGGAATCCTGGGGCAAGGTGGGGGATCTGTAGCAAGTTACAATTTGGAACGCGGTCTTGCCCAGTTAATTGCACTTGGATAATCTCAGATGCATTATGCTGAGCAACTAGCCTAGAGGTGTGGATATCCTTAATGAATATAGACACTCCTCCGCCTTTAGTGCTTCGGTCCAGGTTAGGTGGTCAAAAGGTGTGGTATGAATTTTAGCCTGGTAATGTAGGGGTGCTCTCTGAAGCCTTGAACCAGGTCTCTGTCACTGCATAGACGATGTTCTCCATTTTAAGGAGTGCTTTGAGTGAATGCATTTTGAGGTTTAGACTTATAGCATTGAGTAGCATTACCCTCAGATTTTGCTTGCTTGTACCCGTTACAGTGGTGAATTTGTCATTTGAATCTTGCCTAAAAAAGGCACTATAGGGGTGGCAAGAGCCTTAGCCAGTATTTGGAATCCCAAGGGCAACAAGTGCAGGCCATATCTGGCAAAGCATCATGGTCTGTTGATCACGTCATCCCAGGTAGACAGATAATGGATCCCCTTAGAACGACACAAGAAGCTTAGCCAATTGCTAAAGTCAATCATTTTGTCCATGTACTGTGGTATCATTCTGGGTGATGGCAGGATCCTACTCAGAGCTGGGGTCATACCTGCCTAGGCTACAAGATAGGAGAGCTCCATCTCTCTTCATGTAGTCCAGGGAGGTATGTCTCAGGTCATTCACACCAACACGGACAATGACAGTCAAATTTGTACTTGGAGTGACCCAAGTGTGCGAGTTATGTGGCAGATCCTGGCACCCGACAGGCAGCTTACAGTAACTTTCTCCTTGTTTAGCCTGGTGAGTGGAAAATGAGTGTGCCTGACTATGGAGTCACCTATGACTAGAGTGTTGGGCAAGTTATTATGCCTTATGGGCTGTGGTTGAGTGGCACACTGAGTTTGTGGGCTGTGTTGGGGAGTGGAGGTTGCTTGCGATTCTCCTTTGAAGGTCTGTGTTGCTTGAGCAGATTTTTATTGAGAGCCTCCTCAAATGTAGGTGTGCGTTTTGTGTTTCTGTGCGTGTGTGTGTTTTGGTGGTGTAAGTTTTGAGGGAGTATGTGAGGAGTGTGGTGAGGTGAAAGTGCTTACCTTCTACTCTTGACTGTCTAGTCCAGTCTTGGGTGAAGAGAGCTTTGCTTCCAGTTTGGCGATACAAGTGCATCTCTCACAGGTTGTAGTATTGGGTGGTAGGAGGAGAGGGTTGTCTGTGTACGAGGCAATTGCTGCATTGCCCCAAGATGCCCAGATTCATCAGGTGGACAGGAGAAAACACTGGGAGCGGACCCTTAATAAATAAGCACCTATCCAGGCATGTCTAAGTACTAAAAACTGTTTTCCTCTAGACGAGTGAGGAAAGAGTGCTGTAGTAATTTGTGGCTTATTTAGTGCTTATAACAAGTTCTGAACAAGTGCTCAGCTCAAACAGATTTGAGTGCTAAAACTGGCTAGTTCTAAGGGAAAAATTGAAGAGCCGACTATGGTGCTGGGAACAGTTAACCCTAGCTAAACGGCATCGTACAAAGCTTTTTAATATAAAACAGTAGCAAATGAGATAATCAATAAAAAGCTAAAAACTGAGCCTCGTTCAGCAGTCTTCAGACAAGTTCCAACTGCACACTTCTTCCACTAGGGTGCAGGGGAACCTTCTCAAAAAAAGATGGTCTGGATTAGTGCTCAAGTTATACAAACAAAGCTAGATTCAACAGGACTGAATTTAGTCTATGCTACAGCAAACTAGGCATACCAATTTCAGAAAGAAACAGTTCAAATAAGCAGGCACAGTAAGCCTTTAACCAGAAACTCCCAGCTCAGAAGGGCAGAATCTACCCTCTCCTCCCACAAGAGTGCAGACCACACCTTCTTAATTTAAAAATAACTGGCCCAAAGCCCAAGTGCTTAAACCAGAACTAATAAATGGGTATGGAACACGTATGCTCCCCATGTATGACATAGGGCATAAAGATGACATCCGGATGTACCATCCTCAGAACTAAAAAAAAACTGTAGGAACAGTAGTACAGTTCTGTAAAATCATACCATAACAGTAGATGTTCTTCTCTTCTCCTGCCCTCCTCCCCTGGCCCTTTTGCCTTCTGGATGTGAATGTGGTCTTCCATATCATTGCAGTATTCTTTACAATAGGGAGAGTGCAATACCTCAGGAAGAAAACTGGGAGGGGGAAGGGCCAGCAGAACCTGCTAGGAAGGCATGGAGAATGACCCTAGCAAAACCAACTATGGCCCTAAAAATTACATCTAACTTATAGGTATCCCAAGTTCAAGAAGAAATGTTTGCTTGAGAACAGCCAAATCTAAAAAAAAAAAAAAAAAAACCTAGGATGAAGAGAAAGAAAGCTGTTCAGATTTGCAAAAAGCTTTAGACTTATCCAAATATCACAGTTGTTTAAGCAAATAAAAGGTGCACAAAACCTTCTCACTAGCAGACTGCAGAGAAGGGAAAAAAAGTGGGCAAATGAATAAACTGAGTAAGAGACAACTCGGTAACCTTGGACATAAAAGAGCAATGCTAAGTTGAAGCAGCTGGGTCAAACGGAGCCAGAATCAGTTTTTCAAAAATAAAAGTAAGATCACAGGAAGAATGGACATGCTTCCTGGGAGGCCTAACATGAAGAAAACTTTTAAGTCATAAGACAAGGATTTGGGGGGAAGAGTAGAAGTTTAGTCTTTTAGGTTGAGCTTGAGCTGTGAGTTACAAAGCCATATTTCAGTGGCCATTAAAGCTACCCAAGTAATTTTCTGGAGGTGTACCATGTTGTCAGACATGAAAAGGAGTGTGGAATCATCTGCGTAGTGTACCAAGGTGGCCTGTTCTGTGTATGTACAGATGGGGTTAGTGAAAATGTTAAAGAGGAGGGGACCAAAGACAGAGCCTTGTGGTACACTGGTGGTGACTGGGAGATAAGGAGACAGCACTAAGTGCCATGTTACTGACCGATACCTACTGGACAGGTAGCTTTTGAACCACAGAAGGGTGGGCTGGGAGAGATCTAGTGAGGCTATATGAAATAGAAGTCTGCTGTGACAAACTGTCTCTAAGGCTTTACAAAAGTCTAGAAATAAGGAAGAGACTAGTTTGCCGTTATCTCCAGCTTTACTGACAGTATCTATACATGTTACAAGAGCAGTGACAGTACTACAGGAAGGAGCCATGTTGTGTACGGGATGGGAGTTCTGCCATTATCTCCAGCTTTACTGACAGTATCTATACATGTTACAAGAGCAGTGACAGTACTACAGGAAGGAGCCATGTTGTGTACGGGATGGGAGTTCTGCCATTATCTCCAGCTTTAATCCTGACAGTATCTATACATGTTACAAGAGCAGTGACAGTACTACAGGTTTGAATGTTGGAGCCATGTTGTGTACGGGATAGGAGTTCTGCCATTATCTCCAGCTTTACTGACAGTATCTATACATGTTACAAGAGCAGTGACAGTACTATAGGAAGGAGCCATATTGTGTACAGGATAGGAGTTCTGCCATTATCTCCAGCTTTACTGACAGTATCTATACATGTTACAAGAGCAGTGACAGTACTACAGGAAGGAGCCATATTGTGTACAGGATAGGAGTTCTGCCATTATCTCCAGCTTTACTGACAGTATCTATACATGTTACAAGAGCAGTGACAGTACTACAGGAAGGAGCCATGTTGTGTACGGGATGGGAGTTCTGCCATTATCTCCAGCTTTACTGACAGTATCTATACATGTTACAAGAGCAGTGACAGTACTACAGGAAGGAGCCATGTTGTGTACAGGATAGGAGTTCTGCCATTATCTCCAGCTTTACTGACAGTATCTATACATGTTACAAGAGCAGTGACAGTACTACAGGAAGGAGCCATGTTGTGTACAGGATAGGAGTTCTGCCATTATCTCCAGCTTTACTGACAGTATCTATACATGTTACAAGAGCAGTGACAGTACTACAGGAAGGAGCCATGTTGTGTACGGGATAGGAGTTCTGCCATTATCTCCAGCTTTACTGACAGTATCTATACATGTTACAAGAGCAGTGACAGTACTACAGGAAGGAGCCATGTTACCTGTCAACTGGGATTCCCCAATTTTTGGCTCACAATGTTGCTCTTCCATAATCCCTACAAGAGCAGTGACAGTATTTAGGAAGGAGCCATGGAGGGTTTACAATAGAAATAACTGCCATTATCTCCAGATTACTGAAATGCAGTATCTATACATGTTACAAGAGCAGTGACAGTACTATAGGAAGGAGCCATGTTGTGTACAGGATAGGAGCTGTATTCTGCCATTATCTCCAGCTTTACTGACAGTATCTATACGTTACAAGAGCAGTGACAGTACTATAGGAAGGAGCCATGTTGTGTACAGGATAGGAGTTCTGCCATTATCTCCAGCTTCATACTAATGCAAGACCTATTCTATTATCTTTCTAAGTTTATTAGAGCAATATTTAAAAGTGTACTACAGGAAGGAGCCATGTTGTGTATGGATGGGAGTTCTGCCATTATCTCCAGCTTTACTGACAGTATCAGGCCATACAGTTACAAGAGATTTCAGTGACAGTACTACAGGAAGGAGCCATGTTGTGTCAATGGATGGGAGTTCTGCCATTATCTATACATGTTACAAGAGCAGTGACAGTACTACAGGAAGGAGCCATGTTGTGTACAGGATAGGAGTTCTGCCATTATCTCCAGCTTTACTGACAGTATCTATACATGTTACAAGAGCAGTGACAGTACTACAGGAAGGAGCCATGTTGTGTACGGGATGGGAGTTCTGCCATTATCTATACATGTTACAAGAGCAGTGACAGTACTACAGGAAGGAGCCATGTTGTGTACGGGATGGGAGTTCTGCCATTATCTATACATGTTACAAGAGCAGTGACAGTACTACAGGAAGGAGCCATGTTGTGTACAGGATAGGAGTTCTGCCATTATCTCCAGCTTTACTGACAGTATCTATATGGGTTACAAGAGCAGTGACAGTACTATAGAAGGAGCCATGTTGTGTGCGGGATAGGAGTTCTCCCTGCAGTAGACTGCATTCAAAAACAATTACTAGACTTTTTTCAAGTATTTTAGCGAGGGGAGATAAGATTGCTATAAGTCTAAAATTATTGTCTGTTGAATTTCCTCCTTTGTCAAGAGAGACAGGGAACACAGGATTCCTGGACTGAGATATTTATAAGGATTGAGACAAGATGGGCAATGCTTAACTGCTATTTTAGGTACTCGCTTGTAAGGTCATCAGCTAAAGAAGTGCACAGTTTAAGAGTAGTTATATAGGATGTGGGCACAGGTTTGAAGGGGAAAGTGGATGCCGTGATACATGGCTTTTTGACAAGATTGGGATTAGATGTTGAAGAATCCTTGGTTAAAGATGCTATACTATCTATAAAATAAAAGTTGAACTGTACTACAGTTTTGAGTGGTAAGTTAGTTATCGGGAGGTGGATTTGGGTTGTATTTTTGGCCGGAATGCAAGATTTCTTTAATGCTTGTCCAAAATGTTGCGTTTAGTATTATTCTGAAAGTCATCATAGTATAGTTTTGGTCTTCAGTATTTGAAGTCTTCAACATATTAAGTGTTTTATTTTTGCCCATTTTAGGAAATTTATACTGTGTATTTTTGTTTTGGTTTCAAGGAACATAGCAGAATCCATGAGACTTGTAGCCATATAATAAAGCTTGTTTATGAACAAAACTCATCACAAAGTCGAGCTTCTAATGTGTATCCTTCATCACTGTACAAAGAACAATATCACAGCTTTTACATGTTCTGGAAAACCCCTGTACAAAGAATATCACAGCTTTTACATGTTCTGGAAAATTTGAAGGTTGTAGGAGGCAGGACAAATGTGTATGCTAAACATTTGCAATGTCTTTTGAAAAAGTCACTGTGGTGACAGTGCTGACTCTAAAGGGGTCTGAATCCCACCATAGCCATATACTGTGTCAACAAAGTGTTTGAATTCCACTAAAGTCAGACTGTACTGACCCTACTGGGAGTGGCAGGGTCCGAATCCCACCACTACCAACAGTCAATCTAAATATGTGAGGGACACAAGTTATGCTCCTTGTATCCAATCCACTGCCCCAAAAATCATCCTGATGGCCATAGGATGTGTCCCGAGTCACAACACTGGTACCCAAAAAGTTAAAGTTACAAAACAGCACTCAGATCTGTTTCACTAAACAATTCAACAACACCTGGCCAGAAACGTCAAAGGGAATATGCACTGCTGTCCTGGATATGGGCTTACAAAATCCACATTAATGTTATGACTATACATTGACCACTTAAACAACTGAGTTTCTGACAAAGCACTCCAGGCTTAATGCTCACTCCTCTTTGTGAACATCAGCATCTTTCAAAGCTCTTTATCCACGGCAACTGCCTTTGAAACAAATGATGTTTCACTCTCACCCACTCACACCCACCCACCCTCACCCACCCACACATTCACACATCCTTGGAAAGGCTAGTAGAATTCTCCGGTTTCCACATAGTTTGTATCCAAGAAAGGTACTACTACCACCACTTTAGATTATTGGCCTAGAGATCCAACAGCTACTATGCCAGTTGAATGTAGCCAAATAACATAATGATAAACACAACATGCTAACATGATGACTGCTCTAGCAAATTAGAGGGGGTTACCAGCAGCTGAACAAGAGGGCATTTAGTATTGGATCCCAGGAACTACCGTCCCATCAGTCTGACAAGCCTGATCTGCAAGGGCATGGAACGCATTACCATTGAACTTATAAACAAAGACATTGGCAACCTTCAAACACTGAACCCCTGCCAGTTTTGGGTTTGTGAAGGGCCGATCTTGTCTCCTGAATCTGATTGACTTATTTGAATCAGTCTCCACAGCTGTGGACGAGGGTAAGGCAATCCACACAGCCTATCTGGACCTTGCCAAGGCCTTAGACACCATCCCCCACTCTGGAATCCTAGATAAACTTACTAAGCTGGGCATAAATCCCTACGTCACTCGATGGGTTGCCAACTGGTTTACTGACAGAACCCAGATTGTAAAAGTAGCTGACTCCAAATCCAGCCCCAGCCAAGTGGAGTACCTCAGGGTTCAGTGCTGGGACCACTCTTGTTTGGCATCTACTTCTCTGAAGTACAGGCCAACACTAAAGGACTCTGGCTAACAAAGTTTGCAGATGACTGCAAACTGGGAGCCATTATTGAATCCCCAAATGATGTGGATATTCTACGAAAGGGCCTTACAGAAACAGATGCCTGGTGCCAGAGCCATGGACTCAGGTTTAATGTCAAGAAATGTATAGCTATCCCCTTTGGAAAAAAAACAAACAATCACCCATGAATTACCACATAGGTGGCAGGACACTAAACATCAAAAGTGTGATGAGAGACATAGGGACACAGGTGGACAGTGGTCTCACTTTCGATAACCACATCGCCACAACAGTCAGGAAATCCTACTATGTGGCGCACCTCATCACTAAGGGCTTTTCATCCAGAAAAAAAGGAAGTCATTGTCCCACTGTACTCATCCCTCATTAGACCCATTATAGAGTATAATGCCCAGTTTGGTATGTACCTCACAAGGCATCTGCAGTGGCTGGAAAGGCCACAGAAATACCTCACTAAAAGAATCGCAGGCTAAAGCAGATGCCATATGTTGACAGTCTAAAAAAACTCCAGCTATACTCTGTAGCATAGTCTACTCACAGGCGATCTCTGCTTAACATACAAGGCCATGTCAAACCCTGAGCTGTTGGACATGCTCCACTTAAAGAAATCCCAATCCCTCAGAACCAAACGCTCCAGGGATCTAAACCTAGTCATCACAATGAATTAAACATGCTGGAGGAATAGGTTCCTGACCCAGAGACTCTCCATACTCTGAAATGGACTGCCCATGCATGTCAAGCAGAGCGCCTCATTCACCCTCTTCAAAAGGAACCTTGATGATTGGCTGGGAGATAGGAAATTCACCCCGGGGATCACGTCAGTCGCCCTGCTAGACAGGGGTCCAGAGAAATAAATATTGTGGGAAGAAATATCCAGGGAATTGTTATGGCTAGGCTTGCATAGGCCCTAGGGCCAATAGCCTAGTACCAGCCTATGAACCTATAAAGTATGCAAATACATACCTGCTACAAGTTCTTAAATACATCAAAACCTTACTTAAATGATAAGTCAGAATGGTGCTGACACCAATTATGTGATGGTAAAAGTAAATGCATAATGGAGAGAAAACAATCAGTTTGAACAGAATATTTAAACAACAACTTGAAGCTAAGCAAATACTCATCTCTCACTGAAAGGATAATTTGCTATGTTAGGTTAGTAACATACTATGCAGGCAGATTTCAAAACAGCAAACTTACACAAATATAGCCACTTCAATATCTTCCAGTCACTCACTTAACTCTGAACTTGTAATAAGCTAGGATATACATCTTTTCGGTTAAAACATTTTCCCCATAGAGAAAAGAAGTTTAACCAAACTCTTCTTCACAATGCAGCAGCTTCATATCTGCATACTAAAGATAGCCGACCAGAGCTGGGAAAGCTCTCTCTTTGAAGAGTCTTGTAACTGCATTTGCATGGCCCTTGCCTTTCCGATTCAGTTTTACGACATTCTTGTCATTACAGGCCAACAAATCAATCCTGTCCTGCAAGACTGCATTTTCTCACAGAAATACCACTGAATAAGATAACATTCTAATATCCATTTCTTCTACATAGCATTTCAAAGAACAAATATAGTTCTCCTGCCAACCATAAAACAAACTCTAAATACAATTTCACAGCGCAGTTTTCAATGTTACGTCTTACAAATTGTAAAGTCTGCACATGCATTATCTGAAGTGAAAAGGAAAAAGTAAAGACATGACATTTTGCCTCACTTCTCTACACCCTAGCATCACATGCATAATAACCATTTGCTTATTCCAATGGGTCTTCGTCTGAAAGTATCGGTTAGTAGAACTGAAGTGTAGTAGTAGAGAGAGTATTCTAAAGACTGTAATCACTTGTAAAGCTACTTATCTCAATCGTGGAGTTTAAAGAACAATATTACCGCATATATCACATAATACAAAGTCTTACAAGTTATAAATCCAGTATGTGATAAAGTTTTAGCATGGTTCACTTTATGAAAAATACAAATGGTAACAAAGGACTTCACAATGTAATATGAAAATGAAAAAATAAGTATGTGCATGTTTTTCTCTTACCAGGAATCATCCAAGAAGCACAAGAGTCTTATACCAATAAGGAAAAGTCAGTGATATAAAGCTGATAAGTGTTAACCTTAAGGAAGAAGCTGAATAGTACATTTCAAATCAAAAAGAAAGAATCGTAAAGAAATCACTATCTGAAAAGTTTTACCATAAAGGATTAGTAACCAAGAAGCCAGATTGTAAACAACAATACTGGCATCCTATCCTAGATTAGTTTCCCTGCCTTGCATCCACTGATTTCCAGGGCAGGCTCTGACACCTCCCTGCGGCATAGAATTAGATAAAATGGGTAATCAATGACTGTAGATCACACACACACAGCTCCCATAATAGTTTACTGTAACAAGTTAACTGTGAAAACAAAATTAAATTACATCAAAGCGTGTATCAATACAAACTGCAAAGATGGGACAGCAGGCAGGCATAGGTGTTTCACCCTCATTAGGTATTATTAGTGCATCACAGTCAACTCTCGACCCAAGAAAGAACCAGTGACTGCTATAAAGCAAATGAAATACTACAGCTTCATGAAGAAAGGCTTATAAGAAATAAAGTTAAAAGTAAGAAAAGAAAAACAAACAGAAGAGACTACAGAAACAAAAGCTTTTCAGTAAAAGGTTATGGCAAAGAACAAAACTGCTACACAAAGCATCAGGTTAGATTGGTTCCTACTGAAGAGAATGACACTGGTTCACTATAAAACAGAATTACAAGATACCAAATGGTCTCTCAACGTAATTTCCAAAGTTCAAGACAGCAGGCACGTAGAATTGTTTCTCCCTTATTATGAATCATGAGTCTTGATCCCAAAGCACAAGGTAAGATTGTGAAGTTTATGTTAACCTGTACTTTAAATAATTCTGAAGATATCTGAACTATTTCTTTTTTTTTTGTAATACTTCTCCAAATTATACACTCTGTGGGAACTACTTCTACACAACCCCTTAATCTTATTAAACTCCAGAATATATGCATGGCAGCAGCTAAAAATGATGTATGCAATTACTTCAAAAACCTTTATCGTCTTCTCTTTCTAGTCTATGGGGAATATCATGATCAACAAGGTGGTTTCCCCAAGGTCAGACTCTTCCATTGCACACTTCAGTTGGAAAGGAATCCATTATTTTCTAATCAGTGAAACAACTACAAATGTACAGGACTAGCATTCTGAACTATTGAATCCTACAAATATTGAAAAACAGCAACGATGAATACTCTGTTACATGTCAACATGCTAAGCCTCACAGTACCCTATTCATACCTCTCAACCACTTAGAGCGAGAAATCGGGACAAAGCCATAAATAACAGGGGACAAAGGCCTAACAACAGGAACAATTTTTAAATACTGGTCTTACAAACTTAGAAAGTTGATAAAATAACAGGTTTTGTGTTAGCACAAATTTTCTGCAGGGTACAAAGTCTGAAACTCAAATGTCTGCCACTTTCTGACCTCAGTCTAATAACTTCCCAATGATTTGCCAGAAAAACACAATTTTTTCAAATATGGACCAACAATATGAGGCAAAAATCTGTACAGTTGGGAGGTATGTCTGCATTTAATGGGCCAAAATCTGATGGAATGAAGTAATCACCTTATCTCATTCTTTAAGATGCAACCTATTAGCATCAAAACTTGTGTCAGCAAATTCCACCACAGAACCAATAACCTGGATCAAAACAGATATTTTAATGAAGATACCACTTCAACAGTTTGGAAGGACACAATCATTATGCTTAACCACAAAAGTGGCGGCACAAATTCAAGGGACAACTACAGCCCCCCCCCCCCCTACACACAATCATTTTTTTTTCAATGGTTATGCAGAAAAAAATGCAGAAAAATCTTTTTGCCTTTCCAGACATGTTGGAACATCTTGGAAGCATCCTATTACCGATTTTTTCCTAAACTTGGTGGGAGTGAGATTTTAATTAAAATTGTGACAATCTCCAAAGATTAGAAAACAGAAAAGCTACAAGAGCACTTGTACCTCTTTGGAGCATTTGTCTTTTGTCAACCACTCCATACTGACCCCCGCAGTAAAACCTTAAAACATCAACATATTATAGGAATATCACTCAGCAACTTCAACAGTAAAGAACACAAAGTTCTAATTGACTAGTTGCACTTTTAAAGCAATAAAAGTGAAAGGAGGGGGTTGAGATGATCCATGCTGGACTCATTTTCTACAAGTTGAATTTGTTTGGGAAGATGTTAAGAAGACTGTCAGCTGCTGTCCATCAGTCCAACAGTATACAAATACAATCAAACTTCTCCAAGAACACAACTAGCGTCATCATCACAAAGTGCTGAAGTCAACTAAATTGTATTTTCTTTCATATAGCTGTAGTTGATACACACATATTGGTTAATGTTATTAAATGCAGTTACTTAGAAGGCATTGGTAAACTTACTGTCTTATGTTATTAATCACACTGCTGCGCTAAACTTTATTGCCTGTCTTGTCATGGCTAAGAACAGTCCTTTGACCGAGTTAAACAAATGAAAAACTAACAAGTAAGGTAAATACATATCATACCGAAGGAAAAAAAAAACAATGAATGTCAGAACAAACATGCAAGACACACAATTTAGCTTTCGATCCATCAGAAGTACTGCAAACACCTGAAAACATACCTTGTATTAAAACCAGTTTCAGCCATACACATTAGAGCTCACAACATACAAAATAATTGGTCCAATACACAGAGAAAAACTATCCACCATCTGTTTAAAAACTGTTGGCCTTTTCCTACTTCCAGTCATCTTAAAAGACCTGCACTATACAAATCTTTGTTACAATTGGCTAAGCTTCTGGTGTCATTCACAGGGGAGCCAGTGTCTGTCAGCCTGGGATGACATACTCGACAAGGCTCAGGCCTCATGAGAGAGAGCGGCATCACCCCTTGGCTTTCGAATACTGGCCAAGGCTCTTGCTGCCCCCATAGTACTCAAAATTCAAACCCACCACCGTAAACAGCACAAGTAAAAAAAATGAGGGTTATGCTACTCAACGACAGGAGTTTAAATCTCAAAATGCATGCGCTCAAAGCACTCCTAAGTATGAAGAACATCGACATCTGTGCAGTAACTGAAACCTGGTTCAAGACTCGAGAGAGCACTCCAGCACTACTGGGCTACAACTCGTACCACACATTTCGGCCACAGGACATGGACCGAAACACTAAAGGAGGGGGTGTATCCATATTCATCAAGGATACCCATACCTCCAGGTTAGTGGCGCAGCAGGATACCTCTGAGATCATCCATGTGCAACTAACATCGGGCAAATCTGCAATGCAAATTGTGGCCTGCTACAGATCACCCTCCATGACCCAGGACCACCACTCGGCCTTTCTGGAGACACTGGAAAACATGAAGGACCTACCGAACACCCTGATATTGGGCGATTTCAATTACCCTACCATTAACTGGGAAAACTACTTTAGTACAAACTCCCAAGCTCAGCGCTTCCTGGAATTTATCAACTCAAATGCCCTGGATCAGCTGGTAAACTCCCCTACCAGAGGCCACAACAAATTGGACCTGGTCATCACCAACATGGGCGACAGGTGTTCCATACCAGAGTTCAACCAGTCACTGGTTAGATCAGACCATAAACTAATCACCCTGGATGTCCACACCCCACCACCACCCCCAGCCAAGGAAACCACAGTGAAAAACTTTTCTAAAGCAAACTTCACCTTACTTAAGGCAGAGGTGGTAAGTTTCACAGCCCCCACTCTAAAGGATAACACTGCCCAAGATGCAGAATCCTTTACAATTGCACTCTATGAGCACCTACAAGGATGCATTGATCGTGCCATCTCTAGCAAAACCAAGACTCACTCCCCTAAGAGAAAGAAGCCATTCTGGTAGGCCCCTGCCATAAACAGGTTATACAACAGAAGGCGAAAACTACTTAAAAAAAATAAAAAAAAAAGCAAATCCCAAGAAGGAAAGACATCCCTGATCAGTATCAGTAAGAAACTAAGGTTCCTCATAAAATCGTCCAAGGCTAACTTAAAAAAAAAAAAATAGCCAAGGATTCGAAAGATAGCCATAAAGCCCTCTTTAGCTATGTCAAGAATCAAAGTGGCAACTTTCAGATATGCTCTGAGCTAGTGCAAAATAGCGCAAAATATACTAAACTTACTGATATTGCAAACATCCTGGCAGAGTCAGTGCAAACTTAACCTCCCTCTCACCTTCAACAGGGCCCACAACAATACCGGAAAAGTGTAGTGTCCCAGAAATCACAGAAGCACAGATGAAAACAGCCCTTTCAAAAGCCAAAAACACAATCAATGGGGCCAGATGGTGTGTCCCAGGCTGCATCTTGCATTAACTACAGAACGAACTAACCCCCGACCTAAACACGCTGTTCATCCTCAGCCTCTCCACAGGCTATGGCTACGTTCCCATAGAATGGCACACAGCAACGGTTATTCCGCTCCACAAAGGAGGGGCCACAACTGACCCTGGTAACTATCGCCCCATAAGCCTGACTAGCCTGGTCTGCAAGGCTATGGAGCGCATCATCATGGAACTCATTAACAAAGACATTGGGAACCTCCAAACACTTGACTCAACCCAGTTCGGCTTTAAGAGCAGATCATGCCTACTAAACGTGGTTGACTTCTTCGAGACAGTCCCCAAGGCCATAGACGAGGGAAAGGTGGTTCACACAGCCTACCTTGATCTCGCCAAGGCATTCAACACCAATCCTCACTCGGGTATTATAGAAAAACTCACTAGCCTGAACATAAACCCCTACGTCACAAGATGGTTTGCCAACTGGCTTACAGACAGAATTCACACGGTAAGAATAGCGGGCTCCAGGTCCAACTCTAAACCAGTCACAAGTGGTGTCCCGCAAGGCTCGGTTCTGGGACCTCTACTGTTCGGCATATATTTCTCAGAAGTACAGGCAAATACAGGAGGACTGCAAACAGGGAGCCATAATTCACTCTCCGGCTGACACGGACATCCTGGTTTCAAAGTCATGGCCTCAAGCTAAATGCCAAAAAAATGCACAGTCATTCCATTTGGGAAAAAACAAACGCCCACTAATTACCACATAGGCGGCAGCCCCCTTAATACAGAAGGGGTAATAAGAGATCTGGGGACTCAGGTAGATAGTAATCTCTCCTTTGAAAATCATATTGCCAAAATAGTTAGAAAATCCTTCTATGTGGCCCATCTAATTACTAAGAGGTTCGCATCTAGAAATAAAGAGGTTATAGTGCCCCTCTACTTGTCACTCATCAGACCCATCATAGAGTACAATGCCCCATTTGGGATGTACCTCACAAGACACTTCCAACAGCTGGAAAGACCACATAAGCACCTCACCAAGAGGATTACTGGCCTCAAACATATGTCCTATGCAGCCCGACTGAAAAAACTCCGGCTGTACTCAGTGGCATATCGCTTACTCAGAGGTGATCTCTGCCTGACTTACAAAGCCATGTCCAATTCAGAATTGATGGACATGCTCCAGCTAAAGAAATCCAAGTCACTGCGAGCCATGCGCTCTAGTGAGCTAAACCTCGCCACAACAATAAACAGAACATGGTGGAGGGATAGATTGCTGTCAGAGACTCCCCATGCTCTGGAACAAAATTCCTAACTACATTAGGCAGAGCCCCTCACTAACACTCTTCAAGAGAAGCCTTGACGAGTGGATGGACAACAGAAAATACACCCCTGGGATCACTTCATTGGCTCTACTTGACAAAGGCTTAGTTAATTAATCAATGAGGCGGCAAAAGCAGACACACTCTGGCTAGGCTTATAAATGCCCTTGGGCAGATAACCTAGTACCTACCCAAGAACCTATAAATTACAACTGCCTACAAGCTTCAAAACGATACATCTAGATACCTACCGGACTTCCTAACCTAATACGAGCCACCAACAGAATGAAAAGTGCTGCAGATGCTACCTGAAGCGAGCCGGACAAGGAAAGAAACAAGATAAACTCTGTTGTGCTACTGCATGGAATTTACTGACTGGAAGCATTATAAATCCCATGTTTTTGTCACATCTTCAAGACAAAATTAAGACAGAACCATACATGTTGAAAGTACTAATCTAGCATCACATACAGCCTTGTCCTCAAATTACTTTCTTTCTATTGGCCTCAAACTAACAATTTCTCTTAAGTAGCCATTTACTCATATAGCTGGCCTTAGGCATTTTTTGTAGCAAAGAAATGGTTTCTTTAAAATATGTTGAATGAATACAGGAAACATTGAAGAAAGAATAAAGGCAACCAAAAAAAAAAAGGAAAAAAAAGTAGTCTATGGTGTGGGTAGACCAGATGGGGGGGGGGGAGTGGTGTGGGCGCACTGTGGAGCCCTTTTGCCTAGGGCACCAGGTGACCAAAGCTCGTTCCTGCATCTGTTTACCTGCTATGCCTCAGTCGTGACTCTTTTAAAGCCAAAATTAAAAACACATACATAAAGAGACTAAATTGTCTCAGCTTTGCATTTACAAAATATATAAAAGCACAACAGGATAGGATACTGATGATAGGTACTTGTATAATGCAGACATACATGCTCATTCACCGTAGCTTTCACTGCTTACTTCTTGAATCCCCGAGGAAAAAAAGTCGGAGACAAAGACCCTAACACAAAGACGATTCTTAAATAGTGGTAGTACTGACTGAAAAAAATAACAAAAACTATGGTTTCAATCAATTTGCATTTTCTGAAGAAAATTACTGGTACTGCAACGATCTTCACTCAAACTATGACCAGTCTTATAAAGGCAAGTGCATAGTTTTGAGCCACAATCAAGGACATCATTGAAAGTAAAAGGTTCCTGAGGAATACGCATCACCTTACGTGAATTGGTACCTTATTAAAAACATTAATTTGGTGCTCCGTACAGTAACAATTTGTACAGCATCCTGATGCCGGAATGATATATTTTCAAGTGTCCCCTGACTTTCAAGGTTACCAATTTTAGCATACATTTGCTCAGTCCCCTGCTAAAACTGGCGATTTTAGAATAACGGGCGAATGAAATCACTTATTCGGTAAAATGTAATAGCACAAATATGTTAAAAAACATTCCTCGTTCTAGAGATAAGTGGTTGAAAGCTATTCGGACAGTTTTATGCCCCGTTTACCAGAGGAAATTAATGCATGAGTGAGAAATAACCGGCAGACACATCAGATACAGTCTAAACCTAATTCAAGTTAGACAGCCATTGCTGTGTCATTGATAAAGGCTAACAGAAGAGTGAATTTTAGTATATACACCCGGATCGACACGCCCAATGAACTTGCATTTTACTAGTACAGTCATTGTCTAGGGCAGTAATACTTTTCAAATTAACAAATATAAAGTACAGGACAGGCAATATTAAAAAACATCATGCTTACAACTGACGAAATATTTCGCCTAACTATTCTGTTATCTAGCAGTCTTTCAAATCAAGCGTGTCCCCTGCCTTTTTCAGGATCTCCAGTACTAATTTATCCTATTACTCCTGGAATATCACAAATGTAACCAAAAAACTTGTAATAACCCCCACAGAACAACCACTGGAAAGTAACACCATAATGCTGATATTACTACGACCAAGATTAGAATCACATGGTTGAAAGGACCCTGGTTACGTCACAACTGACGTCACGGGGCGGAGTTAGCTATTCGCGCCTGATCCAACATTTGTACTGTGTGGTGGGCGCGCTTTCCTTTCTTTCATACAAAAGGTAGTTTGTATATTATATCTATCGTTTTTTTAATAAATAAAATATGAAACCGAGCAACTGTCCGACCGTGAAAGATGTTTGATTTGTTTGAGTTTGGCTGCTGGGTTTTTGGGCAGGATTCATAGCTCTCAATCAGTCAGGGACAAAATTGCGGTAGAATCAAGGTCACTTTTCTATAACTTTAATATTGCAATTATTTAATAAGTGTGATTCACCACCTTCTCTCCAAAATTCACTATTGGGGGTGGTAAGAAGGACAGAGCTAAAATACAAATAAAAAATCAGGGACACTTCAGGGATATGGGGAGGATACCTTATTTTGCCTCCTGTCGCAAATATCGGATTTTTAAACTTAATTAGTGGCTCTTCAGCATGGCTGTAAACTTCCCATCTCCAAAATGAGGAACACTAGCCTTCATAATGTGGAACAAATGGGCAAAATGTGAAACACATATTCGTGGTTTACAAACAACTTCAACCAGGAAGGTCATAGGATGCTTAAAATATACTACTTTTACTTATAAAATAGATCTTTTAATATATTAATATGATTAGTTTTTATTTCCTATGAATATCAATTAAAAATCCTACCACTTAATGTGTGATAAACCTTTTCGATGTGGAACTTCGAGGGACATGAACTTTTTAAGAACCCAAATGAGGTACGTTCCTCGTAATGAGGTACACCTAAGAGGTATGTGAGTCTTCAGTGAAGGAAAAAAGTATATAAAAATGTCTAGTTTGCCATATAGGTTGCCTGATTGTTCGTTGATTTTAAAAACACTTCGGTGTCATTCGAATAATAAGACTTGAGTTTTGTTTTAAAATTAATATCTCGTATTTTATTACAGATAAGCATAAATGTATTAAACTTGGTTGCAAATAAGTTACTACTAAAACTAAAGTGAAGTGTGGTTATATTGCAGATCCCATTTAGCAGTTACATAAAGGAAAATGCTTAAATCTTTTTTCTTTGTCGTCGTCTTTAAAGGAAAGCGCCACCTTAGAACTAAAAAAAATGTTTTTTCATTGTATCATTGTTTTCTGAGATATTTCAATGTCTTAAAATTACTCCAAGTGCTTTTACAATTTCAGTGGGACTCCCTTAAAATGGCAGATGATGGGGCTTGCCTTGGTGACATGATCTTGTTTTATTGTATGTATATAAAGAAGTCATGTCTTACCATAATGTTCCATCTGTGTTGTAGATCTTTGTTCATTCATTACCATTAGGACTTTGGTTCTGTCCCCGGAACTGATATGGCTGTTTCCAAGTTCACTCCAGCCAAAAACTCACAGCTAAGACCTACCCACAATGCCCCTCTCCTGATCAAGTTTGCCCGTCCCTATATAATAGAGGTAGTAATAGAACAATAGTAGAAGGCTCTCTGTCTGAGCAAATACCCTAACCAGGAGTTCCTAAGGTCCACCAGGAGTCCAGGCAGGGGGAAGGAGGGTGGGAAGTAATGAATGAACAAAGATCTACAACACAGATGGAACGTTATGGTAAGACGTAACTTCTTTATCTGATGTTGTAAATCTTTGTTTATTCATTACCATTAGGACCGAGTCCCCAGCTACTTCAGTCCTGGGTGGCCCTAAGAAAGGATATTCCTGAGCACCATAGAACCAAAAGATGCTCATTCCCTGGAGACCAAATCCAGTTTGTAATTAGATATAAAGGTATGAGGTCTTGCCCAAGTGGCTGCTGCGCAGATATCATCCATAGACGCTCTGGAATGAAATGCTACAAAAGTAGCCATAGATCTGGTAGAATGAGCCTTTATTCTGGCAGGTAAGGATAGTTTATTCTCTTGGTAGATAAAGGTAATGATGTTTCTAAGCCAGGAGGATAAAGTCACTTTGCAAACAGGTTTACCCAATCTGGGTCCTGCAAAGGCCACTGTGAAGAGTGGGTAAAGATAGATGAAGGGCTGCCAGCCTAGCCAGATAGAATTTTCCAGATAATTCTGTCATTTGTAAATATGAATGTAAACTACAGGCCTGTTGTCTTAAATGTAAAGAAATACTGTTACATGTGGAACTGGAAATAAATGTGAGAACAGTGCACTCTACTGACCAAAGTAAAGTATGTGGTGACCCTTTGATGTAGACAGTGGTGCCGAAAAGTCTAGATGAAAAAAGTATTTCTATTGTTTTAACCAAGAGTTAAATTGCTAGATTTAAACATGCAAATGTATTTTTATTGCTCTGCTCCTGACCAGCTGCAAGATAGCAAAAGGAGATGTTAAGAATGTAAATGCAGTTTCTGTTAGCCTGGGAACCCAGGGAAGTGTGAAGAATGATGTAATGTGTAGCCTGGGAACCCCAGGAAAGTGTGAAGAATGATGTAATGTAAATCAGAACTGCAATTTCAATTTAAAAAGAGAGAACCAGAGAGGATTAAGCATTTTTTTGTCTTGACCACCCAACCAACAGCATTGTCTTGCTGTATAAGTAAGTTTATCTTCGATTTGTGTTTTCTCTTAGTAATAGCTAGAAACTAGAAAGATTAGATTCAGTGTTTTTCTGTGATGTCAGAACTGTACTACTGAATTATTTTAAGTATTTCTCTGTTATCTCTGAACTCTTGCCTAGCACTATGTAGTAAGAAGTATTATCTTGTGTTTTTATTATTTATTATTAAATATTTTAAAACCTTTCAACTGTGGCTGTTTTGTGTAGAGATAAGTTAAGCTCTAAAAGTACATTGCATATATATAGTGATCCTGTACCAACTTCCTCTAATAAGCCTTGACTGTTTAGTCACACTTACCAATTGGATAATAATATTGCCCAGTAATAATTGGACACCCTTTTAAGGGCCTTTGAGTAGCTGATAATTATTAGTGGGTGGTGGCAGCGTACTACCATATAGTCTTGGAAAAGGGGGCACAGCTGGAGAACCTGTGCCAGCCTTCCCCAGGAGTGTCTGTGTGGTTGTATAAACTCTTCTCAAAGTGTGTGTGTGTCAGCTACTTGGGCGGGGACACAAAGCACTGGTTGGACAGAGAAGGTGCTAGAGGTTTTAGCTTGCCCACTAGGCTGAGATCTGGACCCTAGAGCTGTGCCAGTGGGGAGTCTTATTGGGGACCTGGAAAGCAAGGGAGCGACCAGCCCCAGACTGACTGTGATCTCTGTGTGCTCTTAAGGGAAATTGCATTTTACTGTGTGTGTATTTGTTATGTGTGTATTTGTTATACTTTCCTCCTATATGAGACGCCCCTCACTGGTGTTATTGGTGAGGATTGATGTTCCTTGATTGCTGGGCCAGAGCACGGGTGTCACAGCCACAAACAATTAATCCATCTTCCTGAAAGATTTAGTCCTGTTTATATAACAGTGAAGCTGCCGATGCACATCAAGGGTGTGCAAAAGGTACTGCCCTCTATTAGAATGCTAAGGGAAGAAAACTGGCAGGTCAATAGATTGGTTAATTGAAAAAACAGAAATGACCTTGGGCAGGAAAGAAGGGTCAGTACGAAGAGACACCCTATCCGTGTGGAAGATCAAGTAAGGTCTTTTGACACTCAAGGCCTGCAGCTCAGATACTCTTCTCGATGAGGCAAGTGCTACTAGAAGTAAGGTTTTCCATGACAAGAACTTTAAATCACATTAATCGAAGGGCTCGAAAGGAGGACCTGTGAGAGAGTGAAGCACCAAAGTCAAGTCCCAGGGTTCTATGCGAGGCTTGACCAGAGGTTTAACGTGTAATACTCCTTTCAAAAATGTCTTGCATAGGCGGTGTGACATAATCAAAGAATTATCAAATCCATTATGAAAATTGGCAATAGCTGCTAAACGTACAGTGATCGTCGATGCTGAGGCTCCTGCATGTAAAAGAGTCATCAGGTATTGAAGGATCTTTTGAATAGACATAGAGAAGGGATATATGTTCTGATCTTTGGCCCAAATAGAAGACCTATTCCACTTACTAGAATAAACTTTCCTGGTGGAAGGTTTGTGTAAAGCCAGAAGAATTTCACGGACAGGAGATGGGATGTCAGGCAGCTTGGCAATCATTGGAAGTGGAGGAACTAAGCTGTTAGCTTGAGAATGTGGAGATTTGGATGAATCAGTCCCTGAGGATGAGATAACAGGTCTTGGGAATGATCCAGGATCCACGGGCTGTGAATCAGATGAGGCCATAGAAACAGGAACCAGACTTGACAGGGCCAGTAGGGGGGCAATGAGGATCACTTTGCTTCCCAACCTCTGAGATTTCTGGAGAAATTTTGGAATGAGGGGAAATGGGGGAAAAGCATACAGAAGACCCAGGGGCCAATCATGCGTTAGAGCGTCCCAAGGGGGTTCCCTTTGAGGGGGGATCAGGGTAAAGTAACTGCTGCATTTGTTGTTTAGGGGGAAGCAAACAGATCACAGCAAGGCTTGCCCCAGAGTCAGAAGATCCAATCCACTGTTACAGGGTTGAGGGACCACTCGTGAGGCATCAGGATGTTCCTGCTCAGATTGTCCGCAATAAGGTTCGAACTCCTGGGAATGTACACTGCTAAAAGAAAGTAGTTGGAAGCTATCGCCCAGTGCCAAATCCTCATGGCTTCTCAACACAGGGGGTAAGACCTGGTTCCGCCTTGCTTGTTGATATAACAGATGACTGACATGTTGTCTGACTGAATTGCAATGGTCCCAGAAAGTAGGGATGCATGGAACACTTGCAACACTAAGAGAACTGCCCTCGGTTCCAGGGCATTTATGTGCAAATTGGCCTCCATGGGTGACCAGGTGCCTTGGACCATCTTTCCCTGGAAATGCCCCCCCACCCTAACAGGGAAGCGTCAGTGGTCACTGTGTCCATGGGCTGGGGAAGACAGAATGGTCAACACCATAGATTTATAGTGGCTTCATCCACCATAGCATTTCTTCCTTGCAGTAGTTTGTAAGACGTATCATGTCATCTAGTGGGTGAGTTAAAAACGACCATTGTGCGGAAAGGAGCCACTGCAGGATTCTCATGTGCAATCTCGCCAGTGGTACTAACGTAATGGCAGCCGCCATGGAGCCTAAGAGTTGCAGTACAAGGTGTGCCGGTACATAGGTCTGAGGAAGAAGGTCTTGGATTTGGTGTCTTATTTTAGAAAGCCTGTGAGGGGGGGGGAGGAGAAACTTGACAGGATATTGTGTCGCAGACTTCCCCAATAAATTCCAGTGTCTCTGTTGGGGACATTTGAGATTTGTCCTTGTTGATTGCGGTAGCTCGAGCTGCCCCCTCGGTGGTGTGAGATACAAAACGCATCAAGGAGTTTGAGATGGATTCAAGGGTAGCTAGCTGTGAGGCGACATTGTCACACGCCTCATCAGGCAGTATCCCTATCAAAGAGGAAGACATTTCAGAAATTAGGTCTCTTTGGAGGCGAGTGAATTATGCCAGATAGTTCATCAACCAAATGGTGAAGGTTGCTTAAGCATAGGTCCACTTCCCTAGTCTGTCTGAAGAAATGTCCAAAAGTAGACCAGACAAACTCCGTACTACTGTATCTGTTATTCTGTATTTGTCTCAGAACAAATTCTTGCCAAACAGTTAATTCTGTCAGAGCTATTTCAATTCTATTATAACACAGCTAGACAGATGAAGATACTGATGCACTCTCAGTATAAGACGTCACTACCAAGTGAAACATACTGTCCAGTTTATATACTCTTTTCAACCAATGTTATTTTTAATGTGACTTGTTCTTCTGGTTTCTGTCTGTGTCATGAAAAAGTCCATAGTTATTTCATGCCCTTTTTTGGTCCTCGCTGTATCTGAAGACTTCTCAAAAGTGTCTCCACGTCAACGTTGTGTCACTTGACCTGTCTGTATTTTATTTATTTATTTCTGCATCTGAAAGCCAAGAAAGTCAACTCCCTTTTTTTCTATAACAGGATGCATTTACAGTAAAGCCCACACATATATGTTATTAATATCCAAGCTGAACATAACTGTTCTTGCGAGCAAGCCATATTATTTTGAAAACTGCTGTTTGGCCTTGCACATTTCCTTCACTGTACACACAGTACAATTTTGGGGAAAAGCATTTTAATTTACACAATATCTATCACTGTCCATGGTTCGAGACTCCCTGTTCGGAGGATGGACAGTGGAACTAACTTCTGCCAGTTCCCTCTTGGTGGCCGCCGCCACTACGACCATGGAATCAACTATCAACTGCTTGGACCAGTGGGGCTGGTCTTCAGGTGTAGATAAAATTTTGTCTGGCCTCCTGAGGACAGGTTCTACATTGCAGGTTCTTTCCGGCACGCTGCACAATGAGTTTAACAAGGTTATCTGCCAGCGGGGTCACCCAGGAAGTAGATGGCCGGGCACAGAAGGCCTGCAAGAACACCGATTCCTCAGAAGAAGGGTTAAAGAACTTCCAGTCTCCCCGCTGCTTGAGGATTTCGAGAATGATTCCTCCAGGGAATTAAGGTGCTTCCTCTTGCACCGTTTCTTCCGAGGTGGTTCCCCAGTGGGATCTTCTGAGGAGGACTCTGGAGAAGGGGTTCCCTTCAAAGGGGGGTCTTGCAGCTCCCGTGGCTGGGATCCTGAAACAGTGGGTTGGGACAGCTGCATGCTGGGGGGGGGGTTCTGATTCTGATGCCATTGGTGCTGACTGCGAGCCTGCAGAGGCAAGGACCCTCTCCATTACCTGGAAAGCAGGCCCGCCCAAGGAGGGATGGGAGCCCGGAACCATTGGCTACCTAAGAAAGGATCTCTCGAGGGTGAATACTTGGTCCTAGCTTGGAACGAATGATGTCTGCACCAAAGCTAACGGTGTTGTAGCAGTAGTGTGCACCAAAAACACTGGTGCCGATGAGGTCTGCACCATCAGAGATGGGAAAGAAGGTGTCTGCACTGAGAACAAGGTCATCGGTGCCGAGGAGGTTGTCTGCACCGAAAGGGTCGGTGCCAAAGGTGTCTGCACCGAGGCTGCTGCCAAAGAGGTCTACACCATGATAGGTATCAATAGGTGAATATCATAGATGGCACTGAGGGAGAAAGTACAGAGCCTGGCGCCGAAGAGATCTGCGTCGAGGGCGCAGGAGAAGCATGGAGCTGACTGGGTTCCATAACTGACAGAGATGCAGGAACCGAGTGACTCCATTTTTCCTTATGTTTTTTGGCCTTTGTAAGGAGTGAGACCTCCGACCCAGATATAGCTTCCAAAAAAAAGGTGTCTTAATCAAACCTTTTAAAATAAGCTTATTTTTACGTTCTGCTAGTGTATGATTACTAAAACTAGCACAAATGTCACAGTCAGCTTTAATATGGTCCACACCCAAACAGTAGACACCACGAGCATGTCCGTCCGAGTTGGGCATCTTGCGCCCACACTTGTCACACTGTTTAAACCCCAACTTAGCTTTGTCTGACATAGTAAGGCAACAAGGCTAACCTAATATAAAAAACAAAAGACGGGGGAGAGAAAAAGTGACAGAATACCAGCAATGGTATTTAAAAAATACCACAAGTGGTAAGGAAGGGCCTACCAAAGGCAGGAGGGAGGGACAGTACCAACAATGGCAGAAATTTGATCACCATGGTAAATGGTAGGGAATAGAAGTAGGTTATAGGCGACAGTGAGAAAAAGTTAAATTGACTAAAAAATAAGGAATTTTGAGGGAGAAACTATATTAAAAATCACAATTTTCCACTTAGCTTTGAGAGAGATGGCGAAGCACGTCTGACGAGGAACGCGGCAAACAAGATCTGGAGTAACTAGGAGAGGGGCATTGTGGGTAGGTCTTAGCTGAGAGTTTTTGGCTGGCACGAGCTTGGATACGGCCATATCAGTTCTGAGGACGGAACTGAAGTCCTAATGGTAATGAATAAACAAAGATTTACAACATCAGATGTATCTATATAGTTAAGTACTTCTGATTTCCTTTTCTTAATGATTTTAATGCAAGCTGACATAGCAATCTTAATGGCCCATCTAAGATTGACAGCAGTACCTGACAGGGTAAACTACAGATTTAACTGTCTATGATATGTTATGCAGGTGAAGACAAATTCTTCTACAATGTATGTGAGAAGTTAAGCTTAAAAAAAGTAGGTAGGCTTTCCCTTCCTTTGATTCCAGTGCGAGGAAATAAGTCTTAAAAAGTACAAGCAGATTTCTGGTACCTACACAATACTGGAACCCTACTATAAGGAGAAAAGAAACCTAAGGAATGAGTTAAACTATAGGATAGGGCAGAGTTTTCCTTTAATTTGTGGGAATGTGAGTGTAGTGACAGAAATATGTATTTTTCCTGTGTAATGATCTGTAAAGTTGGCTACTGCGGTGGTGGTGCTGCGGTAGCATTGTCGCCTCACAGTAAGACGTTGTCCTGTTCGATTCTCAGCGAAAGCGTCTTCTGTGTGGAGACATGCATGAATGGGCGTACCTTCATTGAAGGTTGTGCGTCAGAGCTGGCAATTCGGTACGTAAAAATTTACTGCCAATCATTAGCGGACCGGAGTTCCGCTGTGGTGACCCCTAACCGGGAAAAGCTGAAAGACGCAACAAAGATCTGTGAAGTTGAACTGGGATTAAATAAGGAATTAATCCTGAAATACATTTCTCTCTCTCTCTTTTTTTTTTTTGGGGGGGGGGGGGCATTATCATATTTTTACTTACAGGTTCATAGGTTCAGGGCTGTCAATCATGAGGATTGTATGAAACCTAGACATATACTCCTTGTATATGTAGTAGTGCCATAGGTGTTTAGAACTAGTGAATTTTTGGATGTTTACATGTTTCCTCTATCCATGAGGGGCAAGAGTGTAAGGCAGTCAGTCGTGCCTCATTTGCATACAACAGCATGCCCATTTTGCATGTCAGTCATATAAGCCACACCCACTTCTACACAGTCTGGCAGGGGGTACTGTTCTACAACAATGCCATGACTGCTGTGTAATATTTTATTAATACACTTTTCTTGTGGGACTTAGTTGTTGGGGGGGGGTTCATATAGCTAGGTCGTTCCTACCAAAAGGGATATTTTTGCCTTTTTGTATTTTTCCTTTATTGCCCCACTAAGAAGTCATCTTATTTAACTGTGTATATCCACCTACTGTCATGCTAGTTGGCTTTCTGGTTCTCCCCATTAACCACATCCTGAGGTACATGATCACTTCATATGTATTTCGTGCAGTACTTACTCACCAGCAGTTTTCTTATCTCCAAACTGGCTCAAAATGTTGCTGTCTTTCTCATAATACTGTTGATTTTGGGAGAAAAGGTTGTGGATTGCACTTTAATGAAAGACATTAAAGTTGTACATTTTTACTTTGCTTTCTCTTATTCTGTCAGAATTCCACTGTATGATTCTGGAGGTAACACGTTGAGAGATATGGGAACTGTATACTTTACTTTTTCAGCTGATAATTTCATTCTGTATAGTGTTTCTCTTTGCTTGCATAAAGTGACACCTGATCATTATAATTTTTTTTTTTTCATAACTTTCCTCACCTTTCTGGGCATTGCCCCATGCCATGCTTATCAGTCTGTAGACAAAGGCTTTTGAAAGCAGGTACTAAGTGTAAGCAACAAATTGGCATAAAGTTACTTTCCCACTTTCAGTAGGTTTTGGGACACTGATCAGAAACAGGCTTAAAAAGGTAAAGTGGCAAAAAATTATGCAAAAGTAGATTTATATTATTAAAATGCAGTGTAAAATCTGTAGACGTTAATGAAAATGATGATGTAAAAAGCTGTCCCACAGAGTCCTGTATTTATTTTTGCTTTTGACAAAGGGAGATGTAAAGTATGGGTTGTCTTTCTTTAAAATTGTGGTGTTAGAAGTATATTGGCTGTGTAGTCTGGGTTTTGATTTACTAACAGTGTAAAACTTGTGTGGTGGGGAGAGATTCATGAACTCACCGTAAGGGTTAGTCAAGCCTGAGAATAAGAATGTTCTTCCAAGGATCAAGAATATATGCATTATGTGAAGAGGTATTTTAAGCTTGAAAATAGGTAAGTGCTTCCAAAATAGGGACAGTTTCTGAGGTCTGGTTATACAACAAATCATAATTTAAAGGTTTGTTATTTAAAGACTGTTGTATATAGTTATATATTACAAAAAGAAGGGGTAATATTCTGTTTTTAAAGATTCCAGCAAACATTCAGCACTTTCTTAAAGGCAACCTCTAATTTAATTGAATAGAGTATATCTGTAAAAGGGCGGCCACGGTGGTGCAGTGGTTAGCATTGCCGCCTCACAGTAAGAGGTTCTCCGGTTCGATCCTTGGCTGGGGTGCCTTCTGTGCGGAGTCTGCATGTCCTCCCTGTGGTCGCGTGGGTTTCCTCCGGGTGCTCCGGTTTCCTCCCACATCCCAAAGACATGCTGCAGGTGGATTGGACACTCTAAATTGGCCCTAGGTGTGTGTGTGAGTGTGCCTTCTGTGGAAGGTTGGGCGCCGGGCTGGCAACTCGACACTGTAAAACTCCACTGCCATTCAATGTGCGGACAAGTTGATCCGCTGTGGCGACCCCTAACCGGGAAAAAGCTGAAAGAAGAAGAAGAAGAAGAGTATATCTGTAAAAGGTGTTTTCAGGCTTTTCATACATGAAAAGGTTAACTTTTGCAGCCTTTGTACGCTATGCAGCAAAATGTGTTATTGACCATTCTATTTTTAATGTATGTTTGAATGTTCTGGCATTTCCTTTACTGCAAACAATAAAACAACTGCTAAGTTTTCTTTTACCTTCTGTAACAGAAATTTTTGGGGATTTTTTAGTCATCTGTACTGCTATTGACTAGTACTGTAGAAACATTTTCTTAATTTTACACTGAAAATGTATTTTATTTATTTATTGACATTTGGGAAGTCTGACTGGGTAGGCGCCGTGGGCAGAAACGCGCAAAACTGTTATAAAGCATTTTAAGAACAATAATTTAGCAGTCTTTAAAGATAATGCAAAAAAAAAAAAAAACAAATGCAGCTTAAGTATACCAACTTAGACATAGTTTGAAAATATTGGTTAAGAATAGATATAGGTTATATTACCCTACTGTTTAACATTGTTATCAACAGCCCCTATCTCTCTTGTCCTAACTCCTCTTTAATTTAATGTGCTGATGATTCTGCAATCCATTTCTGACAATCTTCCCCACCTACACATACTTACCCAGGAATCTCTTCACTCTGTGGAGAAATGGCTAACTTCTAATCAACTCCTACTCAATCCAAATAAAACTAAACTTCTCTTCCTCCCGAAATCACTCCAACCCCTTATATCTACTTTACTGTCTCCTTCCTAAACCAACCCTATAACTCTCACCACTGTCTATCCCTGAAAAAGTTAAATTGGCTTGAATTATGTCCTCAGCTGATACTGCCTCAATTACCTTTGACACACACTATCCTTAATCAGCCCCACTCGTCTTGCCCTCTCAACTCTCATCTCTCTATAGTATACTATATGTGAATACTGCAGTACTGAATGCTACTGAATGTTGCTCTTTTTACTTACTTTGTTGTTAATTATTGCATAAGTCTGTTTTAGAGCTTTTCTCCTTGGGTCTCATCTGAAAAAGGGCATCTGCCCATTCGAACTAACCTGGTTAACAAATGTCAAATAAAATAAATAAAAATGCAACAGAGAAATTTTAGCCAGCTTATAGAGAAATTAAAGGTAAGTTAGTATAATGCAGACAGGAATTACCATACATGGTGAGAGAAAGGCAAGCGTATGGTATATTTAGGGAGAAAGCCAGGGGAGAGAAATTGATAGATGTAAGGAAGTGAGTGAAGAAGAGAGAGTAAGGAGATGTAAGGTATGACTAGGTATTTGTTCACATTTAGGGATATTGTTTATCCTGGTGTTGAAGAACAGAGCCAGCTTTTGGCTAGGAAGTCCTTCAGAATGGTTTTGAAGGATGGAAGGGAGGGCATTGACCTGATGGATAGAAATAAGGAGTTCCAGGCCTTAGCAACATGGTATGTGTACAGACAATGGCCAGCAGATTTGATGGGTTTGTGGACAGACAGGAGTTTTTGGTCATTCCTTCATAATGACCAACTAAAAATATAGTTGTGTAGAATGTTATTTGTGCTGGATAAGCAAATGGATTCTGGATAATTTTATAGGTGGTAAGAAGCTGTGTATATTAGTTGATGAGGTAGCTCTGACCAATTTAGATTTTTTAGTGCTATACAGTGGTGGTTTCTGAAAGGGGTACTTACCACAAATTTATCAATGTTGTTATAGAATTGTTTTAAGTTTTAATATTTGCGATGACCCAAAGTTAGTGGGGATGGGAACCCCATAAAAAAGTGTGGGGAAGAGTTAAGTAGTGACAAATGTAAATTTAGTTGTGTCAGTGAGAGTTTTTGGCTCTATAAATCATCCCTAGATATTGAGTTTTTCTTATGCAGTTTTGTATATGCAGGTCAAATTTCAGATTATCGTCCCTAATAATTTTAGAAGTTACTTCAATTGTTGTATTATCAAGAGACAGGACTTTAAATTTTGTTTTTTCGTAGGAGAGAGATTTGGTTGGGGAGTAGTAAGTTTTTTTCAGGGTTGAGCATGATTTGTGAGTTACAAAGATATGTTTTAGTTGCTATTAAAGCTTCCTGAGTAATTTTTTTGGCGGTGTCCCACATTGTCAGATGTGCAAATAAGTCCGGAGTCATCTGTGTACTGTAGTAGGGAGACCTGTTGTGTGGAGAGTGCTGGTGAGAAAGCTAAAGAGGAGGTGATCAAAGATAGAGCCTTGTACACCAGTGGTGATTGGGAGGTATGGAGAGGAGGTACAGTGCCACTTTACTGACTGATACCTATTGGATAAGTAGCTTTTGAACCAATGAAGGGTGGGCTGAGAAAGACATGAGAACATTTGGAGCAGAAGTTTACTGTGACAAACTGTGTCAAAGGTTTTAGACAAGTCTAGAAATAAGGAGAAGACTAGTTTGCCATTACCTGTAGCTTTGTTTAACAGTATATCTGTAGATTATAACTTCATTGTTAATACTGTGGGAAGGACAGGAGTTATTTGTGTGGGGGGGTAGGAGGTGTTCCTGCTGGAGATGGTTGCTGTAAGTCTAAAGTTAAGTAATGTTTGAATTTCCTGCTTTGTGCAGAGGGATAATGTGTAACTTTTTCCAGAAAGAGGGAACGGAGGAATCCTGGGTTGACCTATTTATAAGGATTGAGACAGGATAGGCAATGCAGTCAGCTGCTATATTAAGGTATTCGCCCCAAAGGTCATCAGCTGAAATAGAGCATGGTTTGAGTAGTTTTATATTGGATGTGGGTACAGGTTGGAAGGCGAAAGTGGATGTTTTGATTCATGGCTTGCTGGGCAGGGTTAGGATTAGATGTTGAGGAATTCTTGGTTAGAGTTGCTATACTATCTATCAGACTTATGCTTAGGCATGTAGTTCATCAATTTTTAGTTCTTATGCTTCTAACACTTATTTATGGCAGCAAACGTTAGATTACCGGGGTTTCGGGCTGGCCATTGTAGTGTCATAGTAGTGGGTGGAATAGAATTGTCTTTATGTTCATTGTGATAGGTAGGGCCAGGATTAGGGTGAATGTCTTCTGCTAGAAGGATTTTGGAGAATTATTGACACTTGTTTTTGGAGAGTATTTTTTCCACATAATTTTGTTTTGGTTTGAGTTGAAATGTGGTTTATCAGTCTATATTTACTGTATAGGTAAGAAGTGTCATTAAATAGGTTTGGTGTGATGTGTGGAGTGTATAGGAAGGAAGTATGAATAGGTGGTTGGGACAGAGTTGGAGCTGTGTTGAGAGCTGTTAAAGTCATGGTAGGATGAAAGATGGCCCTGTAGCAGGAGAAGAATAGAGGATACATTGAGTTGTAGTATGATTAAGTAAAGGGATCTTTATGTTATAATGAGCATGTAGTGGTGAAGTAGGGATAAAGAAGGAAAAAGAAGTTGTAGAAGGATATTTAGTGGTGGTGGAGTCTGAAAGTTGATAGAGGGTATGTAGGGGAAAAAAGTATTTTGTATTAAGTGGGAGAGTTGGTTTGTCGTGGTGTCCTGTCTGGAACATAACGATTAGAGGGATTTAAAAGGTTAGAGTTTGAAAATGTCGGGAAAATAGGAAGAAGTGAGGGTTTATTTGGGCAAAGTAGACTATTAAAGGAAAATGTCACCTTAGAAGTTAAAAAAAAAAAAAAAAGACTTTTTTTCACTCTCTCTCTGTTTTTTGAGTTATTTTAACAACTCAAAATCACTCTGACTGCCTCTTATAGAATTGTAATATGCTTTCTGCAAAATGGCTGGCAATGGGCCTTGACATATCAACGTGATCTTAATTTCTTTCAAGCCTTTCTGTTTCCTATAATCCATTTCAAGTCTGCTTGATATGAGTCATGCTAGTCATAAGGAAGAAGTTGTGTATTCCCATTCCATTGACATATGAGGGAGTGCTGAAAAGTTCTAAGCCCGACCAACTTTCTAAATTCTGAGCGTTATTTTGCCTCTGTAAGTATAAAGTGGGCTATTTCATCTTGTAAAGTGCCAATTTTCAGAATCGTAATGCTATGTTTTGAAATTGTTTCAGATAATTGATTGAATCATGTCAATGAAAAGTGTGGAATTTTCAAGTGAGGAGCTCTGGGATGTCATGAAGTTCCTATTCTTGCAGAAGAAAACTCCAAAATAATCAATGACAATATGATGCAAACATTGGATGAAACGTGCCCTTCTTATTTAACTGTGAAGAAGTGGTGCAAACTTTCAGTGTGGAGATTTCGAGACTGAAGATGCAACAAGGTCCTAAAATTGTTGACCATGTCTGGGACCTGATTTTGGCAGATCAGTGAATATTGGCTAAAACCATTGCTGAGACACTACAGATATCCAGGAAAATTGTTGGGACTATAATCCATAAGCAGCTGGGTATGCAGAAGCTGTCACCCAAGTAGGTGCCCAGATGTTTGAATGCCAATGAAAAAAGACATAGAGTGACACTTGGGATTAGTGTCAGTCACTGTCGTCTTATATATTGTCTGTAACAGGGCTGGTGCTTTTTTTTTAACTGCCCTCATTTGTGTGTCTCAGGTTTTATAGTATACTAAGGAATTATACAGCTGCAACCAAAATAGTTGCTAAACTGCAGACCTTTGTTCAAAGTATCTTTTTGTAGTCCAAGATGAATTGTCAGCCCCCTCCCCCTACACTTTGGTAAATGTGCTAGTACATTACAAAAAAAACTAATTCTGACTTTTCACTAAATGTCAGAGACATCTTTGATACTACATTCAAGTCATCTTAAAATGTATGGTATAAACAAACATTTAAAGTTTAGCATTTCAACACTGATACTGCTTATGTAAATTTGTCAAAATAGGTGGTGATTATCTTTGAACCATTGACTGATCTAATTGTTCTGTTTTGCTATGGAAGGCATAGCTACACTGCAAGCAGCCATGAATCAGTAAAAATTCTCTTCCTGTCTGCAATAAAGACAATGGAAAACAGTTTCATACCTCTCTGTCTTGTTTACAGCAGCCTAAGCTCCTGACTACTAATGTCTTTGAGTCTGTGATATCTCATGCAGGTGTAGACAAATTCCACTGCAGCTTATATGAGAAGTTAAGCTTAAAAAATGAGTGGTCTTTCCCTTCCTTTGCAAAGTGAGGAAATGAAAGTTTTATAAAGTACAAGTAGGTTTCAGGTACCTACACAGTACTGGAATCGTACTGTAGGGAGGAAAGCATCTAAGAGATGAGGTGAACTGTAGGAGAAGGTGGATTTTTCCTTTAAATGTAGAATAGATTGGTACTGTTAGGGAGAGGTGTAACTATGAATGCATGTAGAGCAAAGTAGTTGGGGAATAGTGCTGAAATATTAAATGGAAGTTGGGAATTGGGTAAAAAGAAACAGGAGTGTTGGTATGATAGTAGTAAAGTTGTTTGTGGAGGATTAATGAATAGGAATTACGAGTGCAATGTGTGTGTTGTAAGTGTAATAGCAGCATAAGAAGTAATAGGGTAGCATAGCAGGCTTCTCCCTTCAGGTCAAAATATAACAGAGTAATCGGTTCATAGGCAGTAGAAAGAAATGAGCAGAGAGGTACCAAGGAGAACAGCTTTCTTTTATTTCCAGAAAACTGAAACCTGTTAGCCATGAAGACTAAGTAGCTGCCATATACACTGTAATCTATTGATCAAGAGAAAGGACAGTGGCCAACTTAGTAAGTGGTCCTTAGAGTGCAAGGACAGCTCTGTTGGGGGGGGGTTAACTTCCAGCAGAGGGAGGCACGTATTTGACACACAGCAAGGTTCTTAAAGTTAAATCTGCTTATGTGGTATAAAGACAAAATTCTCAGTGAAAATTTTTGGGAGTTGGCCCTTGTGATAGAGCTTCAGCAGTATCTGAGTCGAATGCAATGACCCCAGTCTGAAAGGAAAGAAAAGAGAAAAACTCTGTCATATTATATTGAGGCAATAAAGTTAATACTTATTATAAAAAAATAAATGAAGGGCCACAGTGTAGTACAGCAAGAGAATATGGAGAAAGCAAAATAATAGAGAGAAGATAAAAGAAGTTTATGAATGTAAGCGGAAAGTAGGTTTGAGATTAATTGACAGAAACACAGTAATATGGTGTATAGAGCAAATCATCATAACATAGTACTGCATTGATAAGCACAATATAAAGCAATCATTTAGTTGCTAGTTGTATCCTGTCTACTTAGATAATTAATAACAAGGTTTTACTTTCTGCACTATGATAATTTTTCACTTGGAAAACTCCAGTAGTATTTGTGCCTTCCACTGCCAAAGTCGTTACTAACATTTTAAGAAGGAAACTTACATTTGAAAATTTGCTTTTGTTATGTACACTCATTTATTATACACACATTTTTTCACTATTTCCTAGTTTTTTTCCTTCACTACAGTCTTGGGTTAATTTTCTAGTTTGACGACCTAGTCTGTAACATATAACTTGGTTATATTCAACTGGGCGTATAAGAGAATTTAAGTACCTTTATCTGCACTTTTTTTAAAAAAAAATACAGTATTTAATTTGATTTAAACTGTGTTGAAGGAATATTGATCAAGTTGCAGTTATTCTGCTCTTTAGTAAATTGAACTGAAGCTAGTGTGTTATTTGCTAGTAATTACAGGTGTGGGGGTAGCCACATTCTTTGATTTCCTGTCCTTGCCTTTTTAAGTGGTGCATTGTGAAATTTTTATTGCTTAAAAACCTCAGCTTTGGCCAGCTAAGAACTTGGTTATATTCAACTGGACATATAAGAGAATTTAAGTACCTTTATCTGCACTTTTAAAAAAAATACAGTATTTAATTTGATTTAAACTGTGTTGAAGGAATATTGATCAAGTTGCAGCTATTCTGCTCTTTAGTAACTTGAACTGAAGCTAGTGTGTTATTTGCTAGTAATTACAGGTGTGGGGTAGCCACATTCTTTGATTTCCTGTCCTTGCCTTTTTAAGTGGTGCATTGTGAAATTTTTATTGCTTAAAAACCTCAGCTTTGGCCAGCTAAGAACTTGGTTATATTCAACTGGACGTATAAGAGAATTTAAGTACCTTTATCTGCACTTTTTTAAAAAAAATACAGTATTTAATTTGATTTAAACTGTGTTGAAGGAATATTGAACTCAAGTTGCAGTTATTCTGCTCTTTAGTAACTTGAACTGAAGCTAGTGTGTTATTTGCTAGTAATTACAGGTGTGGTGGTAGTCACATTCTTTGATTTCCTGTCCTTACCTTTTTAAGTGGTGCATTGTGAAATTTTTATTGCTTAAAAACCTCAGCTTTGGCCAGCTAAGAACTTGGTTATATTCAACTGGACGTATAAGAGAATTTAAGTACCTTTATCTGCACTTTTTAAAAAAAAAATATAGTATTTAATTTCATTTAAACTGTGTTGAAGGAATATTGATCAAGTTGCAGTTATTCTGCTCTTCAGTAACTTGAACTGAAGCTAGTGTGTTATTTGCTAGTAATTACAGGTGTGGGGGTAGCCACATTCTTTGATTTCCTGTCCTTGCCTTTTTAAGTGGTGCATTGTGAAATTTTTATTGCTTAAAAACCTCAGCTTTGGCCAGCTAAGAACTTGGTTATATTCAACTGGACGTATAAGAGAATTTAAGTACCTTTATCTGCACTTTTTTAAAAAAAATACAGTATTTAATTTGATTTAAACTGTGTTGAAGGAATATTGAACTCAAGTTGCAGTTATTCTGCTCTTTAGTAACTTGAACTGAAGCTAGTGTGTTATTTGCTAGTAATTACAGGTGTGGTGGTAGCCACATTCTTTGATTTCCTATCCTTGCCTTTTTAAGTGGTGCATTGTGAAATTTTTATTGCTTAAAAACCTCAGCTTTGGCCAGCTAAGAACTTGGTTATATTCAACCGGACGTATAAGAGAATTTAAGTACCTTTATCTGCACTTTTTTTTAAAAAAAATACAGTATTTAATTTGATTTAAACTGTGTTGAAGGAATATTGATCAAGTTGCAGTTATTCTGCTCTTTAGTAACTTGAACTGAAGCTAGTGTGTTATTTGCTAGCAATTACAGGTGTGGGGGTAGCCACATTCTTTGATTTCCTGTCCTTGCCTTTTTAAGTGGTGCATTGTGAAATTTTTATTGCTTAAAAACCTCAGCTTTGGCCAGCTAAGAACTTGGTTATATTCAACTGGACGTATAAGAGAATTTAAGTACCTTTATCTGCACTTTTTAAAAAATACAGTATTTAATTTCATTTAAACTGTGTTGAAGGAATATTGATCAAGTTGCAGTTATTCTGCTCTTCAGTTATTCCCACCCACTCTCCCTGTTTTTGTTTTGGTGTTAATCTTAGTGGCCTTGAAACTGCCCGCCCCTCAGCCTGCCTCTGGGCCCATCTCATTTGCTCACTCAACTGAGTGCAGTGAGATCATATTCTGATTTCAGGCACTCCTACTGTGTACAAAGAGAGCATCTGGGAAACAGACAAAAAAAATAAGCTTATTTCCTGCCTTTCCTGTTAAGTGGTATAGACTATTTGTAGGCTTTTGAGCCCCCAAGCCCTTCGGTGTTTGAGGGAAGCCTTCTAGCTTGTGTTTTTTTTCGTATAACTAGCCAGTTTTCTAGTTTCAGCACTCAAATCTGTTTATTTGATCTCAGCACTTGTTCAGATAAAAAAAAAAAAAAATATCTGCTTTTACTGTACTTGTGTTTCTACCTACTTCATTTTACTTTTGCATCATCTTAAAAATACTCAGTTGTATTTATTACTGCTTGGTATAACTCATTCTAAGCCTTTTGGTTTAAACACTTGGGGTTCGGACCAGTTGTTTTGCACTGAGAGGGTTTGTGGTCTGCACTGTTGTGGCAGAACAGGTAGCTTACATCCTTCTAGGTTGGGAACTGCTGATTGAGGGCTCAGTGTCTGTTATTCTAAAAGTGTATTAATTCTGGTTTAAGCACTTGGGCTTTCAGGCCAGTTATTTTACATTAAGAGGGTTCGTGGTCTGCACTCTTGTGGGAGGAGAGGCTGGACTCTGCCCTTCTGAGCTGGGAATTTCTGGTTAAAGGCTTATAGTGCATGCATATCTGAACTGCTTCTTACCGAAGTTGGTGCGCCTTGTTTGCTGTGGCATAGACTGGATTCGGGCCTGCTGGATCTAGCTTTGTTTGTGTAACTTGAGCACTAATCCAGACATTCTCTAAAGTATTCAATTATATTTATTACTGCTTGGTTGTAACTTGATTAAAGTGTAGCTATCATTCTAAGTCTTTTGGATTAAGCACTTGGGCTTCAGACCAGTTGTTTTACATTAGGAAGGTTTGTGGTCTGCACTCTTGTGGGAGAAGAGGCTGGACTCTGCCCTTCTGAGCTGGGAATTTCTGGTTAAATGTTTATAGTGCCTGAATATTTGAACTGTATCTTACTGAAATTGGTACACCTTGTTTGCTCTAGCATAGACTAGATCCAGGCCTGCTGAATCTAGCTTTGTTTATATGCTTGTTGTTTGTTTGCTTGTTATTTCCCTGGAAGCTAATTCCACCTAATATGCGGCTTCTCAGCGCTTCTGTGGATCACTAGTGATATCTGCATTGCTTACTGTACTAGTTCCTTGTTTCACTTGAAAGAAAGTTACTGTTTGTCGTTTTTGCATTTAGTTACTCTCAACACATTGCACTCAAGTTACCTGGCACTTGCTCACTATAGCAATTATATAAGTCAGCACTAAAAATTAAAAGCACTACACCCTCACTCCCCACTGGCCCTTGTTTTCAATTATTAAGGAATTCCCAATATTATTCTAGCATGTCCAAAGGTCAGTTGTCAATCTCCTCTCCGGTCCAGCTGGTGAATCTGGGAATCTTGAGGCAATGTTATAACTGCCTCATGTACACAGACAACCCTCTCCTCCTCCCACATAACACAAATACTTGCGAGAGATGCAGCTATTTAGCCAAACTGGAGGCTGAGCTCTCTCAACTCAGGACTGGCAAGACCAGACAGGAGGAGAAGGCAACTACACACACCACAAAACCAGCCTCACATAATGCTACCACACCACTGAATCAAACACATAAACACACAAAGACATACTCAGAGGCTCTGAGTAAAAATTTACCTAAACAGCAGAGGCCTCCAAAGCAGACACCCAAACAACTGCTACTTCAAGACACCCCACAAGCAACACATAAACCACAAAAGCAGTGTGCAAAGCAGTCACAGCCCTTAAGGCCAAATACAACACCAAACATACTTGTCATAGGTGACTCCATAGTCAGACACACTGACGTCCCACTCACCAGGTTGAACAAGGAGAGGGTCACAGTAAGCTGCCTATCGGGCGCTAGAATCCGCCACATAACACAAGCACTCTGGTCACTCCACGGCAAGTACAAATATGACACAGTCATTGTCCATGCTGGTGTGAACGACCTGAGACGTACCTCCCTGGACTACATGAAAAGAGACATAGAGGAGCTCTCTGATTATGTAGCCCAGGCAGGTATGACCCTGACCCTGAGCAGTATCCTTCCTTCACCAAGAATGATGCCACAATATAGAGACAAGATGATCAGCTTTAACAATTGGCTTAATGTCTGGTGTCATTCAAAGGGGATCCAGTGTCTGTCTGCCTGGGATGACATGCTTGACAAGCCACGCTGCTTCGCAAGGGACGGCTTGCACCTGTCACCCTGGGATTCGGATATTGGCTAAGGCTCTTGCCACCCCATAGTGCCTTTTTAGGCAAGGCTCAAATTCTAAACCTACCACCCTAGAAAACAAAAATGGGAAGAAACTGAGGGTAATGCTGCTCAATGCCAGAAGTCTAAATCTCAAAATGCACGCACTCGAGGCCTTTCTCAGTATGGAGAACATCGACGTCTGTGCTGTAACTGAAACCTGGTTCAAGGCTCCTGAGAGCACCCCGGCACTATTAGGTTTTACCTCATATCATGCGTTCCGGCCCCAAAACCCGGACCACACCACAAAAGGAGGGGTGTATCCATATTCATAAAGGATACCCACACCTCCAGGTTGGTGGCAACGCATGAAGCTCGGAAACCATCCAGGTGCAACTAACCATAGGCAAAACTGCTCTACAAATTGTAGCATGCTACAGGCCACCCTCTCAAACTCAGGAACCCCACACAGCCTTCCTGAAGACACTGGAGGGTATAAATGTATCTCCAAACACCATCATATTGAGTGACTTCAACTACCCGAATATAGACTGGGAACATTACTCAAGCCCTAACTTTCTAGCCCAACGGTTCCTGGAGTTCATAAATTCAAATGCCATGGAACAGCTAGTCACTGTTCCCACGAGAGGAGAAAATATACTAGATCTCATTATCACAAACATGGGGACAAAATGCTCCACACCGAAGTATATCCCTCATTGGTGAGATCTGATCATAGACTAATCTCACTGGAAATCCACATCCGCCCCCACCCCAAACAAAAAAGACCACAGTGAAGAACTTCTCTAAAGCAAACTTCACACTACTCAAGACTGGTGTGGTATCCTTCAAGGCCTCTGAGCCAGTGGAAACCACAACCCAAGCTGCGGAAGCCCTTACAAATGCCTTCTATGAACACCTCCAGGACTGCATGGATCAGGCAATCCCAAATAAAACCAAGACTCTTTCCACAAAGGGCAAACGTCCAGTCTGGTGGACCCCAGCCATTAACAAACTTTACAATAAGAGGAGAAAGCTATTACATGATAGAACAAAATCCATAAAAGGGAAGTCACCCTGATCATTATTAGTAAAAAATACGAGCACTCATAAAATCAACTAAGGCCAATTTTGAGAGAAAAATTGCCATGGATTCAAAGGACAATCATAAGGCCTTTTTCAGCTATGTTAGGAACCTGGGTGGAAACTCCCAGATATGCTCAGAATTAGTTCCAAAATGATACAAAAATCACTGAACCCACAGACATTGCCAACATACTGGCAGACAGGTTCAGTGCAAACTTCACCCCCCTCTCCCCCACTAAAGGAGAGATAACTATCCCAGCAGAGTGTAGCCTCCCAGACATCTCAAATGCGCAGGTGAAAGCTGCTCTCTCTAAAGCTAAAAACACAGCATCAATGGGACCGGATGGTGTCCCCGGCTGTGTGATACACTAGCTAAATGAGGAATTAAACCCGCACATAAGGCAGCTGTTTAATCTCAGCCTTACCACAGGATACGTGCCCAAGGAGTGGCGTACGGCAACTGTGGTCCCACTCCACAAAGGCGGTGCCTCTACGGACCCAGGTAATTACCGCCCCATAAGCTTAACAAGTCTAGTCTGCAAAGCTATGGAGAGGATCATAATGGAGCTCATAAACAAAGATATAGGGGACTTGCAGACATTGGACCCGACCCAGTTTGGCTTCGTCAAGGGCAGATCATGCCTTTTGAACTTGGTCGACTTCTTCGAAACAGTCACCAAGGCCATTGATGAGGGAAAGACAGTCCATACAGCCTACCTTGACCTTGCAAAGGCCTTCGACACAATACCCCACTCGGGTATTGTAGAAAAACTTACCAGCTTAAATGTAAACCCATATGTCACAAGATGGGTTGCAAACTGGCTTAAGGACAGAACCCACAGGGTTAGAGTTGCTGGCGCTATGTCATTCTCCAAGCCGGTCACAAGTGGTGTCCCACAGGGCTCGGTCCTTGGCCCCCTATTGTTCGGCATCTACTTCTCAGAAGTACAGGCCAACATGGGAGGACTTTGGCTGACAAAGTTTGCAGACGACTGCAAACTGGGCGCCATAGTGGAAAGTGCATCGGACACGGATATCCTTCAGAAGGGACTCACGGAAACAGATAGCTGGTGCCAGAGCCATGGCCTGAAGTTAAACGCCAAAAAATGTATAGTCATATTCCTCGGGAAAAACAAGGTAACCCCAAGCTACCATATAGGTGGCAATCCACTAAGCACAGAAGAGGTTATCAGGGACCTGGGGACCCAGGTTGACAGTGGCCTTTCTTTTGACACTCACGTTGCTAAAGTGGTTAGAAAGACCTTCTACATTGCCCACCTGATCATGAAGGGATTCACATCCAGATCTAGTGAGGTCATTGTTCCCCTGTACTCTTCACTTATCAGACCAATGATCGAGTACAATGCCCCTTCGGGATGTATCTCACCCGACATCTGCAGCAATTGGAGAGACCCCAAAAGTTCCTCACCAAAAGGATAAAGGGACTCCAAAATCTGTCATATGCTGCCAGATTGAAGAAACTCCAGCTCTATTCAGTTGCATACCATCTGCTCAGAGGTGACATGTGCCTGACATACAAGGCCATGTCCAACCCGGAATTAATGGACATGCTCCACCTCAAAAATCCAAATCCACCAAAACCACTAGAGCAAGTGACTTAAACCTTAGCACGGATATAAATAAGGACGTGCTGGAGGGATAGATTTATCACTCAGAGACTCCCTATGCTGTGGAATAAAATCCCGATCCATGTGAGGCAGAGCACCTCGCTGGCTCTGTTCAAGAGAAATCTTGACCTGTGGATGGGAGATCGTAGGTTTATCCCGGGAATCATCTCTGTGTCACTGCTGGACAGAGGCACAACAAACTAATGGGCACAGTATTTTTTCGTATAAGGGGTGGCGTAAGCCACAAAAATTTGGGCTAGGCTTATAAATGCCTTAGGGCAGATAGCCTAGTATAAACCTATGAACCTATATAGTATGTGATTGAATGTATATGTCACTAGGTTTATGGCTAAAATAATTATGCTAGAAGATTACTAACTGCATATCTTTTCTCGCATGACTTACTAGGTATTAAACTCTTCAGCATACGTGTCTACCTGCAAACATTGAAAATAGGTAGAAAAGACTGTTGAAAAATGGGTGCATCCAAAATATCTGGGCACAGCTTTAACTAAAATTTAAGTACCACATAGCACATAACTTTTTCCAATTTTCAGTAGCGTTGCAGTATGCTACTTAGAAACATAAGATGTTCTGTAGTCCTATCTCTCCTTCATTCTTACTGATGGGATCGAAGCCGATCCTCGGCTCCGACTCAGCCTGTTTACAAGCTCGAAGTCTTCTAGTTGGCTCGTGGCTAGGTAGGTATCCCATAGTGCACCAGTAGAATCCCCAGATCTCGTTTGCCACGTCGACGAGTTCGGATGTGCTTCTTCTTGGCTGTGGCTAAGTCTTAGACATTTTGTTCTAAAGTTTGGATAAAACTTCTATTTTCACATTTTGATAGTGTTAAATAGCATTTTATGGCTTTTTATAGCTATAGTTAGTGCGGTGTTTGTAGTTAGATAATTAGCGTTTATCAGAGCGTCTTTGGTGTGCAGTTTCTATGAGTACTGTTGGCCTTTGGCCTTATAGTACTTTGGTTATCCTGTGTGCCAATTGTTTCACTGGGTTGTTATACTATCGATATTAGTAGTTGTAGGCACCTTTTGCACTTAGTTAAGGTGTGTGTGCTTTCTTAAATATTATAAGTAATAACTTACTTGTGGAGCTTCCGCTTGTTGATATTTTCTCTTATTAGTGTTGCAGACAGAACGAGGTTCTATTGACCTTCGTTCTCATTCTTTGTTTTTTTTCCCAATTAGACTTGTTTTCCTGTTCTAGTGTGTGTGCGAGTCTTTTCTACTTGTTTCTGTACCCCCTAGGTCCATTTTAGTTAGAGAACCTATTTTCCTTTTTCTTGTCTACCAGGGCTAGGCCCGTTTAAGTTAGAGGACCAAGATCTCCCACTTTCCTCCTGTGTGTGTGTGGGTCAATCTTCTGTGAGATGTCTAAGGAAGTCAAGGACCATAAGCCATCTGGCTTTAAAAAATGCGTGAAATGTTCACAGAAAATGTCTATAACGGATGGCCACAGTAACTGCATGTAGTCTTGGGGCCATCATCTTACAGGAAACTTGCTTATTTTGCCATTCTTTAGTGCTGGGGTGTTGCAAGAGAGAAAAAATAAGCTCATACTTAAAAGGTCTCCTAAAGCCTTCCTTTCAGGAAGATCTGGCTAGCTAGATCTCAGGGATCTAAAAAGGAAAAATACAAATCCTCTAAGAGGCCCTCCCCGGCTCCGGCTGGTGTCTCGGAGCTGCCTATTAAAATTACTAAGTCGGACAACATTGCTGCCTCATCGGCCCCACTGGGTTCAGAGCCGATTGAGGATTCTACTACTGTGATTACAGGGTCGGCACCAAGTAGTTCAGATCCGACCACTGAGAGTATTTAACTGAGCCAGTCTACAGATCCTTTACCAGTTTCCCCTATATTAAGGTCACCCATATTGCAGATATCCCGTTATCCTACTCTGTCTTCCAGGTCTTCCAGGAGTTTATCGGAAAAAGATGTGGAGAGGGTAGTGCTGAGACTTCTGAAGTCATCTGCCTTACCTAAATTGTTGTTGGCTCCGACCCAGTCGGTTCTGGGGCCACTTGAGTCCGTCCCCCCATCGGTGATTCCTCCTTCAAGCCATGCTGGTCTTTCAGAGCAGGAGTGTTTGGTACCGCTGGTGGAACCCTTCTTTCAGCTCCCCATGAGGTTGTTTTGGAGCTGATTTCTGCTCTGACACTCTCAGTGCCGTCCGTGGTATCTAGGATCCGAAGCTCCCTGGTCGGCCCCGACAGAGACGTCTGGAATCAAACCTCTTTTGTTCCAAGCCTCCCTCTTGGCATGTCGGCGAGGGTGAGCTCGGACCCTATGTCTGCCTGGAACCGATGGCATCCTTGGTCTCCTCGGAGCCAAGGAAGTCTTTAGAGCTGGAGAGGTTGGCATTCGAGATGATGTGTGCTGTCCCAATCATCAGCTCCTACCAGGGGTACCGACACCCCCCCCCTGAGGGCACCTACTTCTATCTCGGCTCCTACTCCCTCTCTGGACAGCAAAGACCCGCAGCCTCAGGAGCCACCAGCTGGTTGCCCCCATTCTTCCGAGACCTCTCCGGAATATCCTTCCGAGGAGCCCCCACAGAAAAGAACATGCAAGAGGAAGCATGTAGACTCCCAGGATGAGTCTCTTACCTCGGACACCGACCTTGAGGAGTCAGAAGGGTCCCCAAGTCATCCTCTGATGATGTCTCCTTCGTAGACATCCTGGAAATCCTTAAGCATAGGTGCAGCTGGCCCACTGTCACCCCTTCTGAGGAGGAGTCGATGTACCTGAAGGCTTTCGGGTCTCAACCATCAGCCTCTTGGGTGTATCCACCCTTCGAACTGATGGAGCTCATTAGTCGGAAGGTGTGGGATACTCCTGATGCCGTGGAGCCAGTTGCCAGGAGACCGAATAAGTTTCTTTCTGCGCCCAAGGAAAAGGAATTTTTATCAAAAGGTGTTCCCATAGATGCCATGGTGGTGGTAGTGGCCACTAAGAAGGAGCTAGCAGAAACTTCTTCTTCTGTTCATCCACGGAATAAAGAGTCTCGAATGATGGACAGATACGGGAAGCATATCTTTTCATCAGCGGCATTTACTCTTAGATCACTGAGCTATCTTACACACTTCACAAGCCTTCAGAGAGATCTCCTTAAGGAGTTAGGAGATTCTCTACAAGGTACATGCACTGAGGGAGTCCCTGACAAGGTGTCTGCCCAGTTATCCACCTTTAACTCTATTGTCAACTCATCCATGAGGCTTATCTCGTATGCAGCCGATGGAGCGAGTAGAGCAGCAGGTTCAGGAATTTCCCTAAGACGTCATTTCAGGATGCGCTTGTGTAATTTTGCAGAACCATTCAAGTCTACCTTTACCAACACCCCCTTCGATGGTTCTTCATTGTTTGGACCCAAGGTAAAGCACTCACTCACCCGGTGCGAGCAAGAAGGAAAAACACACTCTGCCATGGGAGTAAGTTTTACTGTCCCCTCTAGACATACCCTAAGGGTTTCACTTAAAAAAATAATTGGAGAGATTCACTACTAAGACATTGTTCCTCTGTGTTGACTCGACATCTTCCTTCTTTATCTGACCCTGCTGGTGGAATGGATCCTGTTCTTCGTAAATTTCTATTTCAGGGGTATTGGAAGAGTCAGAAAAACCGAAGCAAAATTCTGAGTGTTCTGTAGTCGTTCGATCATTCTCCAATAATATGCCATTGTCTTGTGAATGAGAAAACACATCACTGTGGTTCAAATTTTTTCTTAGTTGTAGTTCTCTTTTCATTTTTACTGCTTTTGTCAGGTTTGTTTTTCATGTCAGAAGAGTTCCTTGCAACATTAGGAGTAGGTTTCGCCTAATTGGCTTGGTCCATCACTTTCCTGTTACTATTCATGGATTGATTCAGTCTTGGCCAATCAAATATGTTGCCACTTTTAAATTCACTAAAATCTCTTGCAAGTTTTTTGCTCTTAATAGTTGTCAGTCTTCATCATATAAGGTTAATGCATGTTGCAGCTCTTCAATCTTTGCAGAAAATGTATCAAAGAATTCTAAATTCTCTAATTCCTGTTTACTTTCTATAGGCTTTGCAACATTTTCTTCTGTTGGCCTAAAGAAATCAATAAGCAACTTTGTGTGTTTAAATCCGGTCTCAAGGTTGATGGCTTGCCATTTATCTAAAAGCTCTGGATACGTATTCACATAAATGAGCATACACTTGATCTCAGTCTTCTTGTTATTACCTTGTGGTATTGGCAGGCTTTCAAATAGACTCACTGCCGCTGTAGACATTTCAGTTTAAATGCCGCATCCTCCTCTTCATGAAATATTTTGTTGAAAAACATATCTTGTAACGGTGTCATTGGCAGTTCGGCAGCAACATTTGCTAAATTTAATTTCAACAAAGGATTTACGTTATTTGTTAGCATTCTATTCACATGCTTTGTTGAGTTATTAGTTAAGGGAGACTTTTGAATCTCTGTTTCTGGACGATAACCAAGTTCAATATTCCAACTTTCAATCATGTAAGCAAACAGTAGTAAAACAAAACTGATAAATACTCAAACACACAGAAAAAGCCTTGGTGGTGCAGCGGTAGTGTTGTCACCTCACAGCAAGAGGTTCTCCCATTCGATTCTCGTCTGGAGCACCTTCTGTGTGGAGTCTGCTTATCGTCCCCACGGTCGAGTGGCATTCGAAAGACATGCGTGAATGAGCGTGCCTTCGTTGAAGGTTGGGTGTCATGCTGGTATCTCGGCACCGTTAAAATCTACTGCCAATCATTAGCGGACCGGAGTTCCTCTGTGGCGACCCCTAACCTGCTAATTCAAACTGTGCGGGACTTGAGCATTCAGTAGAATTTGCCAGTGCAGTTGTCTGTTTAAAAGTAAAGTTTCCCACTCTCAACTCCTACTGCATTTGTCTACCCTCTAAAATATTAAAGAAAAAAAGATATTTGCACATGAGGGAGTACTTAACTAATACGTTGGCGTTGTCACCCTTTCCTGTACTTATAACATGTTCATGTAAGAATATTGTTCAGTCTACGCTCTGTTTTACCAACATAAAATTGCTGGACAATGTGAACATAAGGCAATATAGACAGCACCACAAGTATCGCAGTTGAAATTGTCTGTACAGGGTATAACTTCAGGATAATTATGTGCAACAACATTTGGTCCTTCAAATATAAAATGGCAGTAGGAACAAGCTCCACACTTACCCGTCCTGCCATGGTTCATATGCTTAGTATTGTTACACTCAGAAATGCCTTTGATGTTCTAGCCAGATTTGTAAGGGAAACTGAGAGTTGGACCCAGTTTCTGGAGATCAGGTTATTATTAATAACCAAGTCCCAGTTTCTCACCATAATGTCCTGTAGCCCTCTTGAGTCAATAGAATGCTACAGAATCATGGTTCTGGAAGAAATGTCAGTCTTGTTCTGGCTTTTGACTTCTAGTGATTTACTCAAAACAGGTGCATGTTTGTAACCCTTACCAGACTTGACCAAGACCAACATTTCATCAAGTAACTTAGTGGATACTTTCTTTTAAGAAACATTGTTCTCTGGTGATCTCTCTGTGCACAACATTTTTCCTCTTCTGAGATCAACCTGGAAAGATGTATATACTGACATTTTTTTCTGAATAAATGTGTGTGTGCACTATCAAAATACAAATAACCACTGGAAAAATGTATTTTTCCTATGCAGGTCAGATTCATAGCACTTCCTATTCACATTCTTGTATAAAAAGACATCTAAAAAACAATACCAAAATGGTCCACTTTGAATGTAAACTCCAAAGAGTTACCAGAAATCTCCAGATATTCCATGAACTCTGTGCGAATGTCCCTAGTCCACTGCTAAACTAGGTTTTTGGATGACATCTTTTTTGTTTATGTTTTGAGAACTGGATTGTATTTGCTGTCAAAAATATGGATTTGCTCCCAATAACATAACACAATATTAGCAACGATGGGGGCACAAGCTGCCTATATCACAACCCCAGAAGTCTGTTTACATTACTCACCCTTAGAGATGAAGAAGCTGTTTTTCAGTACAAGTTCTAAAAACAGACAGAAGTTGTTGATCCCTGTGTTGATTATAGATGTGTTAGTGCTAATGTAGTCTGGGAACCATTCCAGGCCCATGTTTTGTGGGATCACCATTAAAAGATCCTTGGTTCTTTAACATCAACCATCTAATTATGGTAATTTAGGCTACATGAGTTTTTTTTTACACGGCTAGGCTTGTAAAGTCCCTAAGGCCATTAGCCTAGTAACCCCCTATGAACATCCCCAGTAACAAGCCAGTTACCCTTCTCACAAACTGACCTTCTAATTTTCCCTCAGAATTCCCACGAATCTTTAAGAGTCTGGAAATGTAGAGGAAAAATGTTTCAATTTCTTGTCAATAAAGATGGTGAGGGGTTCAGTCTTAGACCCCCCCAACAGAAATAATTGGTAATAGAGGAGGGTTGTACGTGTTTTTATGAATCTTAAGGATGCCAAAAATCACTGTGATGCATTGTTTAAAAACCTGTAAATAGTTAGTCTTGATTAGAAATAGTACTCGTCTGGTAATGCCAAATCAATGGAGGCACTCTGATAAAGAGCATTATTGAGTATCATATTCGTCATTCTCCCTGTATAATCCCATGTGTTCATCAGCATCACATGCCCACCTTTATCAGGTTCATAACCCTGACATCCTTATTGTTAGACACATACCTCAGCGCAAGAAATCTGGACAAAGCCTAAAATAATGGTGGGAAATGGCCTATAAATAGGGACAGATTTTAAATATTGCTCATAAACTTTGGAAGTTGCTGGAATAATATGATTTGTGTTAACATGCATCTTTGGAAGGATATGAAATCTGAAACTCAAATGCGTGTCAGTTATTTAGTGACTTTAATCCTCGGTGATACACCAGAAAACCACCAATGTTATGGGAAGCACACCAAAAATATGAGGCAAACATTTCTGCATTCTGCAGAAATATGGACAGTTGAGAGGTATGGTTAGACAAGTCTTTTAAATTATTAAATTCTGTCTTGTCTAAGTTGTAATAATGATGCTTAGATATTTCACATAAGTTTTCTAAACTCCTTAATACAACGTTAAATATTGGTGGAGGAAGGGTTCCAGTCAGACCATCTTATCAGTGAAAATTAGCAACATTACCACCAAAGCTATCAGGAAACACATAACTGAAAGTTCAACCTTAAGTAAATTTTAAATTCAGTGATGGTGTCGACCAAATTAAACCACCTGGAAAGATTTTTTTAACTCTGTATGTCACTGTGTGTTTAGCTAGTATTGTGGCCTCTCTGCTTTGGGAGCAGCTCTAACTCTTGCTTATTTCTACACCGTTAAATGAATCTCTTGCTGTAGTGTTAAACAGACAGTATCTCCATTTCCACCCCTTATGGTAATCTGACTACTAAAGTCCACCCTCTTTCACTGCTATTTAAATACTTCTCTCCCCATTGTTTTCCATAGAGCCATATACTGACTACCCACTCAGCCAACCAGTATTGCTCTTGGGAAACCAAATTCTCTCTGGTGTATTTTAAATTGTTTGGCATTGTTGTAGATGTAAAACCAATATACAGCGGTGGTGAAAGGATGATAAAAGTAGCCGAATATATATACGTCAATCATTTATTCAAAGAACTCTACTAAAAGCACTAAAGCAACACAAACACTAAAAACAGTTAAAACCACATGAAAAACCCGTAAAATAAGCGTTTTCATCTGGTAATACCAGCCTTCTTCAGATAGCTTAAAATGTCATGTGACAAAACTTGAATACAATGTATCCCATATAAAGAGTGAAATTTAAAGGGAAAATGTGCATGTTAAACTGAAAACTGCACACCTCAGGATTGATAATAACTTTGACTCAGAAAAATAAAATCCTAAACTAATGTGAACACATTTGTACCTGCTAAGCAAAGCAATATAACTACAATGATTAATGAAATTAAATTATATACTAGGAAGCACAGTTTAGCACAAATGTTCTACAACACACCTAGTATAGACAATGAACCCAATAATGGCACTGGGAGTCCAAGCATGTTCAATCCAGAATTGTATTCCACTCTCAGTGTTTTTGATGGTGTCCATGAGATGGATATAAGATACATGATTACATTTCGATTTACCTAATTTGACTTGTGAGCAGCAAAGGTTACTGTAGGATCTTAAGTCTAACTGCAGTTTGAGACCTATGCAACCAGATAAAGGGGTGGCCTTATAGTCATAGATTGTTTTGATTATGACCAACGCATCTTTCAAATACTTTGATTAGACCTGTGTAGAGGTTTCCATCAATGAAATCAACATTTTATATAGAAACATTGATTATTTTCTTGAAGATATGTTGATTCAAGGACATGTAAATTCATGCATGTTCAACACCCAAAATTAGTCACAATATTTGGTGTACCTAAATCCATAAGGACTTATGTGATCCCCCTTTAAGGCCTAACATTGATGCATGCAGGTAATTTGAAAACTTGTTTTATTGCAAGGTACATTGATTAACAATTTAAAGAAAAGGTTACAAGTATCCCATATTTATATCGTGATTCGTGGGATTTTCTGATCAAATGTAACCAATTAGGGCCTTTAACTGAAGGTATATTCAGTATAGTCAATGTTAAAGACCTGTTTACCTGCATCCCACATAATATTGGCATATAATTATTCACTCTGTGTTTTACAGATTATATGTCTATCAGGCAAGAAAACATTAATACAATAAGCCATCTTTTTGAAATGGTATTAGACAGTAATTCTACTATGATGGCCATTATTTGAAACAACTTAAAGGAGGAGCCATGGGAACTGCTTGTGGGTCCCTTTATACTAATGTTATGGCCATGTGGAAACTTCGCTATGTATTTAACTGCCGGTACTTTGAACATATTATGTATGTCCAATTTTTAGACAACATATTCATTTCATGGTCTGGACCCCATGAAGTAGTTCCTTTATTCATTGACTATTTGAATGAGTCAAGTTCTTTCCTACAGTTTTCTTACAATATGGACACAAACAGTTGTCTACCTGGATATGTTACTATCCAAAGACCATGAGCATAAGTGTTTAAAGGCAAAAATACACAGGAAAAAGACATATTCAAACAAATTTCTATATTGTACAAGTAATCACACATCTCACATAAAACATGCAGTTGTCAAGGGCCAGATGGTTGGAGTCACCAGGATGGTTACACATTTTAATGATTTTTTGGATGAATTTGTTTTTTAGGGCATATGTTTCACAATAGAGGATCCCCTGTGGACCTAACCGATACCATCAGATTTGAGGTAATTAGCAAATGGAAAAATGGGCAGTTTCTTACTTTATTTAGCAAAGTTGACCGCAACTTCCACTGGCCTATAACTTGTGTTTCTCGTGATGTAGAAAACATGAGTGGTAATGGCCCAACCATTGATGTAAGATGGAATAAAAAAATCAGTTAATGATTTGGCCTTTATTACCACATATAGCTCTGATAGCAAGACCATTTCAGATATTATACATAAAAATTGGAAATTGGTGGTATCCGACAAAGATTTGTATGCTAAACTTGGTGCACATCCAAAAATTACCTATAAAAGGGGTTCTAATTTTAAGGACTTTTTTAATACCATGACTGTTCATCATCATAAGCAAGTAGGTAAAATGTATAAATGTGAGGCTTGTTCTCAGTGGCCAATTAAACTTGTATATGACCAAGTAAAATTGGGCAACAAATGTATTCAAATTTCTGGGGGGTTTAATTGTCATACAAAGGGCGTTGTATATGCCACACTTGTAAAGATTGCTCCATATTTTATATCGGAAAAGCTGAGCGAAACATTAAACAGAGAATATATGAACATATATATGAAGTGCTAAAAGCAAAAAGTACTAACGCCCTATTTAAACATATTTCACACAAAGATCATGGGTTTTCTTTTGTTTTGTTTCAAGTTTCCCCCTTCTCTAAGAGGTGGCCAGTGGAGTATTTTATTAGAACAACGAAAGTTATAGTGGCAGATATTTTTGAATGCATCTGCACCACCAGGACTTAACGATAGCATTACTATATCTAGTTTAGTTAAAAGGAAACCTTATGACAGGTGATATATAAGCTGTTACTTTCTTGACACATTACTTGTTAACTTCATATATAAGATCTGTTATTTAAATAATGACCTATAGGTTTATCTAAAAATACAATAATACTATTTATACTGTTTATAATTTTATATTTAGTTTTCACATTAGTTCATATGTTCATAGGTTCATACTAGGCTATCTGCCCAAGGGCATTTATAAGCCTAGCCCAGAGTTTCGTGGCTTTCGCCACCCCTTAATTTGAAGGATACTATGCCCATTATTTTGCTGTGCCTCTGTCAAGCAGTGACACTGAGATAATCCCTGGGGTATATCTGCGATCTCCCATCCATTGGTCAAGATTTCTCTTGAACAAAGCCAGCGAGGTGCTCTGCCTCACGTGTACCGGGATTTTGTTCCACAGCATAGGGAGTCTCTGGGTGATGAATCTGTCCCTCCAGCACGTCCTATTAATAACCGTGTCAAGGTTTAAGTCTCCCGCCCTTGTAGTTCTGTGGGATCTAGATTTTTTGAGATGAAGCATGTTCATCAATTCCAGGTTGGACATGGCCTTGTATGTCAGGCACAGGTCACCTCTGAGCAGACGGTAAGCGACTGAATAGAGCTTGAGTTCCTTCAGTCGGGCAGCATAAGACATAGGTTCATTTTACAAGCCTAGCCCATAGTTTTTAGGCTTTACGCCACCTTTTTATGGGGTATTTTTGAGACCCTTTATCCTTTTGGTGAGGAACTTTTGGGGCCTTTCCAGTTGTTGCAGGTGTCGGTTCAGATACATTCCGAATGGGGCATTGTACTCAATCATTGATCTGATGAGTGATGAGTACAGGGGGACGATGACCTCCCTTGATCTAGATGTGAATCCCTTCATGATCAGGTGGGCAATGTAGAAGGTCTTCCTAACTACTTTGGCAACGTGAGTGCCAAACGAAAGGTTACTGTCAACCTGGGTCCCCAGATCCCTGATAACCTCTTCTGTGCTTAGTGGATTGCCACCTATATGGTAGCTAGGGGTAACCTTGTTTTTCCCGAAGGGTATGACTATGCATTTTGTGGCGTTTAACTTTAGGCCATGGCTCTGGCACCAGTTATCCGTTTCTATAAGACCCTTCTGAAGGATATCTGTGTCAGATGTGTTCTCAACAATGGCGCCCAGTTGCAGTCATCTGCAAACTTTGTCAGCCATAACCCTCCTGTGTTTGCTTGTACTTCTGAAAAGTAGATGCCGAACAAGAGTGGGCCCAGGACTGAGCCCTGTGGGACACCACTTGTGACAGGCTTTGAGTCTGACATGGCGCCAGCAACTCTGACCCTGTGGGTTCTGTCACTTGGCAAGTTTGCAACCCATCTTGTGACGTATGGGTTTACATTTAAGCTGATGAGTTTTTCAATGATACCTGAGTGGGGTATTGTGTCGAAAGCCTTTGCCAGGTCGAGGTAGGCTGTGTGGACTGCCTTTCCCTCATCAATGGCCTTTGTGACTGTTTCGAAAAAGTCAACCAAGTTTAAAAGGCATGATCTGCCTTTGACAAAGCCAAACTGGGTTGGATACAAAGTCTGCAAGTCCCCTATGTCTTTATTTATGAGTTCCATTATGATCCTCTCCATAGCTTTGCAGATCAGGCTTGTCAAGCTGATGGGACGGTAATTTCCAGGGTCGGTGGAGGCACCGCCTTTGTGAAGTGGGACCACAGTTGTCGTACGCCACTCCTTGGGTACGTATCCTGAGGTGAGGTTAAGATTAAACAGCTGCCCTAACTGCAGGTTTAATTCCTCATTGAGTTCGTGGAGAACACAACCAGGGACACCATCTGGTCCCATGGATGCTGTGTTTTTTGCCTTGGAGAGAGCAGTTCTCACCTGAGCGTTAGAGATGTTTGGGGGGCTACAATCCTCTGGTATAGATATCTCTCCTTTTGGGGGGGAGGGGGGAGTTTGCACTGAACCTGTCAGCCAGTATGTTGGCAATGTCTGTAGGTTCAGTATTTTTTACATAATTTTGAACTAATTCTGAGCATATCTGGGAGTTTCCTCCCAGATTTCTAACATAGCTAAAGAAGGCCTTATGATTGTCTTTTGAGTCCTTAGCGACTTTTCTCTCAAAATTTGCCTTGGATGATTTTATGAGAGATCTTAGTTTTTTTACTTATAATGATCAAAGGTGTCTTCCCTTTTAAGGATTTTGCTCTATCTTGTAGTAGCTTCCTCCTTTTGTTGTAGAGCTTGTTTATGGCTGGGGTCCACCAGACTGGACGCTTGCCTTTGGTACAAAGAGTCTTTGTTTTGTTTGGGATTGCCTGATCCATGCAGTCCTGTAGGTGCTGGTAGAAGGCATTTGTAAGTGATTCAGTGGCTTGAGTAATGGTTTCCGCAGGTTCTGGGGCCTTAAAAGAGACCACACTAGTCTTTAGAAGTGTGAAGTCGGCTTTTGAGAAGTTCTTCACTGTGGTCTTTTTTATCTCAGGTGGGGGCGGGATGTGGACTTCCAGTGAGATTAGTTTATGATCTGATCTCACCAGTGAGGGGTATACTTCTGGTGTTGAACATTGTGACCCCATGTTCATGATGATGAGATCTAGTATGTTTTCTCCTCTTGTGGGGATGGTGACTAGTTGTTCCATGGCATTTGAGTTTATGAACTCTAGGAACCTTTGGGCTAGAGTGTTGGGGCTTGAGTAGTGATCCCAGTCTATATTCGGGTAGTTGAAGTCACCTAGTATGATGGTGTTTGGAGATACATTTATCCCCTCCAGTGTTTTCAGGAAAGCTATGTGAGGTTCCTGAGTTTGAGAGGGTGGCCTGTAACATGCTACAAATTGCAGAGCAGTCTTGCCTATGGTTAATTGCACCTGGATGGTCTCTGATGCATCGTGCATTGCCACCAACCTTGAGGTGTGGGTGTCCTTGATGAATATGGACACCCCCCCTCCTTTCTTGGTGTTGTCCGGATTTTGGGGCCGGAACGCATGATATGAGTTAAAACCTGATAGTGCCGGGGTGCTCTCAGGAGCCTTGAACCAGGTTTCAGTCACAGCACAGACATCGATGTTCTCCATACTGAGAAGGGCCTCGAGTGCGTGCATCTTGAGGTTGAGACTTCTGGCATTGAGCAGCATTACCTTTAGTTTTTTTCCTTTTTTGTGTTCTAGGGTGGTAGGTTTAGAATTTGAGCCTTGCCTAAAAAGGCACTATGGGGGTGGCAAGAGCCTTTGCCAATATCCGGAAGCCCAGGGGTGACAGGTGCAAGCCGTCCCTTGCGAAGCAGCGTGGCTTGTCCAGCATGTCATCCTAGGCAGACAGACATTGGATCCCCTTTGAATGACACCAGAGTTTAAGCCAATTATTAAAGCTGATCATCTTGTCTCTGTATTGTGGCATCATTCTTGGTGAAGGTAGGATACTGCTCAAGGTCAGGGTCATACCTGCCTGGGCTACATAATCAGAGAGCTCCTCTATGTCTCTTTTCATGTAGTCCAAGGAGGTACGTCTCAGGTCGCTGAGTGCTTGCGTTATGTGGCGGATTCTAGCTAGTTTAGGATTTTGTTTATGATTCAGTGTTGTTGTCAATCCTGAAATGTGCGGTTTCCATTTTAACATAACTTTAAATTTCACTCTTTACATGGGATACATTGTATTTACGTTTTGTCACATGACATTTTAAACTATCTGAAGAAGGCTGGTATTACTGGATATAAGTACTTGTTTTACGGGTATTGCATGTGGTTTTAACTGTTTTCAGTGTTTGTGTTGCTTTAGAGGAGTCCTTTGAATAAATGATTGGAGCATATTCGGCTGCTTTTATTGTCCTTTCACCACCGCAGTTTATTGGCTTTTAGTTCAGTATTTCTTGGTTTATTGTTGTAGACTTAAAGTGCCTTATTTTGCCTTGCCCAATGGTTTACCTTTCCTTAAATCACCTTATTAGCAGTATGTCTGCTTAAATTACTGGAATAGCATTGCACTTGGTACATTCTTTGAGTTTTTTGCATTAAAAAGACTGAGTTTACTCACATAGTGGCAGTAGGAGGTAACCTGGTCTATCTGAGTTGGAAAACACAGGAAGGGAATGAGTGTAGTCATTTATTGCTGAGCGCATTCCCACAGAGCTTAGCAATGCTTGGTGACCTCACCTGTGAATTCAAGGTGTTTTTACCTAAAGAACTTTACTGTATTTTTGCACTTGCACTTACTAATTTAAAGGACTGATATTATTTTATGATATTTTCAAAGCATTTTAAAAAACTGCTTACCTGAAATATCACTCTTTTTTTCTGTTATTTGTTTTACTGATCTGCCTTGATTTAATTTACCTTGCAGAAGGGTGATCTAGCCAGGGACTTCACTGTTTGGTGTTGGTCTGCACTTGAGAGTTACTTTTTTTCTGTGCTTTTTCCATTACAAATTTCGAGGGCCAGCCATTTTGCTGCAGAAAGTGTGTGTCTAGTTTCTCTGAGGAAGTAATCCAGGAAGGTTAGTGCGTAGTAGTTTATTGGCCAGGGGACAGAGGGGTTAGTTTTCAGCATTTTTTCTGTGTCTGTAAAGTAGGTGCATTTACGCAGAGCTGTGCACGTAGCAGCGGTGGTATAGTAGTAAATGCTTGGACTGTAAAGTTTACCTAAAGCTAGTACTTATGACTTTAGCCCATAACACAATAAGGCTTTGATCAGAGCTAAACCTAGGGCAGCTAGTTAGTGCATTGAACAGCACTAATAACAGATCATAATACTGCCTAACTGCTAGCCTGCATCCCAGACCTCACACAGGTGACCTACTGTAAAATCAGGTCCATGAATCATAATAGACCAAGCCTAATACAGGCCCTGTCAAAATGGATATACATTTTCCTAATAACTTTGTGGTCAACTTGGTAGATATGGGCGTCCTGTGACTATGTAGCAATTGTCTCATGTACCCTGACAACTTTTTAATCTTTAAACTAATACAGTATGTGAGAGATATACATACGTAACTTCTTTGGAGGCTGTAATCTTTCTTACTAACAAGGATGTCAGGACACACACTACATCCTGCACACATACTGCTTTTGCTCAAACAGACCTTCTTATGCAGAGGCACTTAAAAAAATCTTCCCAAACTTCAAAGACCTCCTAAGCCATCTAACAGTAATATCTGTCCTCCGCAGTCATTAAAGCACATACAAAAAACAATGCCTAACATCACACATAACGCATTGGTCCCCAAAGAACAAAGCCCATAAGGCAAGCAAACATTTTACCTAATACCCTTGTCATAGGGGATTTTGTTATATGACACACACATGCCCGTCTCACCAGACTGGAAAAGGACAAGATAGCAGTTAGTTGCCTATCTGTTGCTAGGATCCATAATATCACGCACATAACTCAAGTCACTGCACCATATGTATCAATATGATTCTATCATAGTCCATGTGGATGTAAATGACGTGAGGTACCTCATTGGACTATATGAAAAAAGACATTGTGGATATCTCTGAATATGTGTAGCAGACAGGTATATCACTTGCATTGAGCAGCATTCTACCTTCACTTAGGATGATGCCACAGTATGAACAGGAAATGATTGATTTTAACAACTGGTGTAGTTACTAACATCACTGCAGAGGGATCCAATACGTGTCAGTATGGGAGGACATGGTTAACGGACCACGTTCACTGACCACGATGGCATTGCAAATCTTCTAGCTGGGAAATTCTCTTTATACGCCACTCGTATCCTAATAAACGTAAGCAATAATCAAAGAAAGAAACTTGCCTCCTGCTACAATAAAATAGCTAAATTTGTCACTAGTCTTCCTCATAGGACCCACCACTGTCTTAGCTTAAAGCAATTAAACTGGCTTGAACTGCATAACTGTCTAACATATTCACAACTTACTACAGCACACAAATGCATACATCATCCAGAAAAATTCCCCCTGCACTACAAAATTTATCTCTACCCTACTATCCAGAAAAGGACCTTCTTTCTCGTAACAATTCTTATTACGTTTACCCCACTTGGGCTGATGATGGTCTGGGGTAAGCTGTACTGTTGTTGTAGGCTAAACGGTCCCGCTTCATTTTTTTGATTTTATTGTACTTTAATCTAGCCAGCAGTTGGTCTATGATGGAAAAAGACCTTTCGTAGTCGTATTTGTATCTGGGAAAGTCCAAGTGTGAAATAATGTCAGTGTTCAAATCTTAACACTTCTTTGGTCAGATCTTCGATTTGGATAGAGTAGTGTTTAATCATCAGTTGCATAAGGTCGAACCCCTGTTGGTCAAACAAAGATACAAGCTCCAGATGGAAAGGGGAGTTGGCTACAAGACTTGTAGGATATTGGTGGTACCGCAGACCTTTTGGGACAACCCATTCATAGATTCATAGATATTCTTTAAAGTAAACTACTTCCAATTGAAGTTTCTTAAGTTTAAGTGACTTTTGATCAAGTAATTTTAATTTTTCAATTAACGAGCGAGAACTAACCTGTTGGTTCTCAATGTTATCGACCAACTGCTCCTGACCTTGTCCAAAACATGCCAAAAACCTTGAAATGTTGTTGTTCCAATTGCCAAACTGTGGAGCCCCTGTTAGTCCCACACCGCTCTGCGTTTTCTCCTGCTCGTTTACAAAATTAACAGTGTTAGAGGTCAACATCAGGGATATCCAACCAACCTGATTAATCCACTAGTTGATGAAGTGCAATATAAAAGGCATAATGGGTTAATTAAACCCATATTGAGTGACCTAGGGGCGACCATTAAAACTGAACAAATAGCCATTGGTTCTAACTCTGGGTATTCCAGCCAGGAGTTGACTTTGACTACTTCTAATATGATGCCTAACTATAGAACTAGTTTTACAACTACATATTGTAAGGACAGTGATAAAGTTAGATGTACACTATACAAAAACTGGGAATTTATCAGCAATGACAAACTTTTAGCTGTAAAATTAGGAAGTGTCCCCAAACTTGTGTTTAGAAGAGGTCTTAACCTTAAAAATCTATTAGGCACGAACTAACGAGTGGAAACTAACATGCAGGAATGTCTACGTGCGGTATGTGCAGGTTGTGTAAATTCATTGAAGTAGGTAAGACATTTACAATTAATGAGAGGAAGTTTGAATTAAAACACAAACTCAGTTGTAACTCCAAGTTTGTTGTGTACATCGCTAAGTGTTCATCCTGTACAGCTTTCTACGTTGGAAAAACGGAACGTAGGCTCCGTGATAGAGTGTATGAACACAACCATGCAATTGATACTAATAAAAGTGACAACTCCCTTGCTAAACATTCACATTTGAGTGGGGGACTTAAGTTCATGTTTAAGGCAATAGATCAAGTCCAGGTGGATGGTAGGGGTGGCCCATTTAATTTACTTTTAGAGGAACGTGAATTAGCCTGGCAGCTGAGACTGAATGCATTTTTCTAGTCCAGGTCTCAACAAAGCATTTAACATCACCTGTTTGCTTAAATTAAAAAGTTTAAACAGATGATGTCACATTAGAATGTGTATCTTTTTAATTTTTTACTTTTTTGTAAGTGTACAGAACACATAGGCTTTGCTACATATTTATATTTCACTGAAAAGTTAAGTGTATTTAAATTGTATAAATATGTTAGTTGTTTCCCTTTAAAAACATGTGTTAATGCAGTCCTGGTTGTTGATAGGAAATTTTAAATATGTGATATTATTTAAATCTGTTACTTAAATACGTCTTGAAATTTTTTATTTGATCTGATGAAGTTAATGTATCAACAGTGACAAAAAGCGCTTCATTAAATTTCTTTGTGCAACATAAATTTTGTGTACTATCTTTGGGCCATTGGATTTGTTGGACTTGTTCGGTTTGGCTTATCTTTGGTTGGAGAATCTACACCAGTTTGTTTCAGTGTATAGGTTTATAAAGACGCTGGAGGTCAATAGCCTAGTGCGGACCTATGAGCATATAAAGATGAACTTCCCCTTGAACAAATTGATGTGAGCCTCAGAAATGTCCACACAACTGAAAATGTATAAATGGAGTTTACCGTGTTGCCTGTGGCCCCTATTTGTAGCGATAAATCTTCCGACCCTTCATTCTGTGTGAGCTGTGATCGGAGTTTTGGACTGGTCATTGGTTCATGATCCTCTTGGACTACTTGAGGGTTGGAGGGTCTAAAAAAGAAGCACTCTTGTCTGTTTCATTACAATTAACAGCCTCATGGCTTAAAGCCAATTGACCACTTCATTGTTTCAGGGAATGTATATCAAATTTTAATTGTACTACTCCTTATCCCTTTCAAGTTTTTTTCTCCTTCCTGAGGCTCAGCACTTCTGCATGCTTTTTGATTTTATCAAACACACAGTTGTATAAAGTCTCTCAAATAAAAGATGTTTCTTAATGGCGACGTCAAGTTCAGCCATTTCTTTGCTTAACTTGTCTGTAATTTCATGGTTGTACTTAATTAAAATATATAAATATTCCATTCTAGATTATTGGAATAAAGCAATCAGTTCTTTGTGCAGACTAGAATTAGGCATGATGCCATTCGAAAACTTATGAAATTTCAGTACCTTTGGCATGAAGCCATTCTGCAAGCATGCTTGAAAATAACTGTTATCAATGTGGGCACTTTTAATCTTAAGTTTTTTACCAAAGTCCTCAGTCTGTTTCTGAAAGTTCCCATAATATTCCGTTATATTATTACCATGTTTTGAAGTATTATTACTACTGTATGGTTTGGGTGGAAGCAACCTGTAATCCAAACTGTGTGGTTCCTTTAATCATTTAGCCAAATTCTTGGGTGAACTGCCACCATTTTCAGTTGAAACACAATTTCCTGGACAAAGAGGAATTGATGGTGGTGTTTTCGGGACAGCAACCTGGTTTAGTTACAACAAACAGTCTAGATAATGTCTTCACCACTATCAGCATACCCACTGGTTTGGTTACATTTATGACACAATTGTGGCATTTTTGTACTTCTGTTCTTGGCTGTTTTTTTTTTTTTTGAGAACAGTGAGCAACAGGGGACAGATGAACTTGATGCAGCAGAAGTATCAGGAAAGGTGCACTGTTTAAGCACTCCCTCATGTGCAAAAATTTTAAAAAGGTTTTATTTTTATAATGGTTGGGTAGACAAATGCAGGAAGGATGGAGACTGGGAAGCTTTACTTTTAAACAGAGACTGTACTGGTACATTTTATTGAATACTGAAGTCCCACCCTAGTTTGAATGCACATTTGTGTATTGCATCTATTTTAAAAGCAAGGCACAATAGATGGAGCAACTAGCCTATCATATGTCATGAATTTATCATTTGTTTTTTTAAAAGGGGTGGGTATGTTTTGTCTTTGTTCTGAAGTTCTTTCTACAGGGAACGAAATAGGTTAATAAATTCTGGTTTTCTTTATACTTCCCATGGACTGCTATCATCATCATTATTATTATTATTATTATTATTATTATTATTATTATTACTTTTATTATTATTGCTTGTGGAGTTTGGAATTTTGAACAACTTTGTTCTTTTTGTGTTTTTTAGAGTTTTATGACTTTGAAATATGTCTCTGATGATGGTGATGGGTACTGGGGAACCATAGGGAGAGGGGGAAGAACCAGAGCACCCCCACTTTCAATATCTGCCCAGTATGCCCTGACACTGCTGTCAGATTAGAGATTACATGGAAATGTTTGAATTAGCATTTCCAAAGAAACCACAAGCTCATGCAACCAGAATAAGACAATTTGAGTGATAACTAGTTGTTTTTCTGTCTACCCGAACTCATGGTTACAATGGAAATGCCTATGCCAGTGTTTTTGAGGCATACCTATCTACTTCTTTTGTCAGGAATTTTGTACAAAGCCAAAAATAACAGGGGAATCTAGACTGAAAGCCAGGGACAATTTTCTAAACATTACTTATTCATTTAAAATTTTAATAGAATATGTTTTGCATCAACATGCATTTTCTTTTTTTTTTTTTTGTCCTTTAAGGTTAGTTTTATTACAGCATTTAGTAAATTTACAATGAGCAAATGTGTCATAGGATAAATACTTAACAAATATCAGACTCTAAGGCTTTGACAAAGGAAATATAACATCTGAAAGATATGACAATTTACTCCACTCATATGAAGAATTGTTAGAAACGTAATGCGATAACTATCATGAGGTGAAGCAGAAGGAAACTGCAAGACATTCACATAAAATATCATACAGAGATCATTACACATCATAACAAAGTATTCATTGTTCACAGATAAGAGTAGGATGCAGGTTCTAATGCTCTTCAACATCTTTTAAGTTTTTTTTGTTGTTGTACTGTACAAAGAGTTAACTCCCCACACTTTAAAGGATAGACAATTTCAGCAGTAGTTGAAAGAAATCTTCACAGCAAGCTCTATAAGCGTATGCTATACTTATTCAAGCTATGCTTATTCATATGTTGTTTTGTGGAGTTTTCTTCTTCTTTTGATATGACATTTTTGCTTTATGACAATGTTGTTTCTTTCCTTCGTGTGTGGTTTCAATAAATGTTTCACTAATGTGTGTGATTCTTTGCTTTGAAAGATTGTGTTACAGTGGGATTATTGTTTGTCATTAAAAAGGTATGGAAAATTGTGGCCATCTTTTTAGTAAAGTTGCATTTATGTTTTTTGTATGTTTCAGTAATTACAGTGGGATCACTGTTTGTGTGAGTCCAAATCAAACAGTAGTAGGGAGTTATTTGCCTCCACTGAGGGGACTTTTAAACTGCAAAAACACATAATTTACTGTCTGTTTTTTGTTTTCAAGGAACCCTTTGCTCAGTGAATGGAACATTCCTTGGGGTACTATGAGTTGCTAATTTGTAAGGGAAGCAGTTTAGGTAGCAGGAAAATATGAAAAATTCTGATACAGTCTCAGAGTGAAACAGATTATAAAATAAAATAAAAAAACAAACATTTTCAAAATGTGAAGTAGATTAAATAATTTCTCACTGTGTCCTCTGATTAAATGATAATACTTATTTCATGTTACAAGTCTACCTTATTCTACTGGTCCATTTTTATTAGCTAAAATTAGATAGACATTATTTTCTAATCACTTGCATACACAAAGGGAGGTCATGTACATAATGGCACAATGTGCAGTAGAACATAAAACGTATTCAGCAGCCCTGTGATAGAAGAACAATCAGCACTGTATTGCCTCGAACGTTTGAAGCTTTTGTGTTTGGTTGTTTCAGAATACATCACTTTGCTCTAGCTTCAGGACATTTGTGCTGGTACTGCCTGGCTCCAACAGCTTCTTAGACATACTTGAGAAGAACCAGTGATAGGAAATACATCTGTATGCTAACAAAGTCATGCTTGATGAGGGAGTCATTTCAGCGCTGAATATATAATTGATGCACATCCTCAGAATCAGAGATAATCTATGCAAGTTTCTCATGTTCTTTTCTGCAGTGAAGGTAGTCTTCAGTATCCATGCACATGTTACTTGACTATCAGGCATGACACAGATCTCTAACATGGTAAAGCAAGATATGCTGCTCTCAGGTTTGCTCTTGAGCAACTAGGTCACAGTCTGTGGAGCTAGAACAGAGAAGCAGACATTATTTAGTGTAAAGGGAAGAAATATTTTTTTTCAGGGCTGAAGTTGGCATATTGTTTATGACCTAACAATTGCTGTTAGGATGAGGACCACAATAACATCATATAGAAATGTACTCCTGAAATCCTTGGGTTCATGATTGTCTAAAATGTAAACTATTTGGTAGACCTAACCTAATCCATTAGGGAGAACATTTTGATGTAATATGCCATAAAAACATCACTTAAGACTACACATAGCTACACTCGGACTTTAATTCCCAAAAGAACTGGCAAGACAGCAAATGGTTGCCTCAAATAGCAACTAATTTAAGTAATCTGACTACACAGGTCAGATGGAAAAGTGTACGGTGCTGAGCCTGTGTTATCATTTTGTGCTTAAGTAAGTGCATGCTGCATCTGAAAGGTACTTTGTGGAGATATCATCCCATACTGCTTAAATTTCACATTATACATAATTAATGCCAGGTCTGGCATATACATAACTATTCACTAAAAAGGAACATTTGGAAAACTAAATATATATCATACTCTTAAATGATGCAAAAGTTTAAAGCAATTTTATTTAGGAATAACACTAATGTAATGAAAAGCATCAGCTACACAGATACAGTGCTAAAACAGCAAGTGACATTTGGCACATAGGTTACCTCACCTTTGACAGTAGTGAATCAGTGTCTAGGAATGCCATACAGTATGTAAACACTTGGCATCTGAAGTCAAACCTGGAACTTGTACGGCTGTAATACTTGCACGACTTCTTTTTTTTTTCAAAACAAGTTTATTGTTTTAACATATAAGAGAAATATCATAACAATTTTATACAAATAATTAAAAATAGGTATTATTATAATATTCAACAAAACAACTAAAGTATTTACAAAGACATCCACTACAATCAGATCAATTAATTAAACTAAAATACTGTGCTATTGAAATTAGAATTTTTTTAACAAATTTTGTAAATTATCCCATACAATAAAATGTGATGTTTTTCTAGTTGTTCTCATTCTAATTGTGCTTATTTCCATATGACACATTATATTCATAACATTTTTAAATTCATTGAACGAAGGAGGTGTATCTGAAATCCAATTTCTAGTTATTATTTTCCTAGCCACTGCTAGGATAGACCATAACAAGGGAAGCTTAATCTTTTAACACATTGAGGTACAGGTGTGTTGAATAATATAAGAGACTTAGAAATAATGAAATTATCTGTAAAAGAGCCTGCAAAAATTCATTAATTGACTTCCAGTATTCTTTCAACTTCATACAGTCATAAAACATATGAGCCCAGTCAGCATTAATTTCTACATTACATCTCTTACATAGATTATCTTTATTATTAATTTTATTCATCATCAAAGGTGTATAAAAGATCTATGTAAAAATTTCCATGTATAAAGTCTCCAGACAATGGAAGATGTAGTTCTATAAGCAGATTCCAATATATATTGTTTATCTTGTTGAGTTGGTGGGTCCCCATTAATAGAGGTGAAATAATTCCAGTATGAATCTACATTGTAAAAAGTTTCTTGTCTGATAATTTTATGTATATATGAAAGTTTACCTTTATCAGAAACTTTATGCTGTAAATTTATTATCAAGTAATCAATCAGTTTTGGAATAGATTCTTTAACTGTTATAGACATTAGATCTATTCTATCAATGAGATGTTGTCTAAAGATCTGAACCTCTAACCAGCAAGTTTCTCTTAGATCAAATTCTTGTTTTAAGAAATCTAGATTTTTAACTTTATTATCAGATATCAGCTGATACCAGTACTTTAGATTATTATCTATAGCTAAATGAGCTCCTTCAGAAGTAGGTGACATAAGCATACCCTGAGTATAAATTATAGGGAATACAATAAAATTCCATTCCCTATACTTAGGGTGCATGAATATAAAGTTACGATAACTAATAATAATATTTAATGGGTAACAGACCATATGTTTAGGTGTAATAGGTGAAGTACAAAATTCCTTTAGCAACCACAACATGGAGTTATTTATAATCATATTTTTATGTGTTAAGGAGATTTTCATGAAGTGCATACTAATTAGCTCCCAATAATCTTTCCATTTTGCGACATATGACCGATCTATTAATAAAGTAATAACTTTTATAATAGAAGAGATAATATATAAATTAAAGTCTGGAAAAGAAATACCCCTTGAGACCAGCTATTAGTATGTTTCTTTAATGCAATCCTAGGTCTATTAGGTGCCCATAAGAAATTTAACATTAGTGTATTCAGTTTCTTGATAGTTATTTTTGTAGGTGAAAGTATTATTGATTGTATTAAGTATAAAATCTTGGGGAATATTATCATTTTAATAATTGTAAGTCTCTCCTCCATAGTAAAAACATATTATTCCAGGTATTAAAAAGATTTTGTATATTAAGAAAACAGGTATTATAGTTATTATATATAATAGATTTAATATCTTTAGATAGTATTATACCTAAATAAGTTATCTGACCTGAGTTGGGTACATATTTAGTAAAATCACTAATGAGAGTATTTTTGTGTATATATAGGTAGTATTTTAGTTTTTCTTCATTGAATATTAAACCAGAAATACTTTTAAAATTCATCATTTTATCAAATAAAGACTGCATAGAAGAATTAGATCCTGCTGATGTAATTAGAACATCATCTGCAAAAGTTGAATTTTTGATGTTGTATTTTCTTCTATTTCAAAACCCTCTATGTCAGTACTGTTTCTAATCAAATTAGCCCAAGGCTCCATTACTAAAGTGAATAATAGTGGAGAAAGTGGACATCCTTGCTTTGTACCTTTAAGAATGGGTATTTTTGTGAAACATATGTTCCTACCTTAATATAAGCCAGCGTTCCTTTGTATAAATGCTCAATTAAATTTACAAATGCATCAGAGAAATTTGTGCATTTCAGTAAGGTAAACAGATAGTCCCAACTTACTGAATCAAATGCTGAACCTATATCAAGACTAATAAGTGTTAAATCTTTCTTTTTCCTATTTGCAAAATCAATTAATGTTAAAGTTCTTCTTATATTATCAAAAGTATTTCTATTTACAATGAAGCCCATCTGATCTATGTCTATAATGCCGGGATAATTGTCTTCAATCTATCAGCAAAAATACTCATAAACATTTTATAATCAACATTAAGTAATGAGATGGGTCGATATGAAGAACATCTAGTTGGATCTTTATTAGGTTTTAAAATTGGTGAAATAAATGTATATTGCCAAGATGGGGGTTATTAACTCAGTTTGGGCCAGAATAAAAACCTTATGTATTAATGAATATGTAGTTTTAGAAAGGATTTTATATATCTCTGGTATAATACCATCATTACCCGGTGCTTTGTTTGATTTAAGCTTATTTATTTGTGTAATAACTTCTGTATATGAAATACTCTTGTCCAATAGTTTAATCTGTTGTTTATTAAGCTTTTTATTCATGTTTGTGGTTATAAACTCCTTTATTTTATCTTTAGGTTCCATGTTAATGTTGTTATGGTTAATCTTGTGAAAGTGATTTCTAAATTCATCCAGTATTTCTGGTATACTAGAAACATTCTTCTTTTTCCTTAGAGAAAAGATTTCTTTGATATGGTTTTGTTTATTCAATCTTTTGTTTTATTTTTAAGTCTATGTAAGTATTTGGGGCTTATTGAATAAGACAAAAACTTGTATTTCTCTAAAGTTATTTTAACTTTATGAGTTAAAATTTCTTTGTATTTCTCATTTAGTTTGTTTATTTCTTCAATAACTTTCTTGTCCATAATATTTTCTTTATTATTATGTTTATAAGAGTCTAGTTTACTTTGAATATCTAACAATTCCTTATCCCAAGATTTCCTTTTGTTATTATACCATCTGATACTTTGTCCATATAGATATGATTTTAAGGCATCCCAAACATAGACAATGGAGACTTCAGGAGTATTATTTATGTCTAGAAAATGTTGTACTTCTGAAAGTATATATTCTTTATAGTCTTTTAGCTGAGTTAAGTATGCTGGTATCCTTTTGATCTGAACATTATGAGTATTTTTATCATGAATTCGAAAACAATTGAGTTATGATCAGATATAGGACATGAAATGATTTTGGAATTAATTAAATCTGTTACCATCTGGTTAGAAATAAAGACCCTATCTATTTTGAATAAGTTTTGTATCTGTTAGAAAAAAGGTGTATGGTAATGATTTTGACTCTATCTGATTATTAATATCATTCAAATGATAAGAATTAGCAAAATCATTTAAATGTTTTGCATTAGATGTAATTCTTCTTTTCTTTATAGTGGTAGTATCACTTTCATGTAGTATACAATTAAAATCACCAGCTAAAATAATATCCCTACAGAGAATGATATGATCTTATCAATATGATGTTTCACTGTATTAATACCAATTCCAGGTATCCAATATACATTAATTAAAGTGTAAGTCTTCCCATTAATTTGTATTGTAACCATACAAAACATTCCTTTGTCATCCTGATAAGACTTAATGGTTTTAGGAATGGGCATACTTTTATTCCATAAAATAGCCACTCCTCTTTTTTTCTGAGTGTGCTCTGAACTAACCAATACTGTATACTTATTAGTGGCTAGTTTATCAATATCTTTTTTCAAGAGATGGGTTTCTTGCAGGAAGACTAGATTGGCCTTGTGTAGATTAATGTATCTTATTAGGCTTGCCCTTTTACACGGATTATTCAATCCATTAATGTTTAAAGAAATTCCTTTTAAAGATGTCATTTGGCATTTTAAAACTCAAGAATCTTATGATCGAAATAACAAATAACAAGATAAATAATGTTACATCTCCTCTTTTAGGTGTACCTTTAAACATAGCTGTATTTATTAAATCTCTTATGGGATTTTGTATAGGATTCAATTTTGTTTGTAGTGACAATGAGTGTACAAAATATATTGTGGATGTCAAAACTATATACATATAACAATGAACAAGTGAAAATAATGTAAGGATTAAACCTTGCATCCCGCCTGGAGTTGAAAACTCCAACTTAGAGCAGTATTTACTACTCAAGTTAACCCCCTACCCTAAGCAGCAGTACCTCAGCTACCACCTTATCAATTTAATACTAGTTATATTTAACTGAGGTTAACAGTTTTCAATTCAATTATCTATCAAGACAAAACTACACATTTGGTAAAACAGCATCATATAAACTAAAATAAACTTTTTTTTTTTTTTTTTTTTTTAAAAACTGTTCATACTATTATATAGATCTATGTAATATATAACACTTGTATTCTAATAGCATTCAAATAATCTTAATGTTAGAAATCAAGAGGAGAGAAAATTATGTTCTAACATTCATTTAAATCAAAAACTTTGGCTAATATGATTCAGACATTACATGCATTAAGATGCATCTATTTTCTGTCATGTGAATTCTATCAACAGCTTCCAAAAAAATCTTGAATTGTTTGTATATGAGCATTTACTTAAACTCATTATTGTCAATAGAGTAAAATATTGTATTCATAAAAATTATTATAAATCATATTGCATAGTTATGCAGATTCTCAGAAACACCTGCGTTATTACCTAAAAAAAAAGCCATCACACACATAAACACAGACACACACACACATACATATACACACACACATATACACACACACACATACCCACACACACACACACACACACACATACATATACACATACACATATATACATACATACATACACACACACACACACACACACACACACACACACACACACACACACACACACATATATCTGATCTCACCGAGCCGTGCCCCTGCAGAGCACCATCCCACTTGCCGTCCCCAGAACAAATCTGTCCGCTTCACACAAAATAATGCACAGCAAACACACACTAGCAACCAGATTTTACAATCATGCTAACCTACTGCTTTAAAATATATCACATGACATTTCTTCCAGAATAGAGTTATAAGATTATTTATGCTTGTCAATCAGATGAATTAAATGAGTTATAGTAAAGTATATGTTTGGGACACAAGTTTTAACACAGATTATTATGCTACTGTTAAGTAGATTTTCAAAAACATTTAAATAAATGTTTCATTTTCTATGCCTTCTAAAATAAGATATTTACTTGCTACAAGAAACTACATCATCTAAACTCATCATAACTGACACATTTTATGAATAGAGTATTTTTCCTGAATCTGTGGTGTGTCAGTGTGATAACCTTGTCAATGTTTATACTAACTGCTTTCAGTTTCTCTGTGAAAATTCTGTGAGTGAAGCTTCTGAGGAAACTCATGGACACTGTGCATGAGACAGCCCACATCCCAGATTGTCTCCCTTAACATTTTGGCGGAAACTTATTAAAACTTGTGGCAAACATTCATTTTGTCAATAGAGTAAAACATTGTATTCATAGAAATCATTACAAATCATATTGGATAGCCATGCAGACTCTCAGAAAAAAGCCATCACACTCACACACACACACACACACACACACACACACACACATATATATATATATATATATATATATGATCTCACTGAGTTGTGTCCCTGCAGAGCACCATCCCACTTGCTGTCCCCAGAATAAATCTGTCTGCTTTATACAAAACAATGCACAGCAAACACATATTGGTAACCAGATTTTACAATCATGCTAACCTACTGCTTTAAAATATATCACATGACATTTCTTCCAGAATAGAGTTATAAGATTATTTATGTTTGTCAATCAGATGAATTAAATGAGTTATAGTAAAGTATATGTTTGGAACACAAATTTTTAACACAGATTATTATGCTGCTAAGTAGATTTTCAAAACATTTAAATAAATGTTTCATTTTTATGCCTTCTAAAATAAGACATTTACTTACTACAAGAAACTACATCATTTAAACTCATTATAACTGACATATTTTATAAACAGAGTATTTTTCCTGAATCTGTGGTGTGTCAGTGTGATAACCTTGTCAATGTTTATACTAACTGCTTTCAGTTTCTCTGTGAGAATTCTGTGATTTGAAGATTCTGAGGTAACTCAAGGACATTGTGCATAAGACAGCCCACATCCCAGATTGTCTCTCTTAACATTTTGGCGGAAACTTATTAAAACTAGTGACAAACATTCATTTAGCAGTGTAAATGCATCTAAACATGACAGAACCTCCACAATGTATTCCACAGATCATTACAGCCTCTATGCAAGTGAAATTAAACTCAAAATTACCAACAAGCAATAAAACTCAGCATTCTTCTCCCAACTCAATTTTCATACAAATCCTATTATTCACTGTGCCCACACAGTCAAAAGCATTTCTATATATTAATAAAGAAAAGAAAAGAGAGTAGAAAATAAAAGGGAGTGAGGCAGAAATAAAAATGTAAGAGAAAGCTGTAAGAAGTATATACAATGGAATGTTACTTACTGTTTATATTAATAGAGTTAAAAATAAAACATATTATTTACTCTTATTTAGTTCTGATTATTATTAGTTAAAGCATGACAGATTATTTACAAACAAGCATAAGCAGTATAATCAAGGAAGTATAATTAGAAATAGCATTTGAAGAACTTATAAACTTTTACAAGAAATAAATATGTTATTATTCTATTAATGATATTTTCATTACTGTTCTCTCCCTGCCCTCCCCACCCTTTACCCACTACATAATCTAAATAGAATGTCATTGTTTAAACAAAGAAAATAATAAAAGAAGAAGAAAAAAAAAGATAAAGATAAAAAAATGTATCAAATTACTAACCTTACTTTTTCAGAAAGAAAAACAAATCGAGTCACAGCCTGCCATTAAATCCTCAGGCATTTTGACTGGTTATGAAACAAAACATTTCTTTGCACATAGAGAATAACTTTGATTAAATCTTTTCCAAAATATTTGTGGCTTTCTGGAAATGCAGGAACTATATTCAAAAGATTAATAATGAACTAAAATGATGAGAGAGAAAAAACATATAACAAATCATTTGTTTTTAGTCTCTTCTTCTTCTCTGAAGTCTTCCAGGAAGCTTCAGTTGCCAATCTCTTTAATGAAGAACTAGCCCATTCCATTTCTTCTATTTTATCCAAAATCCTTTTTCTTTGACCAACAGTAAAGCAGAGTCTAAATCATCGAAGACCTTAGGACCATCAGGAAGGAAGATTTTAAGCTTGGCAGGAAACAGAAGGTATGTTTTAAACTGTGCTTTTTTAAGCTCCCTTATTAGTGGCAGAAAAACTTTTCTTTTAGCAATTACCATGGAAGAATAGTCATTGTCAAAACGCACAGTTGTCTCATTAAACTTAACAGGAGCTTTAGCCCAAGCAGATTTAAGAACCATCTCTTTATCAAAGATGATAGAAATCTAACTATAACTGATCTAGGATAGTTTTTGTTAGAGTTGGTATTAGCTATAGATCTATGTGCTCTTTCGATACCAAAAGAGAATGCTTCTGGTAAATCTAAAGTTTTAGGGAGCCATGTTGTTAAAAAAGAAGTAATATTGTTACCTTCAATATTTTCTGGCAGTCCAAAAATCCTAATGTTATTGCGCCTAGATCTATTTTCCAGGTCATCCAGCTTTGTTTGTAAATGTGTATTTTGTTTCAGCAGAAACTCAATGTTGATTTCCTCTTCTTGTATTTTATTTTCCATGTCATTCACAGCTTCTTCTATGCCTGTCATCTGGATCTTCTGTTGTTGCAGGTCCATATGTAACAAGTCTATTTGTTTTGTAGTTTTTTCTATGAAAGTGTCTATTTTAGTATCCATTTTATCCATCTTAGCAGTAAGTTGCTGGACTATAATTATCAGAGACTGAAGTTCTTTCTTGATGCTGGAGTCTTGAGAATTTGTCTTACTGGAACTCATTTCAGACTGATAAACTGACAGGAAAATTTCCAAAGTAATTTCTGACAGGAATATTATTAAGATTTCCTTTCTTTTTTAGATATAGTTCAAGAACTATATAAAACAAACATATTTAGAAAGAAAATTACTTCAAGAATTAATTTTTTAAGTAATTAATTCCTGTCAATGTAATGAAATTGGTGGAGCTGAAGAAATCTGCTGCTATCCTGTGTTCATCCTTGGCCACGCCCCCCCCCCACATGCATTTTCTGAACAACAGAAGTAATATATTTTAATGTCTGACATTAAGACTGACTGTAATTCTCAGCATACTTCTCAACTTTTGCATACGAATTCTGGACAAAGCCAAAAATAATGTGATGCTAAAGGGCCAAAATCAGGGACAGATTTTAAATGTTGCTCTTCTAAACTTAGAAATTTGCTGGAATAACAGGTTTTGCATTAGCAATCACTTACCAAAGGATATGAAGTCTTAGACTCAAATGTCTAATTATTTAGTGAGCACAATCCTTAATAGTTAGCCAGAAATCCACAAATTTTATGAAGATCAGACCAAGCATATAATGCAGTAATCTGCACATTCTGCAGAATTCTGGACATTTGAGAGGTATGCTCCTGAGAGATTTACCAGAAAATCAACATTTTACAAGAGACAAGGCAAACAATTATGCAAAATCTGGAATATTTTGCAGAATTCTAGACAGTTCATTTGTTTTTGATTACCGTTTGTTTGCTAGAAAAGTGGGCTGGTCTTTTGACGTTTTTCAGACACAACCTGGGATCAAAAACATTAAAGATAATTTACACAAGTGCAGTAAGTCATAACATTCATGTACCTACTTTATACAATTGAGAGGCATGTTCTACAATTAGTTTAATTTCCATAAATTGTCCCTCTCCTGTGTGTTTATTGTAGTTCACTCACTGAGAACCAGGACAGGCTTTGGCTATTCTGTTTAAAAGCCTGTATTAGGCAGAATTTGCGATATCTCTGCGGTGGTGGTGCTGCGGTAGTGTTGTCGCCTCACAGTTAGATGTTGTCCTGTTCGATTCTTAGCTAGAGCGTCTTCTGTGTGGAGACACGCGTGAATGGGCATACCTTCATTGAAGGTTGTGCGTCAGAGCTGGCAACTTGGCACGTAAAAATCTACTGCCAATCATTAGTGGACCGGAGTTCCGCTGTGGTGACCCCTAACTGGGAAAAGCCGAAAGACACAACATTAGGCAGAATTTGCCACAGAGATGGGCTTACTATTAAAATGTCGAACGGCACTACGTCGACTGTACTATAGTCGAACACGGACGTTCGAAAATAGTAATGTCGACGTAAAAAAAACAATCTAGGAATGGTTTTAACATGGGTCGAGGTAGGTATTCAATATTATTCAGAACTACAAACATCTCCCCTACCTCGACCCATGTTAAAACACAGTCCTAGATTGCTTTTTTGTCGTCGACATTACTATTTTCGAACTTCCGTGTTCGACTATAGTACAGTCGATGTAGTACCGTTCGACATTTCAATAGTAAACCAGAAATGTGATTCAGTAGAGTTAAAATGACTTCCAATGTAGTAATCATTTCGCTGCATTTAATTAATCATTAATTCTGTTACACCCACTTATATGCTGTTCAGAATCATCATTGGAGTAAGCAAAGATTTTCTGAGAAGCTATGGGAGTAAGCCATGGAAAGAGTTTAGATTCATAGATATTCCAAGGCCAATGAATCTTTTGACCTTCCCGCCATACCAGTAAAACCCAGAGTAAATTTATGAATGCCCATCCAGTCACTAATTTTTGTTTAAAGTAAGATAGTGAATTGCACTGTTTAACCAGCAGGGAAAGTTTATTCCAAAGGTTTGGGAGGTGCTGCCTCATAAGCATGCCTTTCCGCCATGCAGCATTTATCAGTTAGTGGAGATTTAGGTCTCTGGTTCAAGTATTGGTGGAGATATTGGATTTGCAGAGAAACAAGTGGTCCAGGACAGCTGGGTTTCTAATGGTGCAATAAGCAAGACAGATCTCCCCCCTCAAAAGTTTGCAAGACACTGAATAAAAGGATGGAGCATCCAACATATCTCATAGCTCAGAGACTTTAGGAATGTTATCTTTTAGGTTAGGAACCTTTGGGGTCATGGTAATTGTTTGATATGACTACTGAGATGCACTCCCAAAGGGGGTCATTGTACTCGAGCATTGTCCAGATCATTACTAAATATAAGGGAGTGATTACATCATTAAAACCATGATGGTATTCCTTTGACAACTAGGTAGGTGAAATAAAAAAATTCCATGGTAACCGTTTTCACATGGTGCTCAGAAGAGATGGAGTTATCAGCCCAAGTGCCTACCATCCCTGACAAAGTTTTCATTTTGAAGTGGTGTTGGCTGTACAGTATGATGAGGGGAGGGGTTGTCTACTAAAACTGATAAAACACTTTTTAGCATTTAGTTTGAGCTCATTTTTAGTACACCAATGGTTTACTAGGAAGGGTTCATTCAGGAGAAGTCTGGGTGTTGTATAGGGTGACTGAACAACACTCCACTTGGAGATCTGAAAAGTGAATACCAAAACGAAAATTTCCCAGGAAAAACTTCATTTTTTTTTTTTTTTTGAATACAGATCCTTTAGATTCAACAGACGTGAACCAAAATGCTGGGTACTGAGTTAAGGTTTACCCCTAGTTATAAAAGGCACACAGAAGCATTTCAGAATGTGATTAAGGAAAATTGGTACATACGGAAAGAAGCAGTAGCATTGAAATGCTTTCGCCCTTTAATCCAAAATTTGTCTGTAAGAAAGGTAAGAATTTAAAACAAAGGTTGTGTTGTAAAGATCTTAGAATGAAAGTCAAAATAGTACCCCAGTAGGGGCACCTTTCCATGTCATGATTGTACTTGTGTACTTATAAACAGAAATTCCTCCTTTCTTTATCCTGTTACAAAAATTGAATATAGATTTAATAGTTATGCAACCTGTCGCACCATTAATGTTGTGTACATTGCTACCTGTATGAAATGCGACTCATTCTATATGTGTAAGACAAATAAAAAGGTTAAATAAATGATTACAGGACATATGTCAGATATAAAGAGATTAGTGAAAAGATATGCTTTAGTGAAGCATATAGTAGAGATTGTTGAAACACATCACTTTAAATTTGCAGTTCTACAAGTGGTTAAGAACTGTGATAGTGGTGGGGATTTGATAAGCAGAACTGAAGCTCTAGAAGTAAAATGGATGAATATTTTAAGATCTTATCAGCTACCAGGGTTGAATCAAATGTGTAATTTAAAACCATTTTTTTAAGTTGCAACCACTGAAATAATGAACATTTGTATTGGTTTGAGATATTAATATTTCACTATTACTGATTTGTTTATCTTTAAGAGATGATTATGTTAATTAGGATGATGTCACTGAATGAGGTTATTTAAAATGGGTCTGTTTTTTACTTCAAGTTTTAACTACATTGTGAAAGCTTTTGAGCTAGTTCTGAAGTTTGTATATTCAATCTGTAAAGTAGCAGGAAATTTTTGAGCAATTACTTTTGTTGAGTTTTTTGGTATATTACTGTTCTGCCTCAGACTTTCAGCCTACTTGAGGTGCCGGTGGTTATGTCTTGCACACTGTGTGGGTTCTGTGTTTTAGCCAGTTTGCTCTTCATTTTACCACATCTGGGTCAAATTAGCAGTTAGCTTTTGTATGATGTCAGCATGGGAAATGATGATCAGGACCTTCACCAGGTTAGGATATATCATATGCACTGCATTGCCACCATCTACAGCCTCTGTAATTCTTTTCAAGACAATTATCAAGTTAAATAGACAGGATCTACCCTTCATAAAGCCAAACTGTTAGGGGATCAAGTCAAGTTACAGTTTATGAGGTTAGTTATAATACACCCCATGGTTTTGCAAATGAGGCTTTTCAGTCAGATAGGACTTATAGGATAGGATAGGACTCTACCCAGGTTAGATGTAAGCCCACCCTTATGAAGGGACAACACTGCCACAGCGCTCCATTTATCAGGGACAAAGCCAGTAGCTAACTGTAAGTTAAACAGCTTGAGGTGTGCCTGTAATGACATGTATAACACTATTATGCAACCAGGTATATGATATGTTATGTAGCAGTAAAGGAATATACAAGGAAAATGATTGTTGTATACCAGAAATCTAACAAAATATCTTGCATGTTTTTTTCTTAACCAGATGTTACAATGTTATAAAATGTTTTATGGAGAGTACAAACCTTACTAGGAGTGATGTATGGGGCAGTACAGAATATTTTGACTCTGGCCTTTGATGAAATGAAATGCTAAGAAAAGGATTCTGTGGGCCATCTACTGCTACTGTCCCTGTGTACCTCCAGTGTGCACCTTACTTTTTGTCCATGCTTGCCTTGTGACAGCATCTGTAGGTTCATAACTGAATATTAGACTAGCTGCTTTAAAGGGCTGTTTTAAGTTTAGGTTTGTTAATAACCTGAACTTGGAATCAAAGCTTGTGTCTTTTCACTATGAGGTGAGAACCTTAACCATTATGCTAAACCTAGCCACTAAAGTTTTCTGAAGTCTCATCAATCTATACCCATTCTTGTAACTATAAACAACTTTAAGCAAAACACTTGTATTACAATATGACACTACTATCTTATTTGTACTACAATTCATGGGCCATAATTATCAGTAAGTACTAGGTTAGCTGCCCTTGCAGGCCATTTTAAGCCTTGCCAATATCCCTTTCAAAGGTGAGAATTAAGCTTTGTGTCTGTGAGGTGGTGCTGTCGTAGCGTTGTCGCCTCACAGTTAGACGTTGCCCGTTCGATTCTCAGTTAGAGTGTCTTCTGTGTGGCAACATGCGTGAATGGACGTTCCTTCGTTGAAGGTTGTGCATTAGGCCTGGCAAGCCAGCACGTAAAAATCTACTGCCAATCATTAGCGGACCGGAGTTGCGCTGTGGCGACCCCTAACCGGGAAAAGCCGAAAGACACAAACAAACTTTGTGTCTGTGAGGCAAACACCTTAAACATTATACCAACCCCAACCTTTTAAAACATTATTGTATGCTTAGCTAATTACCAGACAGTGAACAGAGACGGGAATCAAACCGCATCCCTTGTTCCTCTGAGGCAAATACCACAACTGTTAGATGTTGTACTCTTTAGATTTTCCTGTATTGTTACAGTATATCGTAAATGGCCAAGATTGCACCATAATATATGAGGCTGAAATAATCAAATTAAGCCAGAGGTCTCAGGCCTCCTTCCCCTAGAAGCCATTAGGCTATAGATGCTCTGAGTAGCATTTTAGAGCTTTATCCAAACCTTTTGAGCCAAAGATGGCTTAAAGAAAAATGATGGCTAAATAAAGAAATCCATTCTTACTTCATTTTCATCCTGTATCCTTTCATCACTTTCTAAACGGCCACAGCTGCGGTGGAAATAACAGAATTAAGATCATAATCTGGAGGCTGCCTGGGCCTTAGGATCCATGGGGTTCTAGATGCTGTTGAGGTATTTAGAGCTTTTTCTGCAGCCTTTTCTTACAGTTACGGTCTTGTCAAAAAATCGTGCTTAACTGAAAAAATTCAGTCATCTTTTCTTTCAGGAAAAAAGTTGTACCCATTAATAATCAAAGCTGACAAAAATAGTTCCCAATAAGCTGAGAAGATAAATTCTAGCAAAGACACATGAATCATATCTTAGAATGGTGTCTGTCTCCTTGTAATAAAATATTGTCACTGTGTATCCTTCTAATGATGGATTGAGATGAAAGTGAAAGAATAACTGGCCTTATTCATATATTTCAAGTTGTTGTCATACATCATAGAGCTTGCCTCTTCACTCCACTCCTAAAATACAGCTACCATATATGTATCCATCTGACAACCAGAACACAGTAGCATATTTTAGCTTGTTAATCACAGATGTATATTCACAATGTCTCATTACGCTTTCATCCCAAGGTTAGCCACATATGTGGACTTATGATCTGTGATCATAAGAAAAAGAGAAAATATATAGCAGTTATGTATTGCAGCCTGTTGCTCATAGGCAGTATACTGCCCTTACACAAGCTTTAGAAATAATGTTTGCATATCTGTGATGTATGATTGTGTGAAAATTTAAAGAAATAATGACCGCATTTTCACAGATCCACAAAAGCCACAGTGACCTGTGTATATCTTTGAGGTTTGTCAGGAAAAGTAGGGAAATAATGTCCACACTTTTCCCAGTCCCAAACAAATTATAATGATCATCTGTGCATACCTTTGAGGTTTGATTGTGAGAGGAGAATTTAAGAAATAATATCACTGTTCCCAGCCCTGCCACAAGCGCGCAAGCTGTAGCAACCTTCTGTATATGCCTCTGAGCATGACCAGTTGTAGAACAGGTGGGTCGAGCGCAGAAGCCCACAGTAAACCTGTGTCACGTTCCACTTCTAAAACCTGAGTTGTGGATGCTGCCAGGCTGTAGATGTTCTGTGATGCATTTTGTCTTATTTTTGAAAGATAATGACGTGTAGTGTATTGATCACTATGATTATGCTCTGAATTTGGGTAAAACGCATGCTTGTTAATCACCATTCTGACATCAGGAAGATAATTAGCAAGCTTTTATTAAGTAGCTCTTACTACTGTTAACCTGTAGTCACACACTAGAGCAGTAACAGCAATCAGCGGCCACACCAAAAGAGCAGTAGGATGCTGTTTATCTTCATATGGACTTTTTTTCTAAAGTCCCACGACTAAGTGCTTAACAGTGTGAATGATGTGCTTAGCAGCTTCTTACCACTCTTCTGTGGTGGTTGCAGTGTGTGTGGCAGGGTATGTGTGTCACAGCACTATTGCACTTTTTTCTCTACCTTTTGAATATATGACTACTAGATCATGTGCTACGCAGGTGCAACATTAGCCTTATTTGTAGGTATCTGTGAACTTGACATCTAAGGTATATCATTTATTGCTAAACTGTCAGAAGTATGGAATAGAAATTTTACTTTGTTTTTCATTTAATAAAAGCTTTTGTTCCTAAGTGACTACAAGGCAGCAGCATCAATATATGTTACTGACATATTCTTGAAATGGATTAACAAAAACAAAGCCACATCCAAAATTGCCAAATTTTGGTAATCACGGCCACACAGGTAGAAACCGCACTCTCCAAAGCTAAGAATACAGCATCCATGGGACCAGATGACATCCCGGGCTGTGTACTACATGAACTACAAAATGAACTGGCACCTCACCTAAGTGCCATGTTTAGTCATAGCCTCACCTCAGGCTTCGTGCCCACTGAGTGGTGCACAGCTACAGTTATCCCACTCCACAAGGGGGGATCTACCTTGGATCCTGGGAATTACTGTCCCATCAGTCTGACAAGCCTGATCTGCAAGGGCAGGGAACGCATTATCATGGAACTTATAAACAAAGACATTGGCAACCTTCAAACACTGGACCCCTTCATGAAGGGCCGATCTTGTCTCTTGAACCTGATTAACTTCTTTGAATCAGTCTCCAGAGCTGTGGACGAGGGTAAGACGGTCCACACAGCCTATCTGGACCTCGCCAAGGCCTTCGACACCATCCCCCACTCAAGAATCATAGATAAACTTACTAAGCTGGGCATAAATTCCTACATCACTCGATGGGTTGCCAACTGGCTTACTGACAGAACCCAGACTGTAAAAGTAGCAGACTCCAAATCCAGCTCCAGACATGTGACAAGTGGAGTACCTCAGAGTTTAGTCCTGGGACCACTCTTGTTTGGCATCTACTTCTCTGAAGTACAGGCCAACACTAAGGGACTCTGGCTAACAAAATTCGTAGATGACTGCAAACTGAGAGGCATTACTGAATCCACAAATTATGTAGATATTCTACAAAAGGGTCTTACAGAAACAGATGCTTGGTGCCAAAGCCATGGGCTCAAACTTAATGCCAAGAAATGTATAGTTATCCCCTTTGTGAAAAAACATGTACCCATGAATTACCACATAGGTGTCAGTACACTAAACACCGAAAGTGTGATGACAGACTTAGGGACACAGGTGGACAGTGGTCTCACCTTCGATAACCACATTGCCACAACAGTCAGGAAATCTTATGTGGCACACCTCATCACTAAGGGCTTTTCATGCAGAAAAAAGGAGGTCATTGTCCCACTGTACTCATCCCTCATTAGACCCATTATAGAGTTTTGGTATGTACCTCACAAGACATCTGCAACAGCTGGAAAGGCCGCAGAAATACCTTACTAAAAAAATCACAGGCCTAAAGCAGATGCCCTATGCTGACCATCTAAAAAAACTCCATCTATACTCTGTGGCATATCGTCTACTCAGAGGTGATCTCTGCTTAACATGCAAAGCCATGTCAGACCCTGAGCTGTTGGACATGCTCCACTTAAAGAAATCCCAATCCCTCAGAGCCACACACTCCAGGGATCTAAACCTTGTCATCACAATGAACAAAACATGCTGGAGAGATAGGTTTCTGACCCAGAGACTCCCCATACTCTGGAACAGACTGCCCATACATGTCAAGCAGAGCGCCTCCTTGGCCTTCTTCAAAAGGAACCTTGACGATTGGATGGGAGATAGGAAATTCACCCCGGGAATCATGTCAGTTGCCCATCTAGACGGGAAGTAAATATTGTGGGAAGAAATATCCAGGGAATTGTTATGGCTAGGCTTGTATAGGCCCTAGGGCCGATAGCCTAGTACCAGCCTATGAACTTATCCATGAAGTGCATTATGGAACCCTCTTCTGTGCTTCTTAGAACATAAAGCTGAGCAATGTGATTACAAACTGGAAAAGTATTCCTTGGGCACTCCTTTACACACAGCTGTCACTTTTTCTGATACTACACTCGGAGTTAATAGTAAAGGCAATGGCAGTGGACATGTAGTACAAACATCAAACCCAAATCTTTTTTGAAGGGAAGATCATTAAGAGAATAAAGTAGTAATACAACTAATACCACACCGTAATACAACTAATACCACACCGTATCCTCAAGATGACAATATTGGCTTTCTTGAGGTGACAAAAGGTACCTGTAAACTTTTGCCCAGTGAGGCAATCTGTTCATTCATAGGTTCAGCGATCCAGGAGGATCTATAGAAGTCTAGACGTACATACATTCCCATGAAGGTTGTAGCCCTTATATTTCAAGTACAAATAAAGAAATGAGCAGAACATTTTCTTGTTACCCCTATCCATAAGGGACAAGGGTGCTAAACCAGAGGTAAATTTGTGGTTAACCATCTATTCATCTAGATTATGTAAAAATAGTTTAAGAAGAGTATGTATGCCCTAACACACACACAGAACATGCACACACTTCCTAGCTAAGTAAAGGTAACACCTTCCTCTTTGGATGTCCCCTGTTAGTGGCTTTTCTATTTTGTAATCCTGTTCCTCAGCTTTTTGTTCTAAGAAGCACAGAGGAGTGTTCTGTAATGCACTTCATGGATGTGGCTTTGTTTTTGTTAACCCATTTTAACAAATTTGAACTGCTTTATATGGAGAGGAAGCCAATTCCAAAGAACAAGTATTGTCTGTGATACATAGCTATCCTTCCAACATGTTCCATTTATTTTGGAAAATTGATTTAGATTTCTTAAGCAGGTGCTCATGCCACCATTAAATGTGCAGTAAGGATGACTGGATATGTTGTGTTGATACTCAGTATGCAAGGCAGAGATCACCCCTCAGTAGCTTGTGTAACTCTGAGAAGTTGAAAAAAGGCTTTAATGTAGTCTGCATAGAGTTTATGATTTAGGCCCTTGATTTTCTTGGTAAGAAAGCATTGTGGCCATTCAGTATGTATCCAGTGCTTGGACAGGTACATACCGAAAGGGGCATTATACTCAATGATCGGCCTGATGAGTGCAGAATAAAGCAGAATTGTCCCTGGATCTGGACGCCATACCCTTAGTAATAAGCTATGCAATGAAAAAGCACTTTCTAACAATACTGGGTATGTGATGATCGAGGGGCAGTTTCTTGACTTGGTTCTCAGGTCCCTAATCACTGGATCAGTTTTCAGCGTGTGTTCTCAATAAAATAGTTATGAGGTACTTCCTGCTTGCTAAAAGGTGGGATAGTGGGAGGTTAGTATAATGGTTAATGTGTTTACCTTACAGACACAAGGTGCAGAGGTTGAGTCTTACATGGGGTAATTGGCTAGGTTTAAAAAAATGGCCACAAGGACAGTTAGCCTAGTACTAATCTATGAACCGATGAACCTAAAATACTGTTAAAAAATTCTTGGCAATCAATTTTCATCAGTAGATTTGATGCAAGCTATTGGTTTAGGAAAGGCCTTCTTGGAAGATCTTGGTGTCCTCTGATGAGTTTATGATGAGTTTATAGTCCACTGCAGACTTGGTCAGCCATAAACTCGCAACAGTAGTTTTTACCTCTGAGACGTAAATGCCAAAGAGGAGTGCCCCAAAGACTGAATCCTGGGGTACACTGCTAGTGACAGATCTTTTGGAGGAAGCAGAGAGGCCCTCCCTAGTTTCCTAGGTTCTGTTTGTGAGCCAGTGTGCTGTCCAACAAAATACATAGTGATTAACATTTAGCTGGGAAAGTTTATCTATTATAACTGAGTGGGAGATGATACTGAACATCTTTTTAAGGCCTAAATATGCAGCTTGTCTTGATTTGCCCTTATCTATTGCTTCAGTAACCTTCTCAAGAATTCGGACAGGTTAAGTAGGCAGTATCTGCCCTTAGCAAATATGAACTGGCTTGGGGTTGGTGATTTCAAGTTAAGAATGGTCTTATTTATTAATTCCATAATGACCCTTTCCACAGCCTTACAGATGAGGCTCGTCACACTTATGAGTCTATAATTTCTAGGGTCCATTGATGCTCCACCTTTGTGCAAGAGGATAACAGCTACTGTCCTCAATTCATCCTATATAAAGTCTGTTTGCAGGCTGATATTGAATAGCCTTTGTAGGGGGTCTGACGGGTCCTGTTTCACACTGGCCTGTAAGCAACCTAGTAAGTTATCTAGTCTCTCACAGAAGCAGTGGGCTTGGTTTTGGATAGTGCCTTGAGGATTTGTTCATGAGAGACTTGGATGTGTATGGATGCAGGTATGAGATTTGGGAATGTAGGAGGGGAGAGCAGGGTGGTACAGCTAAATGTATCCACTAGTAAACTGACTTGGTCCTCTGGCTCTGAGCTTGTGATTAAAATTTACTACTAACTGTGCACAGTGCTGAGTATTGTTTCTAAGTATACTAACATAGTTAATGAAGGCTTTGTGGTTGCTCTTTGCCTGAGTGGTAATTTTTACCTCCTATCTGGTTTTGGTTGATTTGATAAGGGTTTGGAGCTCCCTGTTAAATTTAGCAGAAGCCTTTTCGCATATTGAAGGTTACATTTATTTCTTACATGCAATGGGTTTTTAGTTATAGAGCCTGTTTATATGGGTTCCACCACTGGGGTTTATTTTTGAATTTTGCATTGTATTTACTTCACAGGAGGACTGATGCATCTATGCAGCTATTGACATATGTATAAAATTTGGCACTAAAGGACTCTGCATAAGCAGTGGGGGTCATCAACTTGTCTAGCTATTCTGTTGCACCCTTAGCCTCAGGAGTAGAATGAAAAGAAACAGAAAGTGGCAGGCCAAAATATCACTGCAGGACTGTCAGACATTTTGTTTGGCTAGCCTCATGTGTTGTTCTTGATGTATTATGTCACACCCAGAAGGATAAATTGAAGCAGTGTTAGCATCCAGTTTCCCTACACATACCTGATCAGATGACATGTTTTATGATGTTTGTTTTGGAAATAGGAAGTAACACAAGCAAAAAAGCAAATGTGCTGAGGAAACATTTCTTTGCTGAGAGTCTGCAGGAGGTTAGTTTAGAAGAGCTTATTTAAAAACAACAACAAAAAAATGCATGTCAAATCAAATGAAGGCAGACATTTCTTAAAATGCTGGAAGAAGTGTGGAAGCAACCAGCTTACATAACATATGGTGCTATGTTGTCACGATTCCCATTACGTAATGATTGAATAATATATCTATGGCTGGTCTGCCTGAATGCAGTCAGTGATAACAGTGTTATCTGCTCTTTGTAAAATCTGCTACTACTCCATGTGCCTTGTTTGTTGAATATCTTACTGTACCAAAGGAAATGTAGCAAATACAGGATATCACAAAAAGAAATTAGCAAGAAGTAATGCTAGTATGTTTATTTTAGACATTTTCATAAAAATGTGAGAACATAGTTAATCGAGCATTGATCATTTCTGTAGGAAAAAAAAAACTCAAGCATGGCACATTGTTCCACTTTAATGATCAGATTTGTTCCACTTTAATGATCAGATTTTAAATGATGTCCATGTTTTCTGAACAAAGAAGCTGACAACAGATGCACCACTATCAGAAAAATTTGGCAGTTAGAGACTTTGCCTTATGACTTCCTTCTTTTTTTCCACGAGTCATCCTGCACCCTGTTTTGAAGAGTTAAAAGAACAGAGTGGGAAAAGCCCCCAATTATTGATTTTTTTTTTTCTGGAATGCAATGGCATGGTCATGTTCAAAAAGACTGCAGCACACAATGGTGACAGCTGTAGACCACTACAGAAAGCTGCAAAAAAAAAAAAAAAAAAGTTATGTACTCACCATAACATTCCACCTGGGTTGTCCATTTTCATTCTTCCTCAACTAATGGTATCAGATCCAACTTGGTCGTTATACTACAAGAAATTTCAAAAATGCTAAAGCAGTGCAAGTCAAATCGCCCAAAACACGACCTCTTTCCACACAGATGCAGGAAACAATTTTATTAAGCTTTAACAATGCTTTTCGTTGTTTACAAAAACCAACTTCTTCTGATAAAAACATTTTAAAACACTGGGGTTTAAATTCCCCTCCTTCCCATCATATGTTTAAAAACAGTAATATGAGTGGCTGTCCATTTCTTGCTTAGAAAGCAAACTCCACCTCCCTTCAAATAAAAGAAACAGTTCTACTATATTGTGAACATCAAAAAACATTAGTTGCATACATAAGCCTACCTAATGAATAAATAAAAACATTTCTAAAAAATGCTTACAAAAAAAAATTTCTTTAAAAGTATTATGTTATGAAGCGTATATTTATATACGTCTGTACAAAATATGGTTTAAAGCATGTGTTTGTATGTATCCAAGCATGTATCCAAGCAGTATAAAAAATATTAATGAAATATTAATGAAAATAAAAAGAAAAAAATTTTTTTTTTTTTTACTACCGGCTTAAGCTTCTTAGTTTTAAAATACACATAATGGAACTTAGTTAATTTATCCCTGTGTAATGGCAAGCATCCAGTCTCAATTGCCACATAAGTTCATTTTTCTCTAAAATCAACGAATCTGGGGCCCATCTCCTCTCGTTCCTAACTTGATTTATTGCCCGAAATGTAAACTGGTGTTGTGGGTACTCCATGATGTGTCTTGCAAGTGCATTCTCCGCTTTGTGTCTCCCAATGGCATACACATTTTCGTATACCCGTTCGTGGAGTTTCCTGTCGGTTTTTCCAATATAGAATACTGGGCAGCATGTGCACTTTGCTAGGTATACTACCTGCTTGCTTTGACAGTCAAATTTGTCCCTTGTTTTATATCTCTTGCCACTAATCTCAAATGTTTGACCGGTGTCCATGTATTTACAATATCTGCACATGTTGCATTCAAACATACCCATTATGTTTACCTACCTATTTGGTTTCCTTTCCAGTATTTTTTTCAAGTTGTTTCCCCGTTTAAAAACAATCCTAGGTTTTTCCTGGAATTTGTTTCTCAATGCACCATCGTTCATTAATATATCCCAGTTCTTTTGGATTATGGAAACCACACTTTTAGCATCTAGGCTGTATGTAATAACAAAGCTGTATGGGGTTAATAGTTTGTCTGACAACTGATAGTTCCGTAATGTGTTCACTATGTTGGTTCAAGATGGGCAAATAAATTCCTTTCCCTTTTTAACTGGACGTCTTCAATTAAGTCCTTAATTAGGGTGACGGGGTAGCCTCTTTTCAAGAATAAATCTCTCATAAAGCCACATTCTTCCTGAAAATCGTGGTCTTTAGTGACCATCCTCGCAGCTCTAACTAGTTGGCCCTTTATTACAGATTTCTTTTGTGTAAAGGGGTGACAGCTAGAATACTGCAAGAAAGAGTTAGAGTATGTGTCCTTGCGAAATATTTTTGCTATAAAACATGCATTGCGCATGTCTTTAATTAGATCTACATCCAAGTATGCTATTCTATCTTGTGCAAAACATGATGTAAATTTAAGGAATTCTGATGTAGAGTTAAAGAATTCAACCATCTCTTGTGCAACTTGTATGTCCCCTTAACCAAAATAAATATGTCGTCCAAGAAACGTGTGTACAATTGAATTTTCTCTTGGATGTGTGAATTAGACATAACGTACTCCCTCTCCCAAAACGCCATTACCAAATTGGCCACGCTGGCCCCACAAGGGGAGCCCATGGCTACACCTATTTTTTGAAGGTAGTACTTGTTAAATGTTACATAGTTGCATGACAGGATTATGTCCAAGAGTTCCTCAACCAACTTAATCTCATGACATGGTGCTTCTTTTTGTCTCATTATAGAGGCCACCCATTCAATTGCTTCCACGTGGGGAATGGAGGAATAAAGGTCCTTGACATCTATAGTGAGGAAATTGAATTCCTCACTAAATTTGGTCCTATTAATTTCCTCTAAAAATGACCATGAATCTTTAGAAATCTGCCTTTCACTTTTGACGTATTTTTTCAAAATATTATCAACAGCTTTTGCACATGCGTATGTGATGCTGTTTCTTGCGTCAACTAGTGGTCACATAGGAGGGTTATACAAGTTTTTATGGACTTTTGCTGTTCCAAACAGGATAGGTACCCTGGGTGCTGGCATTGTGAGATAATTATACAGGTCAATGTCTATCCTGGTTTCTATAAGCATGTCATTGATGTAAGACCTAATCCTAGAGTATCCAATATTTAATTAATTCTTAGATACTTCCACATATGTGTCAGTGTTAACTATATCCATCATCCTGTTATTATAATCTTCGTAGGTCATCACTACTAGGCCACCCCCCCCTGTCTGGTTTCTTATTGGAAAATTTTGTAAAGATTCCAACATGTCTTTTTCTTCTTTGTTAATGTTAAATACACTTGTGTTTCCTAATAAGGACTTTCCTGTAAAATAACATATGTCTAGTTCACAAAGTTGATCAAACAGTGCTATTGTGGGGTGTAAGGGTAGGTGATAAGTACTAGGGATGTAATATTCCCCCCTTGCACTTATTTGTTGTCCCATTATTGCACATAAATTAAATTTCCTCACAAACATTTTTAGTTCAACCAAAGTTTTTGCTAAATTAGCTCGTGTGGAAGGTACAAAGGTGAATCCCTTAGCCAATAACTCCACTAGTTCAGTGGAAAAAACAAACTCAGAGTAGTTGAATATTTTAAAGTCCAAACTAGAGTTATAGATTACCTTACATTCATGTGTGGTATCCAATTCTATGTCCATACTGTCCAGGTTTAATTCCACCTGCTCTTGGTTTTGCTTCGGGCTTTCTGACCCGTTGCAGGTGCATGGTTCAAAGCTCTGTTCTGAAAATTTGAGCTATTGGTTGCCTGAGGTTGTTTGTTGTTTCTCATGTTGTTGGCTAGGCGTTCACTCCAACGTACAGTGTCTGGCAAGTTGCCCCCACTACCAGCACTTGTAGAACTCATATCTTCCGTTACTACTTCACTCCTCTCTTCCCCCACAGTCTCAAATGGGGTCGCTAAGAAGTTTCCTTGGGATTCTGGTGGTTTTGGATAAGCTGTTCCATTATTGTAATCCTTAATATCACGGTTCAACTTTTTAATTTTGGTTGCATTTATTTTTTTTATAGATCCACTAATATTCAAAGCGGTATCTCTGAAAATCTATGTCTTTTTTAATATCATTGTCCAGCTTGCTTGTCTCTTTTAACAAGCCGTTCACTGCCTCTTGATAGTGTTTACACATCAACTCCAGCAATTCAAACCCATGCTTGTCAAATAATTTAATAAGGTCACGGTGAAAGGTAGACCCTTCTGCAAGCCCCGTCGGGTATTGCCATGATCTAAGCCCCTTAGGTATGACCTTCAAACGTGAACATTCTTGGAAATATGCTATTTCAAGTTGAATTTTCCTTAGTTTCACTAACTTCTGGTCAAACAGGTGCAATTTTGTTGTGAAATCGACTCTATCTTCACTCAGTTGTTCCTGTATATTATTTGTAGTTGATTGGGCAAAGTGAAACGGCCTCCCTATCCATGATACAAAGTCTGGGACCCCTATAGGCTCCAAGGGAACAGACTGCCAATTCTGTTTTTGCCCTGGACCATTACCAGTATTAGCAGGTGTATTACTGAGTTGTGCAACGTTGTTGGCCGTATTCGGTCCATTAGTACATCTTCCCTGGTCTATTTGTTTTGTCATAGTTGTCCCACTCCCTCCTGTGGGCTGCTCCAAGTTCTCCATTCCGTTCCTGGCAGATAAAAGAACGGAACTTGCACTGTCCATGGAAGTAGAGTTTTGCATAGGTTGTTGTGACTCAGCCACCCTGTCGAGTCGGTCGTTATACTAGCTCATGGCCTCCAACAAATTCTCAAGCTCCTTCCCTACCCATAAAGCATCACCCCAACACCTCTCACATCTTGTTTTCAGCTTGACAGGAAGACTATAAGAGAAATGCCATAACTGGAATTCAAGGCTGCAAAAAAGTGAACCAGAATATAGGTTAATCCAGTGCCACACCAATTGTATTCAGTTAGAAATAAGAAATCACTGGAAACCAGGGTGGAGTAAATGCACTTTGAAATCCTTTTAATATCCACAAGTAAATTTCAGGTACGCTTTTAATGTCCACAAGTAAATTTCAAGAACACAAGCATAAAACTTTCACCCAGAGGGCTTCCTCAGGTGTCTGAAACAACTTACATTGACCAGTGAATGGTTTAAATAGTATAAATCACAAATCAATTGAAAATTAAAATTAAAGGAACAGTATATTCTTAAAAACTTTATATGTAATAACAAGTATGTGAAACTTAAAGGCTTATAAAAATGTATAAACCTAATATAAAAATGGATATAAAAGACTTGTATAAAATTTATAAAAAGGCAGCTAGCTGGCTTACATATGAAATATCCATATATTGCTGCAACAAATATATGTACACAGACACATGCTTGGTTACGAGTATAGGTTTGAGAGGGGCAATACCATTAAGCCCTGGCATAATATGAGCCTTAAACTTCAAAATCCAGTTCAGTTCTTCTCTCTCAGTTCTGAGAACAATATTTTCACCTCTTATATTTTCATATACAACTTCTAAAATCAGGAATTTAAAACTGTGGGTAGATCCCTTCTCCAGCTTATGTTTGCTTAAGGCATTAGTAACTACTTTTCTGTTAATTTCTGAGAGATGACTGGATATGAAGTTTGGTTTGTTTTACCTTTATTATAGGAAGCGCAATGACTGCATGTTGCTAGATATGCCAGATTCCTGGTGTTACAGTTACCATAGGCTCTAATTTCAAAATGTATGGCTGTTACAAGATGAGTAATAATTTTCTCAGTGTACTTACAGAATACACAATTGCCACATTTATAAATGCCTTTTTTCTGTGAGTTGGATATAAACCACATTAACATAATATGCTTTTTAAGTTCCTGTCTCTCTCATGTGAAAACAGGGGTTGTGAAGTGATATAATTACTAAGTGATGGAATGTCCTGTAGTATGTGCCAGTGTTTACGGATTATATTTTCAATGGCTAAGGAGTTCCTGTTATAAGTCATGGTACACCTAAGATTTGGTTTAGTGGTAGTATGGGTATCGTGCTCTGTGTGCCTGTCTACCTGGTTAGAGAAAATGGGTGCGGCAACTGTATTTCTTTTCTTTGTAATGTCCACACATATCTGCTGGACTTCTTGTTTGTTGTAACCTCTAAGGGCTAAGTCTTTGACAGCTACCTTCATCTGTTCTAACATATTTTTGTCTTGAGTGGTTAATCTAGCTATTCTCAAGAATTGGTTATTTGCTACATTCTTGAAGACGAAGTGAAGATACATACTGTTTCTATGTAAAGTGTTGTTACATTTAACAGGTTTCTTGTATAAACTGGTGTTAAGAATACTATTATCTTCTTTCAAAAGTGATGGTAATGTCTAAAAAATCAATGTTCGAGGAGAAGCATTTCTTAAATGTAAAAATAAAAATCACTTTTATTGGATATATAATCATAAAACAAATCAAAGGTAGTTACGTTCCCTTCCCAGATGATAGAGGTCATCCACAAATCGTTTGTAAAAAAAAACACTATATTGTCATGAAATGGATTGTTAGCTGATAAAATGTGTTCCTGTTAGCACATATAGATTACATTACATTGTTGGGTGCCCATAGCCTTGTGCTTGTCTATAGAGCTGTCATTGGAACAGGAAAACATTGTTCTCAAGAACTAAAATCGGGATGTTACATGAAGTATTAACGTATGATTGCTCATATTCAGTTTGTTCAAATAAAAACTGTTTCACACTACGTATCCCCATATCTGAGGGAATGGCAGTGGATAGAGTCCACATCTAGAATAACAAAGTGACAGTGAGATTCCTGCCCACCCATATAAAGTTTGCAAAAAATCGGCAGTATCTCACAAAATTGTACGTATGTGTCCAAAAGTAACTCTTGGCTGAGTCTCTAGGTACTTTGAAGTTGGTTCTGCAGTGCATCATCTACCTGATACAACAGGCGTCATGGGTGGAATTATGGTGGACCTGTGGATCTGGGGAACTCCATATATTATTGGTACCTTAGGATTTTAATTAATAAACAAGCAAGCAATTCCTTATTTATCTTGTTGTCATTGTACAAGTTAACTAAACTCTTAGAAACATGGTTAGCAAGTTGTATTTGTTCATGTTTAGTAATTTTAACGTCATCAATGAATAACATTATATGCATGGCTTGTATGTGCAAAGTAGTGTCCATCACCACTACACCCCCACCCTTATCTGCAGGTTTTATATTTTTATGGCAGCATTATTAATTAAGCTTCTAAGTGCTATTCATTCTAACTTCATGAGATTGTAAACAGTTCCATTTATATGCTGAGCAAATCACTCATACATGTCTCTTTCTATTGCATGTTCAAAGATTTTCACAACTTCATTGCTATATGGCATAAACGTGCAATGTCTTTTGAAAGTAGAATGTGTAAAATCAGCATTAAAAGGTATAGTTTTTAAGTTTAAAGTTATTTTTTTTTCGAGATCTGAGAGATGTTAGGGATGATGCATTATGGTAGGAAAGGAATTGGAGAGTTTGTTGGAAGCCACAAGCTAGTATAACTGCCGAGTCAGATCTGGGGATCAGATCTGATCCTATTAGTTGAGGAAGAATGAAAACTGACATCAGATCATGTATTTTCAGACGCTAAAATAATTCATTCCAGTTCATGCTATTTTGGCAACACACACACAATTGTAGTAACTCACAGATTGCACATTATATATATATATATATATATATATATATATATATATATATATATAGGTCCTTTAAATAATTTTAATAATGTAATGATGCAATAAACTTTCTGGCATTCAGTATTGGGACAGTATGTCTCACCATCATTTTTGCATCTGATGTCATCCTACTAATTTGTGTACTTATTCTGAAGAGGGGATTTAGGAATGAATATGGTGAAGTCAATATCTGTAGGAAAAAAAACAAGCTTCACTTTAAATTTCTGCTGGAAAATCTCACATTTTCAGGTTTTGTTTGAAAGAAAGGACTGATTTTATTAAACTCAGACATCAATGGGGTGGGAGGTTGGCGTAATGGTTAAGGTGCTTACATTAGAAACCCAAGGTGTAGGGTTTGATTCTCACATGGGGTAAGTGGCTAGGCTTAAAATGGCCCATAAGGGCAGTTAGCCTAGTACTAACCTATGAACCTATGAATGATTTAGTCTGGAGTAGTGATGAAGATACAAAGTTGATAACTTTGGAGGTAAATGTAATAGTATTTCAACATTTTTCTGTTTTGCTCCTTATCGCACATTTTTTTTTTCTTGTACAACTGCAAAAGGGCTTCAGAATAAATAAAATTTTAGTCTGCTCGTTTTGTTTCTGGGACCATTTTTGACTTTAACTATTTTGCTTGTACACTATTCACAGAAGAGGAGACTGGAATGATGTCTGTAGAAGGGGTATCCAAAATGGTTATTTGAGGTCAAAATCTTTGATCTGAAGACTATCTGTTTGGTCATCTGATAGTAGATTCAAAACCAAAAACAGAAAATTCCTGTGTAACCAGCAAAACAAACTAAACAAAAACACTGGCAGCTACAAAGAATGAACTAAAAATGGCTTTAGCGTAAAATATTTTATTCAATCCTTTCGTCAGATAGACTTCATCAGAAAAACAAATACATCACACAGATCTTCCTTTATAAATACTATGAACCATCCACTTAGAACACTGCAACCAATAATTCAAACAATTAAGACTCTTAAATAAATAAATTTGTTTAAATTTTAAAATACTATGCCACTTGTCTGTTTGTGATATCATAAAATGTTAAATAGTCAATTTCCTATATGATAACTGCGGTGGTGGTGCTGCGGTAGCATTGTCGCCTCACAGTAAGACGTTGTCCTGTTCGATTCTCAGCTAAAACGTCTTCTGTGTGAAGACATGCGTGAATGGGTGTACCTTCGTTGAAGGTTGTGCGTCAGGGCTGGCAACTCGGCACGCAAAAATCTAATGCCAATCATTAGCGGACCGGAGTTCCGCTGTGGCGACCCCTAACCGGGAAAAGCCGAAAGAGACAACAACATTAACCACATCATTTAAACCTGGGGGACAGTCTGCTGCAAGCTGATTTGCCACTCTGTCTCTTTTCTCTCTACACTATTTTTAAGGTTGCCACCTCTTAAATCTTGTTAACATGATCTAAAATTGTAAAAGTAAATGAAGGTGACTGTTAACGAAAGTATTTTCCTATGTATTCTACTAAATAGGTTTTTCATAATTATCCCATGATAATGTCACATCCAGATAACAAGCTGTATTATTAGACTTACTAGACGTAAAAGATAAAAATTCACAACTGGCATTCATTTCTTCCAAAAATTGGACATGAGAGGTGGCAGAATCATTTATAAAAATAAATCATCAATAAACCATCATTAAAAAATAATGTTAGAAAAGTGACTAATGGTGAGTAAAATCTCTTCCTCCCACCAACCTAAAATCAGCCCTGCAAATGCCAGAGCTACAGTAGCCCCCATAGCAACTCATTTGAGTTGTTTACAGTACTTAGTATTAAATATAAAATAGTTATTTTCCAGTATGATGGTAGATTCACTTCTCTTGAACCTTCTCATCTTATTTCATTCACAGAGGATTTGATCTATGAAACATAAAAAGTGCACAAGTCAAATCCTGCTTTGAAACACACAGAACATAAATGTTTAGCACTTGACTGCATACAATTTAGGTATAGACAGAAACTCAAAGTAGCTTCCACTCACCTAGTGGTAGTGTCTGTAAGATTATCTCCTGCGACCATGGATCAGTGGATAAGACATTATATTCTGAAGATTCTTCGTCATGGCACTCCTCAAAATTTTGGATTAAATTTGGGAAACCAGGGCTGCTCAAAAGAAATGTCTACAGTCACTTGGTGTTTACCATGCAGCTTTTCATTTACTTGCAGTTCAGATAAACAGAAACCGCTATGTTTATACACTGCCTCAGTATTTTCCTTAAAACTGCATTGACCTTATTGTTTTGGGATCTACAGTCTCCCCATTCCTTTGCCTTACTGCTGTGAAATATCCTACTGAGCTGTTCACATAACCTAGAACAGGGTTAAAGGGAGCAGTACTAAAATATAAATGGAAAACTCTCAAAATTATTTCTTGCATTTTAGAATTATTCCTAGCTAAGGTAGATGAGAAAACATGTTTGTATTCTGTGAAACATGGGTATGGCAGCTGTATGTTGCAATGTTGTATAAGAGACACAGCTGCTCTTTGCCATAAACAAAGGGATATTATGGAACATTGCTTGCCTAGAAAAAGCAAGTAGAAACATGAATAATATGACTTTGTAGTTTGTCCTTTATTATTACAAGTTCTGTACTGCATGCAGCATTGTTTGTGTAAAGGAAATTATTGAAGTCATGAAAAAGAGCACAATGTATGAGAATACATTGAAATGTAAAGTCTTAGTAGTTTCTGAATGATGACTGTATTATTCTACTGTTTAAGTATATGAATTATAATTGGAAAGAATATTCCAAAGGATGCCACTTGAGCTGGCCATTGCCTTTCTTCTAACCAATCTGTCTGCTTCCAACACCTCTAAGCTCGAAGCTTGCTATAATAAGATCTCTAAATTTGCCACCAAATCCAAAATGTCAACTCACCACTGCCTCAGCCTACAATCTCTGAACTGGTTAGAACTCCCTAACCACCTAGACTATCTGCAACTAACCACCGCTCACAAATTAATCTTCTCCCCTGATAAATGCCCAGCCTTAAAGAACATCCTTCCTCCATACATCCCAAACAGATCACTGAGATCTGAACACCAAAACCTAATCTCCATTCACAAACCCAAACGTCCCGCTGGCCAGCTCCTACTCTCCTTCTCTCTAGGTAAAAAATGGAACTCTCTCCCTCCTTCACTTAGGACTATACCCAACACTGAATCCTTCAAGACCTAACTTTTCCTACACCTATCTTCCAATTGGAAATGCTCCTGCTTTCACCCCACATAAATTCTAGGGATTCTCCCCACTAAGCTCTCCTTACTCCTGCTCCACTACACTCTCATGCTTATTCTTATTCCTCCAAAGAACCAGAACTAGCAGACTTTAATTAACTCCAAGCATGTAAATATTGTAATCATCTGAAGAGCTAAAAAAAAAAATAAAAATTTCTGTTGTTAAACTGTCTCATGATGTATATTACACTCTGCAGTTCCTGAATGTATGAATCTTACTCTTGTATTTCATTATGTAACCTTTATTTGTATTTTGTAACCTTTATTGTATTGTATTACTCATGGAGCTTTTCTCCCCGGGCCTCCACTGAAAATGGGCACTTCTTGGCCCAGTGGACTTCCCCGGTAATCAAACTAAAAATAAATAAATAAATAAAGTTTGTCATGTACATAGGATAACATATGTTGTCTGCTATGTCCTAAATGATTTAGAGTTAGATTTTGTATAACTCATTCCACACCTTTCAGCCCCAGAACCTGGACCGAATCTCCAAAGGCGGTGGTGTTTCCATATTCATAAAGGATGCGCACACCTCCAGACTGGTAGCCCAACATAGCGCATTGGAGATACTTCAGGTGCAGCTAACATTGGGTAAGACAGCGATTCAGGTCGTAGCCTGCTACAGGTCCCCAACCATGTCCCAAGACTCGCACTCATCATTCCTAAGCACCCTGGAGAATATTAGGGTCCAACCTAACACTCTCTTACTAGGCGACTTCAACTACTCCTCCATTAACTGGGTAAACTACTCATGCACCAGTACACTTGCTCAGCGTTTCCTGGAGTTCATTAATTCCAATGCCCTGGACCAGCTCGTTCTTACCCCCACTAGAGGTAGCAACATCCTTGACCTGGTTGTTACTAACATGGGCGACCGTTACTCTACACCAACAGTCAGCTCCTCCCTGGTTAGATCTGACCACAAACTAATCACCTTGGAAATCCACATCACTCCCACCCCCCACCCCCAGCAAAGGTAACCACCATGAAAAACTTCTTCAAAGCTAACTTTGGGATCCTAAAAACAGAGGTGGCTAACTTCACAGCACCCATGCAAATGGAGAATAGTTGCATGACCTCAGAATCATACACCAATGCACTGTACGAACACATACTCAAATGCATGGATCTTGCCATACCCAATAAAACCAAGACACTCTCCTCCAAAAAAAAGGAAGCCAATCTGGTGGTCCCCCGCCATAAACAAACTCTCTACAACAGAAGGAGGAAACTGATGCAGAATAAGGTAAAGTCTCAAGACTGGAAAAGCTCCCTTATCTGCCTCAACAAAAAGTTGAGATCCCTCATCAAATCCTCTAAAACTAGGTACGAAAACAGAAATGCAGCAGATAGTAAAGACAACCACAAGGCCTTCTATAGTTATGTAAAGAATCTCCACTGCAGTACACTGATTTGCTCTGAGCTACTGCACAATGGTACCTCCTATATCAAGCCAACAGATATTGCCAGCATACTAGCCAACAGATTCAGTGCCAACTTTACCCCTCTCTCCCCCCAAAGGACTAATCACAATACCAGTAGATTGCCAGACACCCAGTATTATTGCTGCACAGGTTAAAACAGCACTGTCCAAGGCCAAGCATACAGATTCTATGGGACCTGACAATATCCCTGGTTGTGTTCTACATGAACTACAGAGTGAACTGGCACCTCATCTGTGTGCCCTGTTCAGTCACAGCCTCACCTCAGGCTTTGTCCCTGCCGAATGGTGCACTGCTACAGTCATCCCTCTCCACAAAGGAGGAGCAACTACAGACCCTGGGAACTATCGCCCCATTAGCCTGATGAGTGTGATATGCAAAGCTATGGAACGCACCATCATGGACCTAATAAACAAGGATATAGGAAAGCTCCAAACTCTGGATCCCACACAGTTTGGTTTTGTGAAGGGTAGATCATGCCTGCTCAACTTGGTCGACTTGTTTGAGTCAGTCATCAGAGCTCTGAATGAAGGCAAGGTGGTTCATACAGCCTACCTTGATCTGGCCAAGGTTTTTGATACCATTCCCCACTCGGGAATCATAGAAAATCTCACTAAGCTTGGCATCAACCCCTATATCACTAGGTAGGTTGCAAACTGGCTCACAGATATAACCCACAGTGTGAAAGTAGCTGACTCCAAGTCAGACTGCCGCTTAGTCACGAGTGGAGTCCCACAGGGTTCAGTCCTGGGTCCCTCTCCTGTTTGGTATCTACTTCTCTGAAGTCCCGGCCAACACGAAGGGACTCTGGCTGACAAAGTTCACAGACGATTGCAAGTTGGGAGCTATTATTAACTCCCCAAGTGATGTTGACATCCTACAGAATGGCCTCACTGTGACCAATGACTGGTGTCAGAACCATGACCTTAAGCTCAATGCCAAAAAAATATTGTCATCCCCTTTGGGAAAAACCTGGTTCCCATGAATTACCACATTGATGGTAGTCCACTGAACACAGAAGGCGTTATAAGAGATCTAGGAACACAGGTTGACAGCAACCTCTCTTTTGATCACCACATTGCCACTGTGCTCAGAAAGTCCTTCTGTGTGGCACATCTCATTACTAAGGGTTTTGCATCCAGGAAGAAAGAGGTTATTGTCTCCCTCTACTCTTCCCTCATTAGGTCAGTCATTGAGTACAATGCCCCATTTGGCACGTACCTCACTAGACACCTGCAGCAACTGAAGAGGCTGCAAAAGTACCTCACAAAGAGGTTCCTAGGCCTTAAACACTTGTATATTTGCCAGACTCAAAAAACTCCAACTATTCTGTCTCATATCACCTACTTAGAGTTGATCTCTGTTTGACTTACAAAGCCATATCTAACCCAGCTTTGTTAGAAATGCTACATCTAAAGAAATCCTATGGAACAGACTTCCCATACATGTCAAGCAGAGCACCTTGCTAACTCCAGTGGCTCTACTCGACAGAGGCACTGGGAACTAAGGTCGTGTGGCACTATGCCAGGGTAATCCTATGGCTAGGCGTGTAAAGGCCCCAAGGCCATTAGCCTAGTATGAACCTATGTGCAATATCAGCTTGCTGCCATTCTATTCTGAATAATAAATGTCTTGCCTCAAAATGCTTTTTGTCTGTGTATTTTCTGATGATTTATAGTAATAAGGGACTTGTTAGAAAGCATCAGCTTAGTTTGTGCTTCTAAAGCTAGATTTATATAAAAATATGCCATTATAACATTTATTCCACCGGTTCTTGATTTTATATCTTGCCTTCTGCTTCCTAAGTATCATAAGTTATAGTCTACATTATCATACCAGCTTTGCACCTCTGAGGCATGTCTTTCATAATGGTTACATGTTAGGGTGACTTTGATTCCCTTCATATCATTTTTTCCTGAGGCCCTCCCTCGTATTTGCTTCATTTCATTGATAAGTAATATAAAAAAGTAAATAAAATAATAAATAATTTCATTGATCTTTCTACACTCTGTATCCTTTCGGAAGGAAGCCTCCAAAGTGTATTACGTATTCCTAATGAAATTTCACCTCTGTCCTATACAGATTCATTTCCAGCATATTTCTTATCCTGTTGTGATACATCTGTTCTTCAAATAGTACTGACTCCCTTCCCTCCCACCTCCTTTAGTCAGTTAGAGCACCACATATTATTGACCCAGCCCTTTACAGCTTTATGACTTTTGATATTTACTTTCATTCAGGGCATTCTTGCTCTGGGTTCTTATATACTTTTACAATCAGCTATTGCAACAGAAACATTTTTTTATAATCCATAATTCCCACACCTCTCAACTGTCCAGATTTTTGCTTTGTATTTTTAGTCTGTTCCTTAGAAAATAAATCTGTGGTTTTCTGGCAATCACTTAGGATTGATGTCACAAAATAATGACATACATTTGAGATTCAGATTTCATATCCTTCAGAAAATACATACTAATATTTATCATGTTATCCTAGCAACTTTTAAGTTTATAAGAGTAATATTTAAAACTTGTCCCTATTTTTGAGGGTTTGCCCCCCCCCCAGATTTTTTGCGCTAAGAGGTTGAGAGGTATATTTATTCCTGCTAAAAAAAATTCATTTTTTTATTAAATGAGGGACTGAGAAAAGTAACATTATTATAACATAACTTATCTAGTGACTGATAGCAATATGGAAAAGCAGGGTCACTTGTGGCATTAGAATTAGGCAAATGTTGTTTCTGTAAGGAAGAGAGCAAGTTTGGATAGTAGAAAATGTATAGAAGCAGAGAATAGAGTGCTGATCCTTTTCCAGTAAAGAAAGGTAGTTAAATACCAGCAAATATAAAAAGCCAGTATATTCACAGAATAGAAGAAGTTACTGTAAGAGAAAGAAGTACTAGGACTGTGATGTTTAGCTCCAAGATGGTACTCGTAATTTGGAGTGTCTTGGTTATTGAGATTCAGAACCGCATTTAATACAAAGGATTTGTTAGCCAGAGATATTTGGTTTATTTGTACAAGACCGAGAGACTTCTATTGTTTGGGTGCCACTGACTGTGTGTGAGCATCAGACTCTATTTGTGTAGAAGAGACTTTGTGTATGTGCCTAGGGCTATAGGTGTAGTGTCTGGAAGACACCGATTAATGAACTGTTGCTCTTCACCAGTGTGGGCCCTGGTAAAGAAAGACTTTAACTTAACTGTTGCAATTTATTTTCTTGAGGGACTGTTGACTGAGCATCATTAGTTGAAAGGTATATATACTAGTACCTCTTGTGTGATATAACCACATGAGTGGTGGCTGTTTAAAGTATTGTACCATGCTTTGTTTCCACCAGGCAGTACATTTTAAGTGTTTGGTCGGGCAAAATATGCCTACGTTTGTTTGTTTAAATAAATCTACCTTGTTGACAAGAATATTTGTATGTTTGCTGCCTGAACTTACTACGGTCTGTTTTGGCAAAAGATTAAATAGTAATGATTTAAATAAATCAATCACATTTACTGGCTAAGTATGCACACATACAAGGAATTTGACTCTGGTATTGTTGGCTGTCCAAGTATGAGTTACATAAACGACATACATACAACTATCAAAAAACAAACAAAAAATGTAAATATAAATATACGTGTAGGTGCAAAGTGCAACTCAGTGCAAGAAATAATGAAATAAACTCCGAAACAAACAAGTGTTAACAATAATTAATGTTGCAGAGCCCTCTGAGGCTTGGGAAAAAGAATATCCAGCCTAATAAGCTGAATTAACCATTTGTAAACTTGATGGCCTGTGGAAAAACTGTACTCATATCTGCTTGTTTTGGTGAGTATTAATCTAGAACACCTAGCCGAAAGTAATGGTTCAAAAAAGATGGTGGCCTGAATGTGAAGGGATGGCGATGATTTTCCCTGCCCGTTTCTTGACTATGGTACAGTACTGGTCCTGAAAGGAGGGCAAACTTGCACCAGTGATATTTTCGGCAGACCTGACTATTCAATGTAACCTACCTTTGTCATGTTTAGACAGAGATCCAAACCACACTGTCATGGATGAGCTGAGAACAGTCTCGATAAATGCTGTGTGGAACTGAATCAGCAGCTCCTGTGGGAGGTTGAACTTCCGCTGCTATCGCAGAAAGTACATTCAGTGTTGTGCCTTTTTTATGATGGACCCCCACATTGGTTTCTCACTTCAAGTCTCTGGAGATTATAGATCCCAAAAACTTGAAGGTTTCCACAACTGACACAGCAGTATTAAGTAAAAAGAGAGGGGATAATATTGTAGTACCACTCGTGAAGTCCATTGTCATCTCCACAGTTTTAAGAGTGTTCAGCTGCAGATTATTTTGACTATACCAAAGGGCCAGCTGCTCAACCTACTGTTTGTATGCAGAAGCATCATCATTCCTGATGAGGCCAATAATGGTTGTATCGTCTGCATATTTAATAAGTTTGACAGAGGGGTCCTTAGAGGTGCAGTTCTTAGTGTAGAGGGAGAATAGCAGTATGGAGAGCACACATCCTTGGGGGGGGGCACCCGTATTGATCGTGTGATAGCTAGATGTAAATTTCCAAAGTTTCACCTGCTTTTCCCATTGATCAGAAAATTGATGATCCATTGACAGGTGGAGGCAGGGACAAAACGATGAAGAGTTTCAAGTGAAGAAGTTTTGGAATTATTGTGTTAAATGCAGAGCTGAAGTCCACAAGCAGAGTTCTTGCATATGTCCCTGGGTTGTCAAGATGTTGCAAGATATAGTGCAGACCCATATTAACTGCGTCATCCAATGACCAGTTCTCTCGATAAACTGAAGGAGGTCCAACAAGAGAGCTGTAATATCCTACAAGTGAGCTAACACCAGCCTCTCAAAAGTCTTCATGACCACCGATGTCAAAGCAACAGGCCTATAATCCTTCAGTCCTGTTATACTGAATGTTTTAGGGACTGGAATTATTCTAGTTTGTTTGAAACATAAGGGAACTTCACACAGCTCTAATGATTTATTAAAAATCTGAGTAAAAGCAGGAACCAGTTAATCAGCACAGATTTTTAAACAAGAGTGTGAAATCCCATCTGGACCTGCTGCTTTCTTAGTGTGCTGTCTTTTAAAAAAAAAAAAAAAAAAGACGCACATCCTCTTCAGAGATAATTAATGCAGGTTGAATGTGCGAATGTGTGGAAGAGAGAGTCATATATGTCGGAACACTGAGAGAGCTGGTGACGGTGTCATTTGAAGGCTGAGGCTTATCAAACCTGCAGTAAAAAGCATTCAAGTCATCAGCCAGCTGGTAATTAGCTGTAGTGTAGGGGGGTGGTTTCCTGTAGTTTGTAATGTTTTGTAGACCTTTCCATACTGATGCAGGATCATTGGCTAAAAACTGTTTTTTCAGCTTTTCAGAAAAGTTTTTAGCCACTTTGATTTCTTTTGTAAGTGTGTTTCTTGCCTGTCTAAAAAGTGTTCTATCCCCACTTCTGTAGGCATCATCCATGGCTTGACAAAATTGCTTAAGTTTAGCAGTAAACCAGAGTTTGCTGTTGTTAAATTTTAAGCAGGTCTTTGTGGAGACACAAATATCTTCACAAAAGCTAACATAAGATGCTACTGTGTCTGCCAGTTCATGCAAGTTAGCAGCAGAATCTTCAAAGACACTCCAGTCCATGCAATCAAAGCAGACTTGCAGCTTCAGCTTTGCCACAATAGTCCACCTTCTCACAATATCGATCACAGGTTTAGCAGATTCCAACTTGCTGTTATAGGTAGGAGTCAAATGAATCAAACAGTGCTCAGAAACACCCAAAGCTGCTCGCTGGACAGCAGGATAAGTCTGTTTTAACACTGTATAACAATGAGCCACTGTGTTTCTGCCCCTGGTAGGGCACTCTATATGCTGTGTGAATTTAGAAAGCTCATGGCTAAGATTTGCCTTATTAAAATCCCCTAGAATAATCCGAATGGAATTTGGATAATTCTGCTCCGTGGACATTACCTGATCTGATAGTTTTTGTAGCTTCGTACTCACACAGGCTTGAGGTGGAATTTGAATACTAACCAGAATTAATGAAGAGAACTCCTGGGGTGAATAAAAGGTCTACAATTATTAAAAAATATTTCTAAGTCAGTGCAGCATATTTTGCTTAACACTGTGATATCAGTACACCAACCTTCATTGATATAAAATCAGATTCCCCCTCCCTTATTCTTCCCCGATATCTCCAATACTCAGTCCGCTCTGTAAAGTTGAAAGCTGGGCAGATATAATGCAGAGTCCGGAATTAATTCTTTCATAGGTTCATAGATGTTTACTAAGCTAATGATCACAAGGGCCTTTTTAAGCCTAGCCATGAATCCCAAATCTCTGACAAGTTCTGATACCCTTGATAAGTGCAAGCATGGGCCTGGGAGATGAACCATTTGCAGGTTACCTGTGTCCATTAGAGACATGGGTGCCAAACCATTTCCCATCCAATTGTACAAGTTAAAGTTGAATTGGGTTTGGGAGGAACTCTGCTTCACATGGATGGGAAGCCTGTTCCATAGACAGAGTAGTCTCTGGTATACATACCTTTCTCTCCAGCAGATCCTATTTATATCACAGGCAAGGTTTAATCTTTAGAACGGGTAATTCTGGTGCTGTTTGTTTTGTGGATATGCAGGAGGTGCATCACAGTGGGGTCTGATAATGCCTGTATGCCAGACATAGATCTCTCCTCAAAAGCCTGAAGGAGACAGAATACAAGGATAGGGCCTTGAGGCAGTCTGCATAGGACATTTTACTTACACCCTGCATTCTTTTAGTGAGGAACCTCTGTGGATGTTCCAGTTGTTGGATATGCCTGGTTAGGTACATACCAAAGGGGGCATTGTACTCAATGATAGGTCTGATGAATGCAGAATACACTGGAACAATAACTTCCTTGGACTTGGATGCCATACCTTTGTTTATAAGCTGCGCAACATAAAATGATTTCCTCACCATTGTAGACACATGATGGTCAAAGGCTAGATTACTAGCCATGTGTATCCCTAAGTCCCCGACTACTGGATCAACTCTAAGGGGTGTGTTCTCAATATGATAGTTACAAGGGATGGATAACTTCCCAAAGGATACTATTATGCATTTCTTGGCATTTAGTTTTAGTCCATGGCTCTGACACCAGTTGTTTCTGTCTCAGCCACTCCTGGAGAACATTTGTGCCAGTGTGAGATTCAATGACAGCTCCTAATTTGCAATCATCTGCAAATTTAATCAGCCAGAGACCACTAACTTTGGCCTTGACTTCTGAGAAGTAAATGCCAAAAAGGAGCAGTCCAAGAAGTGATCCCTGAGGGACTCCACTTGTGACTGGCCTCTTTGTAGAGATGGACTTGCCTAGTCTAACTTCCTGGGTCCTGTCTGTGAGCCAGTTGTCTGTCCCCTGGGTGATGTATGTGTTTGTACCTAACCTCTTGAGTTTGTCAACAATGCCTGAGTGAGGTATTGTGTCAAATGTCTTGACCAGTTCAAGGTGGGAAGTGTAAATGATTTTGCCCTCATCCATTGCTTTGGTGACCTTCTTAAAGAAGTCCACCAGGTTGAGTAGACATGATCTGCCCTTGACAAAACCAAACTGGGTTGAGTCCAGTGTCTGGTGGTTTACTATATCTCTGTTGATCATCTCCAAATGATCAATAGATGATGTTGCTGTGAAACACAGTACAGAAGAAAGTGAAAAATCCTTGTGAGTTTCACTGAGAGGTAATAGTCATCCATTTTATTGCACAGAGAGCAGAGGTTTGCCAGATGTAAACTTGATGAGAGCACCATTCAAAAACCCCTCTGTCTCAGCCTAACAAGTGCACCAGCGTGCTTCCCCCTTTTGCGATCCCTGTGTCTTCCTCTACTGCTGACAGATACTGCTGCTCCCCCAGCTCGGATCTCCAGAAAATTTCTTATTTGTGAAAAATCCGGTCTCAAATTGCACAAAGTGAATTGCCGAATATTCAATAATTCTTCATGAGTATACTTAATTACAGGTGAACACCAAACAAAAGGACAAATAAAAACAAACAGGTCTATATCATTACATCGAAAACACTAAACAGTGAATCCCTATTCATCGAACTTAATAAATCGAAAGCTAACTTCAGCGAGCAATCACGTCCGTGAATTTTTTCCCCACAGAAACTAACTGGTGGACCAACACAGTGACCATCACAAGACCCAGATAATTTAAAACCCACCCAAGTGGGGGCTGCACCCCCCCTCCCCCAACTAAATATACCAACTCTGAGATTGCACTGCAGTGGGGAAAAGGGCAAATCCTCAGTGATGGCCAACCAGTTAGTTTCCCTGGGAAAAAAATCAAAGGCCTTTAGAGCTTTACTACTGCCAAAGAGTGTGCTCTTCTGAGGCTTTTAAGGCTTGACAGTTGGCATGTACTTTCCTTTGCTGAGCAGATAACTTCCCTTTGTGGAAAAAAACCTCCCAATTTCTCAATTTTGTTGATATATTTTTTTTCTTTCCTCTTCAGAAAAGTTATTTTAAAGCCAGTAGTGTTGTGTAGTGATTGTCTCGAGACTTTAACTACTTTTAAACAGATAACTCATTTTTTCTGTCAGTTTAACAGTTGTGTAAAGTAAGTGATAACATTTTTCTGTAGGGAAATTGTGTTTATTTTTCTTTTGTGGGGCATGGCATAGTAAAGAGCTTTTTACTGTGTTTTTTTGTCAGAAAAGTAACTTTTGTGGACTGGTAGTGTTTACCGGCAATTGCTACTTGTCTTCCCTGGGAAAGGGGCAGAATATTTGGCTTAACCATGGAACAGACTACCAGTCCTACGGTTATTCCTCCTTCCAGCCACAAAAAGAAAAAAATAAGCAAACAGCTTTTGCCATGGCAGCAGGCCAGCAATTTGCCTCAGCTGCAGGTGTATGTCTCTGCTGTGGCCATTTGTTGTCCCTCATACCACTCATCTTTTACCCTGGATCCATCTAGTGTAGCACCTACAGCCACTTATAGACTGGGGGTTAGCTATGTCCTCTATGGCTGCTTGGAGTCCCCTCAGTGAGCAAGTTAGAGACACTCATGTCAATCCTAGGAGAGGAAATACGGAAGCCCTCCCTTTTTAGTCAGAATGCTGTACCCATCCCCCTGGGGAAGCAGCTGCTGCCATTAGTAACATGATTGGCCCCATTTTTCCTGTCAAAAAGAAACAGAAAACCAAGAATGTATCTAGGAGTAGTTTACTGAGTCTGGCTCAGGGTTTCATTCAGGCTGTTGATTTTTCTTATAAAGTAGTTTCTGATAAGTGAGGGATTCCTCTTTTCCTGAAGGGATTCAAGACTTTGAATCTGAACAAGATGATGCAGGGCTGGATACAGTTTTTCCCCCTCAGTTTTCTGATTCAGGCTCAGAGGAGAATTCAGTTTCTGATTCTCCCTGTGGGGTTTCTCTTTCTCTGAAGCTATTGCTAGAAAGTTTCAGTGTTTTCAGTGGGAGAACACTGAGGTTTTTTAAGTCCCTCAGAAAATAGTTACAGAAGGATTTTCTCGAACCTATACCCATTCCTTCTGTTCTGTCTACTTTAGAGAATGTGTGTGTTACTGCCTGCAATTTTCCTGAGAGTCAGTCAGCTGCCTCTAAAAAAGCAGATAGTATGTACAAAGTTCCTCAGCCTTTTTTATTTACTGTTCCCAAGCTTGACCCAGCAGATAGCTGATTTCACTGCTGCTAAGCACTTTTCTACTCTTTCTGATGACAGGAAAATTATTGATAGGTTTGGGAAAAGAGTGCATGTTTCTGCAAATTTTGATTTTCAGAATTTTAAACTGTCAGATTCATATGTTAAAAGTTTGTTTTAACAAATTGTGAAAGTGTAAGGAATGTTTTATCTGCAGTTTCTTCTTGTGAGGAAAATCTGCTTTAAATAATTTAGTTTTTTTCTATTGCAGAGGTTACTAATTGTTTACACAGTGTGTGTGTGTGTGTGTGTGTGTGTGTGTGTGTGTGTGTGTGTGTGTGTGTGTGTGTGTGTGTCAATACTTCTCCGGTTATGGTCATTGCTACTGTTTTGTGGAGGTTTGCATGGCTGCATTCTCAGAACCTCCCAGATGATGTTAAAAATGCGATTTTAAATTCTCCCTTTCATAGAGATTTAGTGTTTGACCCCCTCTAGTGCAGAGGTGATCAAAAATGTAATGAAAGGTGCAGTCTGATCCAGAGAATCTCTTCAGATTTTTCAGCCCTCCTTTTCAAATTTTCCAAGGGATTGTCTATACCCTCATCCTATTTTGGCAAACAGAATAAGCAGTCTCAACAAACTATTTGTAAACAAACATTTAAGAAGTAATGGCAAGGGTGTTCCAAAATGAAGTCTGAAACCTCCCAAAACCAAAGACAGTCCAACAAGTCTGAATGACTGTTCTAGAGACCTTGTGACCCCCTCCCATGCTGGCCCTTTTTTCTTCCAGAAAGCCTAAATCTCCAGTTTTCTCTTTGGCAAGAGATTGATTCAGACAAATGGGTTCTGAAAATCATTCATCAGGGTTACAGATGACAGTATGAGGAAATTCCTCTTTTCCAGGGGGTCATTCCTGATCCTCTAGGTCAAACTTTTTTATTTCCACTGGTTCTTCATCACATGCTGTCTCAAGAAGCATTGGAACCAGTTCCTGCTTCCCGGGTAGGGAAGGGGTTTTACTCATGGATGTTCCTAGTGCCAAAGAAAGAAAATGCTTGGAGAGACCAGTTCTGGATCTTTCCTTCCTAAACCTGTTTGTGATGGTATCCAAATTCAAAATGATGTTGCTTCTCAACCTGTTACCTCTTCTTTCTCATTCAAGTTTCCTGGTAACACTAGACTTAAAAGATGCTTATCAACACATCTCTATTCATCCAGACTTCAAATGTTTCTGAAGGTTTTATGTGTCTGGATCACATTATCAGTTCTCTGCCTTACCCTTTGGACTATCTAATGCACCATGAGTGTTCACAAATTGTCTAGCTCCAGCACCATGAGTGTTCACAAATTGTCTAGCTCCGGTTATAGCTAATTGCAGGCTGTAGGATATACACATTGTTCCATATTTAGATGACTTGCTTATCTTTGCAGAATCTTTTTCAAAATGTCAGGAATCCCTCACTTGGGTGAGAGATCTCTTACACAAGCTGGGATTCCAAGAGACATTCAAAAGTCTTTCTAGATTCCTTCACGCAGGACTGTGTTCCTGGGATGTTAACTGGATATCTCAAGTGAAAAAGCTTTTCTTCCACAGGAAAAAGTAGATCTTTATCTAGAGCTATTTCTAAGGCCTTCAACTCAGACTTCGGTTCCTGTGAGAGAATACCTCAGGATTTTGGGCCTTATGGCATCTGTGATTCTCATGATTCCCCTGGCAAGACTCCACATAAGAAAGATACAGTAGTATGTGAAATCTCTTTAGTCCCAGAATCTAAGCTAGTATTGCATTTGCAGTCATACCTGAGTGCTTTTGCACTCTGTCGTCTAAACTGTAGCAACTGCTTGCTGCATTTTAACAGGCAGTTTTGCTACAATTTGTTTAACTAAAACGTGAGCACTGTAGCACTCTGTATAGGCAGTTAAGTAACTATTTGCTACAGTTCAGAAAGAATTTTTTTAAATTAAAACATGAGTGCAGTAGTGCTCCATGCAGGCAAGGCATAAACTGCAGCAACTGACAGAACCCACACTATGAAAGTAGCAGACTCCAAATCCGACTTCAGACCAGTGACAAGTGGAGTACCACAGGGTTCAGTCCTGGGTCCTCTCCTGTTTGGTATCTACTTCTCTGAAGTACAGGCTAACACAGAAGGTCTTTGGCTAACGAAGTTCGCAGATGACTGCAAATTAGGAGCCATAATCGAAACTCCTAACAATGTGAACATCCTACAAAAGGGCCTCACTGAGACAGATGCCTGGTGTCAAAGCCATGGCCTCAACCTCAATGCCAAAAAGTGCATTGTCATCCCCTTTGGTAAAAACTCTGTACCCATGAACTACAACATAGGCGGTAGTATACTTAACACCGAAAGTGTGATAAGAGACCTTGGGACACAGGTGGACAGTAGTCTCTCCTTTGATAATCACATCGCCACAGTAGTCAGGAAATCCTTCTACGTGGCACACCTCATCACAAAAGGTTTCTCATCCAGAAAAAGAGAAGTCATTGTTCCCCTCTACTCATCACTCATTAGACCCATTATAGAGTACAACGCCCCTTTTGGTATGTACCTCACAAGACATCTACAACAACTGGAAAGGCCACAGAAATACCTCACAAAGAGGATTACTGGCCTCAAACAGATGCCCTACGCAGACCGTCTCAAAAAACTCCAGCTTTACTCCGTCGCATATCGCCTACTCCGAGATGATCTCTGCCTAACATACAAAGCTGTGTCAAACCCAGAGCTGTTGGACATGCTCCACTTAAAGAAATCCCAATCCCACCGAGCTACACGCTCTAGGGACCTAAACCTTGTCACAACAATAAACAGAACATGCAGGAGGGATAGATTCCTGTCCCAGAGACTTCTCATACTCTGGAATAAACTACCTATCTATATCAAACAAAGCTCCTCATTAGCACTCTTCAAGAAAAATCTTGATGATTGGATGGGAAATAGGAAATTCACCCCAGGGATCACCTCTGTGGCTCTGCTCGACAGTGGCACAGGAAAATAATTTTCTTGGGTGGCAAAAGCCAGGGTACCTTTTTAGCTGGGCTTGTATAGGCCCCAGGGCTGATAGCCTAGTACCTACCTATGAACCTATGAACCTATCAACTGTTTACTACAATTGTAGCAAGCAGTTTGCTACAATAAGACACTTTTTTTTTTTTAATGAAAATAAATTGAAGGAAGGTTAGGGGCAGGGCACAGAAACAGGACCTGAATGGCTGCAGCAAGGTGGGAAGGGATGTTTTGTGCACTGGCCACCTGGTTGGTGTTATGTCTTTTTGTCTTCTTTTTTTTTTTTTTTTTTTGCTCACTTGAAGAGCTGACGTAGTGGGGTGCTGGTTTATAATACTAGTCTCGAGCTGAGGAGGTGGGATGCTGGTTCATAATACCAGCCCTGGGTATTGGTTGAACCAGCTATGCTTCTGATCGGCCATTGCCCATAGATCCTCCCCTTTCAAAGCAGTCTCGTATCAAAATGTTCTTGAAAGCCGTTTTGCATAAGAGGCCTCTAAGTAAACCAGTGGCCCTACTTTGCGATCTTAATTTTGTGTTAGAGAAACTAACACCAGCGCCATTTGAACCAGCTCATCTGGCTGACTTGTGGTTCTTAACATGGAAAACAGTTTTACTTATTGACATCTGTAGGAAGGGTATCTGATGGATAGCTCTTATGATGAGAGACCCTATCTCATTTTCTACAGGGACAGAGTTTCATTGAGAACTAATCCTTTTTGATACTTAAAGTTGTACCTGAGTACTTTAAGCCAAAATATCCATCTCCCCCCTTTTTCTTTCCTGAACCTAAAAATGAGAGAGGAAGGATACTTCATATCTTGGATGTCCACAAACGGCTCACGTACTGTCTTGACAAAACTAAATCTTTCAGATCTTCTGATCAGTTTGTTCATTTCTTGTGAAGGTCAGAAGAAGAGACAACCTGTGTCAACATGGGCTATTTCCAAATGGTTGTTTAAGGCTATTACCTTCTGTTATACGCACCACGACAAATCAATTCCAGGCAGGGTCAATGCCTACTCTACCAGGGCCCTGGCTTCTTTTATGGTTTTTTGGAAATGGTTGGAATCTAAAAGTATTCTAGAAGCTGATAATTGATCCTGTGTACATAATTTAACAAAGCACTGTAATCTTGATTCCTTCCCTAGGTCTAGATCATGCTTTGCTAGGACCATTCTCCAGGGCCTCCTGGATACTTTTTCTTCTACCTCCCAAATGTAGTTAGCTAAGATAATCTATCCATTATAACTAAGACTACTGCAGCAGTGATCAATATGATGGACATAGTAAAGTTGTGTAATCTGAACTTACTATAACAGTAGATGTTTGAATGATAACTGCTGCAGTAACTGCTCCCTGTCTCCATCCACCTTGTGTTTTTTTTTTTTTTTTTTTAGGGAGTGGGCATTTACTTTTTACTGTTCCTAGCATTGTCCTTTCAGGGCTCAGCCTCCCTGTGTCTGCTTGCAGGCAAGCTCTGAAGGGCTTTGCACCCAAACTTGTCTTTTAGTCAGCTCAGCTTGATCTGCTTGACAGTTTAAGTGAGTGGAAGGCGCCCTGAAGCATTGGAAGATTGACGGTTGTTATATCCTTGGCAGGATATAATCCCATATAGCTAAGACTACTGCAGCAGTGATCATTTGAACATCTGCTGTTATGGTCAGTTCACTTTCCACAGCTGTACTGTCCTCCTTTTCTCAGGCCCAAACATCCTCCCACTCTACTGTGTATCCTCAAATTTACACGGAGAGCAAAAAAAAATGGATCTGCCAGTTGTACCCTCTATCACCTTGAGTATGGGGCTCGGAGCTGCCCCCTTTGGCCCACCCTAGCTACACTTTTGTTTCTGATTGCTGAAACACAGAGTTCTGATAGGGGCATTGTTACCCATGAATTGAAGTGACTTAAGGATGATAAAAATTGGATGGAAGAAGGTGCAATACTCCTTCTGTAGAAGTATAGTACAGTAGTGGTTGGGGAGCACCCCAGATTAAAATAAGAATGGTTTTCAACACTTTATTTTGACTCTTTTTATACTTTACATTCTCAGAATTCCTTGTTTTGAAATGGGTCTGAAAACATCACACTATATGCATATAATGCAGTTTTGTTTAATCACCAAACCACAGAAAGACTTTGCATGACACACCATCAATAAGTGAGTGGTTGTTTCTATAATGATCCATTGATAACAGGTAGGGGATGGGCTTGGCTGCAGGACTCGGTCCATGGCCTAGCAATAACTGGTATAAAAATTACTAGTCAATTTTAAGTGTGTAAAATGAATTGTAGCTTCTCAGAAGAACCATAACACCTTACTTCAGTGCTATATATCTTCCAGCCTGTGCAAGATGGCACTTGTGACTCGTGCTTTGGGGTTGCTTCTCTTATAAAAATCTTCAGCAAGTCACCACTTTTCATTAGTGATGACTATTAGTATACTTAACTGCTGCAGATAACCTTCATTGCTGATCATTGCCATTTTGAACTGTCCCAGCTTCCCTTAATGGAACCAGTTTTGAACACTGTGTCATTGTCATACCTGATTCAACTGACACTAGCCCATGCACACCTACTCAAAACTGTGCATACAAGTATGTGTAACCATGCAAGTTATTTACCACACTTTTTTACATTCAAACATAGGAAGGTATATAGCTCCATAAAGGTATATGTATGCATGAGATCTGGCGTGTGTTGCTGTATATTTATCTAGTGAATGCATATTAAGGAATTATGAAGACAGACTGCTTACATGAGTGTCTGGTGCCTGTAAGCATTAACTTGGGTACAAGAGTTTGTTTGGGAGGATTGTGGCAAAAGGCTGGGTGTGTGCGTGCATGTTTGTTTCCATGTGAAAACTATATGGCAACATTAATACAGACATAGCATTCATTAGTGGAACCATTTAACAGTAACACTGTACTCACCGTGCATGGAAGGGCTAAAGTGGTGGCAGCAATGTTTTGAATGTCTTTTTGAAACAACATATTCTTGCATTTCTGAAGTGCTTTATGGAAAATATTATGAGCAGGGGCTTCTTGCACTCTGTCCCGAGGTTCCTGACCATGTAGAAACCTCAAGACCAACAATATTGTCCCTCTTCGTTCTTCTTTGCCTGTGTTTGACCTCAAGGTAAACAAACTGAGAACAGAATACAGAAAATCATGAACAATTTGGCAGACATTTGTAGCACATCCCCATCCCACACCAGCTAAAATTATTCTCAAATCAAATTTAAAGGCTTTTTATCCCTCCACTTAAAAAAAAAAAAAAGACAGCAGTGTGTCAAAGCAGGTTTTCATAACAAGGCAATAAAGTGGATAACTTTAGTAAAATTCTCTGCCTTTATGTTTCGTTTTATGTGTTATGAAATGCCAAAAAAAAAAAAAAAAAAAAAAAAAAAAGGAAAAAAACTACTGGGAGTTTCTGGGTTTCTTGACCATTTGAGAAGCTCCACCAGAAAGTTTTTTTTTTTTTTTTTAAGTAGCCACTAAAGGAAGGACGTAGAAGTACACATGACCATACATATGCTATCCCCACCCCACACCCTAGAAGTTTGGTCAACTATAACTTCATTCTGGAGCTTAAATATACAGTTATTTCACCACATTGCAGTCGTTGACCTTCATTACCCACAGTACATGCAGTACACCTTATAAATATCTAACTGTAAACACTGTAAAGGGGCACAAATCATTCGAGCTAGCAGACACAAAATAAATGTAACTGCTGTTGAACTACAGGGTAAAGTGTGACGGGAGGCATCAGCATCCTGTTTCCCATCACCAGCTTTGCTACCAAATCTCAACGAAGGTGAGAACATGGAAGGCAGAAGTTGAAGGGCAGACACGTCATCAGAATGTCAAGCTGGGTATTTCTTACTCCTCAGTGATGCTGCTAACAAGGTTTCTTATGTTTGCTAATTTAAAAAGGGAGTGACCTGAGTGACTAAGAGCTGAGCTGCAGTCATGCACAGAATAAAAGGGTTCAGTGAGTTCCTAATGATACTTGTTCATTAGCTGGACACATGCTGACATCTTCAGTGCATCACTAGCTGTTATGCTGTACGTGACACAATCTATGAGACAACATCGGTATTGGGTTTGGGGTATAAGAGGGATGCTTTTTTTAAACATTGCAATGTCTTCTTAAAATATAGACTTGTACTGTATGTCATGTTGTGTATACACACTCGCACTAGTGAATTAATTAAGGTAAAAAAAAAGCAATTACAAACCACTGCATTTGAAAAAAATTATTACTGCATAAAATGCAAGCCTGTGGCCAAAGTAACAAAAACAGCCATCAACATGGATCAAGAGATAGTTAAAAATAGTGTGTTGGTCCATGTCAATAAAACAATGAATATGAGCACTGGATATCTGCTAGAAAACAATAATCATGAGATAGCCTGTGTGGCATGCACAGAAGGATTTTTGACATCTTTAGAAAGAAATATTTTTTCTTCTGTCTTTGGCTGATTTAAATAGGTTTTAGCCTACTTAGAGAACTTCACACAATGTACATTCAGTTGCTTTATTCTCTCTGTCACTTGCTGCATTGCGTTACCTGTTTTAGCCTGGTCTAATTTACAGTTGCTTACTTTATTAATTTTTTATATAACATTTTATACTGTTTACTGTTTGCATTATTATGAAATGTACACTATAGTATTAAATGATCAGATGAGTTTGATTGGTGTAGCATTCACTTACAAACATGCAACTTAACCAGAGTAACTTAGCTCATGGATCACAATCACAGATAAACTATTGTGGGTCATACTTAGTAACACAGAGAAATGTCTGCATAGGAAAATTGTCTAAAGATGACAGTTCAAAGTCAGTTTAAAATGCAAGAGCAAACATCCTGGCAAGGAAATACAAGTGAACTGAAAGCTACTGGAGCAAGAAGTCGAAAGGTACAAGGGGGAGTCAGGTGAGGTGACCTACAAATAAGTAACTTCAAAAAGCAGTGTATAGGGATGTCTGAATACCAAAACACACGCATAAAGTAGAATCAGAAGTTAAAATCAAGAAGGTGATCGCAGTTAGTACAGAGGATTAAGGCTGTGAGCTGTAGTTTCTATGGCACAGGGTTTAATTCCCTTAGCCCTTATATGGCTACTTTGTGACCTTGAGCAAGTCACTTAACCAGACATTGATATGAGTCACCCCTGAAAAGGGACTGTATGTCCGGGGGGGGGGGGCTACCTGGTTACCAGTGGGTGTTATTATCTTTTTAATCTAGAGATAGCTGTCAGGGCACCTTCTGGAGTATTCCGTCCAGTCTGGTAATTTTATCTTTATGAAGTGTTGTATCAGTTCATTTCAAACAAGGTCTATATAAAAGGTGTGGGCTCTGTTCCAGACACTGTACAGAAATTACAAGGGTGTCACAAGTACAAGAAACATAAGAGAACAAATTAGACAGTCTGAAAGTACACAGTCATTTTTTTCAGTGAAGAAAATGTGGATAGCAAGAAGAACCTTTCTCAAAAAGTAGTAAGGTGCAAGACATTACCGAATTCGAGAATGCTTGGGTCAGACATACAGCAATTCTTAGGAGGGGTAGGAAAATAAAATACTGGTTTATTTATTTGATTTGTATAACTTACTTTTGCAGGGTAAGTAAACAGGGCCAAGGAGCCTTTTAGCCACAGCATGGGCCAAATAAGCAAACACAACAAACAATATAAAATTTGGTGTCAAATTTAATAAAACAAGCAATCGTAAAGTAGAATAGGCAACAATAAGAGAATAAAGCAGCAGAATTTGAAATATACATAACATTGTGAAGAATATTGTAAAAGTAATGATGAGAAAAGAGTAGATGGTAACCAAAAAGTAATAAAATGATGTAGTTAAGTAAAATTTGTGACTTAATTCAGCAAGTAAGAAAATGGATAGAGCAGGTGAGCAAATTCTCTTTGTTTATGTCAAAAAACTAACCTGCACAATCCATGGAAAAGCCATCTGTTATAAACGTATTTACCAATGAATGGATAGGGTATTACTGCCGAAATGTTTTGTGTACAACTTGGAATACAGGCCGTGACAGATGATGTCCCTTAGTATGTACTTGAAGAAGTCCTGTTCTTTGTTTCTTTTAAAAGAAAAGGTTGCCTTTACTAGTTACAGTCACAAGGCAGATGCTCTGCATGTGTTCTTGTAGTAAACCAGTACACTATGCTGGGCAGAGTACCATCCGTACCGAACTGGGCACAGTCAGTTTCTCATATATGACTATGGCACTAATCTGTCTTATGGCTTGAAAAGGCGATGAGCACTCTAATTTACAGTCTTCAAAATACAACCAAAAGAAAAGTTTAATAACATTTTGAGACTAAAAATTAGAGAAAATGCTCTTAGAACAGTAGAAAGGTAGAAACACCACACCAAACAATACAGACCACTGCTTGAACGAATCCACAGGAGGCAGGCAGTTGTAGAAACACTTCTTTAATACAAACAGACTAAGCGCTTTCACCAAACACACTTTGGCATCTTCAGAGTCAAATATTCTAACACACAGACAAGACTTATATACCCACTGATTACAGTAATTAAATAATTAACCAACTAATTATTTCTTAAACACACACATACCACTCAGTAATACTCAAAAATGTTACATACAAATATATATAAACTCATATATATATATATATATATATATATATATATATATATATGGATATAAATATATGTAAAACTTATTACAACCTAACCAAATACAATATTTAAGGTATAAAAATATTGTACAATGAATAAAAAATAAAAATACATATAAATACAATAAAAAATGAAATTAAAATGAGAAATAAAGAATATATGCTAATACAAAAAACCCCAAATTGACTCTATATAATTCCATATAATTCATAATCATTGTACACAAAACCATATATACATCCATACAAATAAAATCATTTAATTTCATGTAATGTATAAAAAATATACAATATAGACCTTGATCTTTGACTTTATAAATATAACAATTCACTGTGCATATCATATCAAATAAGATTTCTGCCTCAAGGCCGGCTTCAAGGAAACACAATCATTTAAGCCAGGCTGCTTCAAAGCATTCAGCCTAAGCTGCCATTCCGCTTCAAGAAGAGCTACCCGGTTCCCAATATCGCCACCCTGATCAAGGACCACCCGGTCAATAATGAAAAACACAAACTTCTTGAAACCAGAACATTTGACGGAGTGCAAGTATAGGGCATTGTGCACATCTTTGATCCTCAAACTTCTCACATGCTCTAACACCCTATCCCTTAACCTACGCGTCGTCATTCCAATGTAAAATGCATCACATGATGCGCAGGAAGCAATGTAAACAACATTTTTACTGTTGCAGTTACAAACCCCCGGACAACCCAGAGTACGTCCAAAGTTGGCCACACACACATACGGCCCTTCTGCTATAAACCTACAAGCCCTACATGCTCCACACTTGCTCATCATGGACTTAACAAATCTAGAATTCCTTTCTAATATGTTTTTCAAATTGGGTCCCTTACTGAAAACAATTGAAGGTTTAGATCCAATAATATTCTTTAATTCTGGACTTAAAATGTTGTCCCACAAACTTCTCATCACACCACACATCTCAGAGGCTTTTTCACTAAACTGTAAGACAAAGATGGGGTCATACCCAAACTTGTCTTTTTCCTTTTCTCCTACACTCATCATCTCCACATCGTTCGGTTCCACCAACCCACCTGAACCCCTATGATTCCTCAAAATAGGGGAATAATTTGTTCTTCTCCCTTTGTATACCTCCTTCTTGGTTTTCCGTAACAAACTCAGTGGATAACCACGATCCAATAACATCCCTATAAGAATGTATATCTCCTTCTTGAACATCCCCTCATCACTAACCAATCGTGATGTGCGGACCATCTGTCCTTTCGCCACCCCTTTCTGCTGATGAAAGGGATGGCAACAGTTCTCCTTCCTGTAAATAGTACTTAACAAACCATCACCATCCTTAACGATGGTGATGTCCAAAAAAATTAATACTGTCCCTACTCCAAGTATGAGTAAACTTCAAGAATTTAGTGGTCCCATTAAGATAGTAACAAATTGAACAGCCTCTTCCTCATCACCCCCCCACAAAATGAGCAAATCATCAAGAAATCTATTGTAAAGCACTATTTTGGAATGAAATACTGATGCAAACACAAATTCCCTCTCCCAAGCCAACAAAACTAGATTGGCAAAGGTCGGTGCACACTTGGCACCCATTGCCACTCCCGAGCACTGCTTGAAGTACTCCCCTTCAAACTTCATGAAATTGTTGGACAGAACCATATCCATCAAACTATACAACAAGTTTATCCTGCTTTTGTCAATTTTACCACTCAAATTTAAACTTTCAAAGAACATGTCAAGTCCCTCACTGTGAGGAATTACTGAAAATAAACTAACTATATCAATGGTAAGAAAACTATATGCACTACTCACCACTTCTACCTTCCCCAACCTTTCCAAGCAGTGCCAGGAATCTCTAAGGATGTGCTCCACATCCTGAACTGCTGGTTTTGCATGTACATCCACAAAGGAAGCCAAAGGCTCAGTCTTGGAACCCTTGGCAGATACTATCGGCCTAAATGACAAAGGATTCACCCCTTTGTGCACTTTGGGAATCCCAAATATGCATGGCAAAATCGGGTATCTAACCTGCAAATAATCAAACTCATCTTCACTGATCTCTCCCTGAAACAGAGCATCCATCAAAAACAGGTCAATCCTTTTATAAGCCATATTGACTTCATTCAAAGACACTCTACAGTAAACAGTATTGTCATCCAATAGTTCCATCATAGCCGCCAGATAGTCAATCCTGTACATAAGCACCATCCCCCCGCCTTTGTCAGGCTTCATACATCTAGTATTGTTGGCAACCCTCAAATCAGACAAAATCAATCTCTCCTCTTCATCAATGTTGACTTTCCAGCTAGTCATTCAGAAATGATCAGCATCCTCCTGCCTCTTGGTTTTAGCATACAGTGCTGATTTAAGGGGAATCTTCCCCTGCTGGATGGGAAGGCTGACAGCATGTAGTTCCTCAAATGAGTTAAACATTGTTTTTTGGGGGGTCTGACTTTACCAGCTTAGCAATTACAATTCTAGTGCAGCTTGTACTCATGGTTGCCATTTTCTGCCTTCATTTTCTTCTGACAGTCTAGCAACTGAGAGATATTCCCCTGTACAGCTTGAATGTGATAATTAATTGCTTCAGTCTTGAGTTGAGGGGATTCAATAAGAGGAATGAAAATTTCACTACTACAAGAAATGGTTTTGGCTAGAGTTTTGGTGGTTACACAAGTTTACTGGGACAGCTGTCTTTGGGTGACATCCATTAACCATCATGAACATATAACACTATGTTGTCTAATGTATGAGTTGTATGTCCCTGATGCCTATCAGACTGAATAAACCAGTTTGTCAGCTTGATATCTACTGTTGCTCCAAACTCTTACATTCATTTCTTCCTAGGGACCTTCCTCTGCTGTACCTGTTAGCACTGAGTAAAAATGACTCACCTTCAATTCAAAAATAACCTTCACTTTATAAAATTTCCCCAACAGATAATTAAATAATATGACTTGCATCAGTTTTCAGGAATGACCAGAGCATTGAATATGTCTTGGAGCTGACAGCTACAAAGTTGTCCAAAACTCACCCTTGTTCAGAAATCACTTTTACTATATAAGCATATTGAGGAACTGAAAATTCAGTTTCTGTACATCTCAGATATTGCCTTCACTTTGGCCTCCCCTCTAGTTCTTCACTAACCCTGTCACTATCCTGAGTATAGATGCATCCCACTGAGGTACCTGTAGTAGCTTCTGTACCATACAGGTACTTATCTGGGGAGGGCAGAGGTTCAAATACCAGTAGCCTTCCCATGTGTGGGAATAATCTCAGTAAATAGAAAAATTAATCCTATTACCCTGTAGTTCATAAAAAAATACTTCAACCAGTAACTACATGTTGCAGGTAACAAGGAACTGCTGCATATGACCCAAAAGCTTGCACAGTCTTTTCCTTAGTGTTAAGTACCTGTGAAACGTACAACAAAGACAGTGTTTGGATATATTGTTAATCACAAAAGTGTAAGCAACTTGAAAAATTTTCTTACAATATTACACTATTTTCTAAAACAGATTTGTACTTACTATTCATGTTTCTCGTTGTCACCTTTATATAATGGGGCAATAAATGTTGTGACTTCCCCAATACATTTGTCTCTGCCCCGTGAAGTCTGTTTCTTAACACGGATTGTTATTTTTAAGTCATCCCTTTCCGGTGGCAGATGAATCACAGACTCTTCAAACCATTTTGGATTCTGGTTGGCACAAACTACACATGTGACAAATCTCCAGCCATCTACTTTTATTAATGCATAAAGGTTTCTGCCGTGCTCCATGCTCGACTTTCGTGGAAGATTCCAGGCTCTTATCACTGAGATGCTTAAGCCGGTTGGTCTGCTGCAGTATAAAATAAAACTGCAACATGAGCACTTAAACACAAGAAAGTAATTTGGTTAGATTTTAAAGCACAGTTTCATAGAATTACATTGCTGCAAAACTATACAAGCCACTTGCATTTTTAAAACTTAACAAGATGTCTCCTTCTTTATGCTTTATAGGTTCATAGGAGGTTACTAAGCTATTGACCCTAAGGCCCTTGCAAGCCTACCCATGTAAAAACCCACGTACCCTAATTGACTGTAATTAGATAGTCGTCGTTAGCAGAGAGAGTCTGTGATCAGCACTGACGTAGATGTCACCATGGAGTGAATTTACAGTCAGCCATCCAGTTGTCAAGGTTGTGCTTAAATAGGGTCATTGAGGAGCTCTGCTTCATATGAATTGGGAGCTTATTCCAGAGGAGTGGAAATCTCTGGAAGATCTCTCTCTCTCCAACATGTTTTGTTAATGTCACAGGCTAGATTGAGATCCCTGGAGAGAGTGACTTTTGTCCCATTTGATTTGTGGATCTGCAGCATTTCCATTAGGGCAGAGTCAGAGACTGCTCTGTAGGCCAGGCATAGGTCACCTCTCAGTAACCTGTATGATACAGAGTACAGTGACAGGGCTTTCAATCTTTTCATGTAAGTCATATTTTGGAGGCCCTGGATTCTCTTTGTTAGAAACCTCTATGGTCTCTCCAGTTGCTGTAAGTGTCTGGTGAGATACATACAGAAGGGACCATTATACTCAATTAGTGGTTTGATAAGGGTTGAGTACAGTGGAATTATAACCTCCTTAGTCTTGGATGTGATGCGTTATTTATGAAATGTACAGTGTAGATGGCTTTCCTTACCACTATGGGTACATGGTGATCAAAGTTTAGATTGGTATCAACCTGTGTTCCCAAGTCTTGCACCACTAGGTTTGAGCTTAGAGGGGTGCTATCTATGTCTTAATGAGCAGAGGTTGTGCTGAGGCTTTTTTTTTTTGCATTTAGTTTTAGTCCGTGACTTTGGCACCAGTCATTTGTCTGTGGCAGCCCCTTTTGTAATATGTTTACATCAGTGGGGGACTCAATGATTGCTCCCAGTTTGCAATCATCTGCAAACTTGGTAAGCCACAGGCCATCTGCTTTTGCCTGGACATCAGAGAAATAGATTCCAAACAGAAGAAGGCCCAGCACAAATCCTTGTGGCACCCTACTAGCAACTGGTCTACTGGTGGAGATGGACTCCCCAACTTAACAATATGTATTCTGTCGGTGAGCCAGTTGGCTACCCACCTAGTTCCTTGGGGGTTAATCCCCAGCTGGGAGAGTTTCTCAATGATCCCTGAGTAAGAGATTGTGTCAAAAGCCTTGGCTAAATCAAGATAGGGTTTTGGTGACATTTTCTCAAAGAAGTCCATCAAGTTTAATAAGCAAGATCTACCATTGACATAACCAAACTAGGTCAGGTCAAGAGTTTGAAGGTTGCCTGTGTCCTTTTTGATAAGGCCCATGATGATTCTTTCCACGGCCTTGCAGATACAGCTGGTTAGGCTTCTGAGTCAATAGTTTCCTGGGTCACTTGATGGACCCCCCCCTTGTGCAAGGGGATTACTGTTGCTGTTCTCCACTCTGCCGGAACAAAGCCAGTGCTCAGGCCATGGTTAGAGATTGCCAAGTGGTTCCACTAGGTCTTCTTTTAGATTGTTTATTAAGCAACCTGGGATGTTATCTGGACTTATAGAGGCCATGTTTTTGGCCTTAGAGAGCACTCATATGACCTGTTCTTTGGAGATACTCAGTAGAGGACTGATGTCAAGAATGTTTTGGGTTATGCTGGTGGGGTCGGAAGGGAAGTTATTGCCAAATCTGTCAGCTAGCAGGTTGGCAATTTCCTCAGGTTTAGTGTGAGTGGTACCGTCTACTATATATTTGGCATACAGCTGGGCATTCCCTTTTAAGTTTTGGACGTAGCTAAAGATTGCCTTGTGGTTATTTTTAGCTAGGGATTCTAATTTAGTTTCATAACTAGCCTTGAAGGCCTTTACAAGATATCTGATTTGCTTGTTCAAACTGTGGAGGGTATTCTTCGTCTGTTGAGTAAGTTGCATCTTGTTCTTAGATATCAGTTTGTTTCTTTTATTATATAATTTATACTTAGTCTACCAGGGTGGTTTGTTTTTTTAGGGAGAATTTGGTTTTAGTCCTGTCAGGTACAGCTGAGTCAATACATTTAAGTGGCTATAAAGTGCATTTGTGTACTCTTCTGCATAGGAGTCATTGTTGGCTATGTTAGTGGAGGCTTTGAAACTTTTTATACCATCGCTTAGTAGGCTATAGATTACTTTGGAGAAATGTTTCTTTATTGTTGCTCCTGTAGGGGTGTCAGGTCTGATCTTTACCTCAGACAATGCCGATTTATGGTCTGACCTTACTAGGGAGGGCAACACACACACGAGGTAGTGCAGTGACCCCCCCCCCATGTTGGTGAGCACTAGGTCTAGGATTTGAGCCCCTTGTGAGGGTGCAGGCCAACTGTTCTAGGGCATTTGAATTGACAAAATCCAGTAACCTGAGGGCAAATGTGTTTTGTGCCCATGTAAGTTGCCCAGTTGATGGAAGGATAGTTGAAATCTCCCATGACCAAGGTGTTTGTATACTGAGCGACTCTAACAAGTCTAGGCAGGCAGTGTGCTTCTCTTGGTTCATGGTGGGGACCTGTAGCTAACGATGATGTGGGAGGGTATTTTGACTGTAGTTATGTGGACCAGGAGTAGCTCAGGTGAGTCGTGCTGTTTTACCAGTCTCTAAGTGTATTTAGATTTAATGGAGCTGGATATACCTCCAGCTTTGGCTCTTTTATGCTTGTTTGAGGTCTGAATGTGTGAACTGCATTATAGCCTTGTATGGCCAAGGTGCTCTCTAGGGCCTTTGAAGCAAGTCTCAGTGGCTGCACAGACATCAGCATCTTCCAAGGTGAAGCGTGCTTATAGGGAGTGTAGTTTACTGTTTAGACTCCTAGCATTACGCAGCATGACCTTGTGTTTGCCTCTAGTGGATTTCTTTGTCATAAGATGAAACAGCTCTGAAAAGGTAACTGCAAAACATGTTTAGATTAATGAGTTGCATCCTAATACGTTACAAACAACACTGATTGATAAGGAAGAAATGGTAAACACAATGGGTGCAAGGGGTGGACGTATGTATTTTCTGGGTGAAAAGATTTTCTCTCTCCTTTTTGAACTGTTTCCCAAACAAGTAAATTGAAAGAATGTAGCTATAGAACATTCCCAGCATTCCTTTCACCATAATAGAGCACTCAGTTTCCTTCATACCTGCCCAGAGAATAAAATGAAACCTAGATTTAACCGTAAATCAAGCAACAGAACTAGAACCTGTGGTTACTAGATCAAAACAGCCATTTATTGTTCTTAACAGGGCATGCTTTGTTTTGGATGACAACGCACCCAATCTTGTATAACAGTAGAAAAATAAATTATGTTTTAGGTAATGAATAAATTCCTGTCAAAGGTGTTTGTTTTTTTTTAAACCCAGCCCGGGATTACTTTTACTAATGCAGATGATGTCTACTGACTACTGTCAATAAATAGATTAAAACCATTAACCTATGTCATATGTGAATACTGTGGCATAACCATACTTTATCTATCTTCTCAATGCCAAGCTTTTCCTGTAAATTACTTCATCCAAGCTGTGACTGAAAATGGTCAGTTTTAATCAGCACACTATCCAGGTAAAAATAATTAAGCAATGTTGCGCTGGTCCACCAGCAGAAAGCGCAACAACACTGCAACAAAGATGCAATGTAATAACGTTTATTGGGCCAATATAGGTTTTGCTATTTTCAAGTAGGTATGAGCCCTTCATCAGGAGTTAACTTACTCTTAATAAATTAAGTGCTTAAATGTCCACTTGTGCCTAGAAAAGGAAGTACAGTTTATTTCCAAATGGCTAAAAAAACAGAGAAATTTGAAAAATGCCAGTGTGGAAAAAAAAAGGTGCAGCTTCGATATTTCATATGGCTATACACCTCAGAGACAGACACAGTGTGCATGTCTGAAACTGTAGAAGATCAGGTCATGCCTGTTATAAAACTCAAAGTTTTGCATGTTAACGTTAGAGTCAGTGTTCATTTAGCAGGGAAAATAACAGCTGAAAGCCAGTGCTCTGGCATTTAATTAGATAGTAGATCACAATAGAAGAAATGCGTAGGAAGCTTATTTAAATCCAGACAAAGAAAACAAGAAGGGTAATTTGTTACTATTTTTAAACAAGCAATCATAGGATCATAGGATGATACTAGGCTAATGGCCCTAAGGCCCTTACAAGCTTAGTAAAGTTCCTTGTGAGGAACCTTTGTGGTTTCTCCAGTTGCTTGGAAAGATGCATACCAAAAGGGGCTTTTTACTTGGGTTCCTATTCCGTGATCGCAGACGCATTTTGTCGAATGTGTCTCAATTGAATATAAAAGAACAAAAAGGCAAAATAGCGAAGCGGATTTTAAGCAAATTCTTTCCCTTCCGTTACTTTGCTGTTTTCGGCACTGTAGTGCGATCTCGGAATTGGTATATTTAAGTAGGGGAGTGTGAGGGGCGAAGTTTTTTGGGTTTTTTTGGAACAGCGATTGTTTTCCCTTGGAAAAAAATCACTGTTCTGAGGTTTCGACATTGTAAGCTTTCGCTTACATAGGGTTGATTAATTGGCGCTCGCTTTTGTAAGCATGCGATAATATAATATAGACCCTTTTACTCTATTATTGGCCTTAGAGGGAAGAGCGCAGGGAGGTTATAACTTCTTTTTTCTGGAGGTAATGCCCTTACTTATGAGATGAGCAATATAGAATGCCCTTCTTACCACTGTGGAGACATGGTGATCAAAGGGAAGGTTGCTGTCAACCTGTGTGCCCAGGTCTGTCAACGCTAAGTGCGTACTTAGGGTGTTACTGTTAATGTGGTAGTTAACAGGAACTTTGTTCTTACCGAAAGGGATGACAATACATTTTTTGCATTGAGTTTAAGGCCATGACTTTGCCACCAATCATTTGTTTGTGTAAGACCCTTTTGTAGGATGTTGACATGATTTGGACATTCTATGAACTCTCCCAATTTGCAGTCATCAACAAACTTTGTCAGCCACAAACCTTTAGTTTTTGCTTGTACTTCGGAGAAATAGATTCCAAGCAGTAGAGGTCTGAGGACTGATCCTGTAGAACACTACAGGTTACAGGTCTGCTGTTGGAGGTGGATTCCATTAGTTTTACTGTGTGTTCTATCAGTGAGCCAGTTAGTGACCCATCTAACGATATAAGGGTCAGTACCTAGCTGGGTGAGTTTCAGTGATGCCTGAGTGCAGGATAGTGTCAAAAGTCTTGGCTAAGTCTAGGTAGGCTGTATGCACAGATTTCCCCTCATCCAGACCTTTGGTGTCTGTCTCGAAGAAGTCCACCAGGTTTAACAGGCACACTCTCCCTTTGACAAATCCAAACTGAGTGAGGTTAAGTGTTTGGAGATTACCTATATCTTTGTTGATAAGGTCCATGATGATTCTCTCCATGGCCTTTCAGATAAGGCTAGTCAGGCTAGTAGGTCTGTAGTTCCTGGGGTCAGTGGAAGCACCGCCTTTGTGCAAGGGAATGGTGACCATTTTCCATTCAGCTGGGACGAAGCCAGTGCTTAGACTATGATTGAAGAGAATACCCAATGGTGCTGCTAATATTTGTTGGAGCCCATGTCAGATGCAGCCTGGGATGTTATCAGGTCCCATAGATGCTGTGTTTTTGACCTTAGAGAGGGTGTTTGCAACATTCTCTTTAGAGATACAAGATAGCGGATAGGTGGTAGGGATGTCATGGGGTACATGTGCCGGGGACAGGGATGTGAAGTTTTCACAGAACATGTCAGCCAACAAGTCCACAGGCTAAGTATATGTGCTATCATTAACTACCAGTTCGGCAAAATTTTGGCCTCTCCTTTTAGGTTGCAGATGTAACTAAACACCTTATGGTTATCCTTAGTTCAGGAAGCTAATCTGGATCCATAGTTTGTTCTGGAGGACTTCACAAGAAGTCTTATTTGCTTGTTTAAGCTGAGGAGGGAGTGTTTCAGTTTAGGGCTTGATCTCTCTTATTCTTAGACAGCGATTTCCTCCTCTTACTGTAAAACCTTGAAGAGCTTGTTTTGGTGCTATCAGGTATGGCTGAGTCAATGTAGTTATAAAGGTGTTTGTATAAAGCACTGGTGTAGAACTTTGCATAGTTGCCAGTTCCATTTTGGGGGGGGGTGCAGTAAAGCTGTTTCTGCCATCCCATAAGAGGTTATAATCTGCGTTGGAGAAGTTTTTTTTAGTTAAGTTGCTGCTGGGGGGGGGGGGGGTCAGATGTGATAGTTACTTCGAATGAGACTAATTTGTGATCAGATCTCATCAGAGAAGACCTCACAGTGGGGGTGTTATAGTGGTCCCCCATGTTGGTAAACACCAGATCCAGGATGTTGGTCCCCTTTTGTGGGTGTGAACCAGCTGATTCAGGGCACTGTAGTTAATGAAGTCAAGGAACCTTTGGGCAAGTGAGTTTGGGCATGAGTAATATACCCAGTCAATGGATGGGTAGTTAAACTTGCCCAAAACCATGGTGTTCAGATGTATCTTGATAGACTCAAGTAGATCCAAATAGGCAGAGTGGGTGTCCTGATTCATGGAGGGGGTCCTGTACTTGGCAATGACTTGAATAGGTGTCCTACCAACAATTAATTGCAGCTGAAGTATCTACAGGGAATCATACTGTTTAACCAGTCTGGAGGTGTATTTATCTTTAATGAATATTTTACACCGGTTCCTTTAGTTTTCACACCATCAGTTTGTGGTCTGAATGTGTGGAAGGAGGTTTAAACCTGTATGTCTGGGGTGCTCTCCACAGTCTTGAACCAGGTCTCTATAACTGCACAAATGTCAGCATCTTCCAAGGTGAGGATTGCTTCCAGTGAGTGCAGTTTCATGTTAAGACTCCTAGTGTTTAGCAGCATAACCTTTTGTTTTTAGATGGAGTCTTTATGTCGGGAATTTTGTCCTTGAGACACTGCCTACAAAAGCATTATGGATGTGGCAAGAGCCTTAGCCAGTAGCTGAAATCCCTGGGGTGATAGACAAAGACCATCTCTAGCAAAGCATCGAGGTCTGTTGATCATGTCATCTCAGGCTGACATGTACTGGACCCCCTTAGAATGAATCCAGAAACTAAGCCAATAGTTTTCTGTTTGTAGTGAGGCATCATCCTAGGTGAAGGTAAAATGCTGCTTAAGGCTAGGGAATTACCTGCCTGAGACACATAATCCGAGAGCTCAGTCATGTCTGTCTTCATATAGTCCAGAGAGGTACATCTCAAGTCATTCACACCAACATGGTCTATGACAGAGTCATAACAGTACCTGTTGTTGAGAGAGTTAAGTGCATGTGTGATATGGTGGATCCTAGCAACTGACAGACAGCCACCGTGTCCTTTTCCTTATCTAGCATGACGAGAGGAACATCTGTGTGTCTCCTGATGGAATCACCAAAGACTAATATGTTTGGTTTTGTGTTTTGCCTTAAGGGCTTGACAGGTGAGACACTGGTGGATGAGCTTTTATGTGTATTGTGTGCTGTAGAGGAAGTATTATGTGTAGAGTGCTTGTGTTTGGGAGGTCTCTGGTGTTTAGGTATATTTCTGGTGAGGACCTCTGCATATGTAGGTATGTGTGATATGTGTTTGAGAGGAGTAGGAGGTCAGGTATGCATTCTGACAATCCGCTCATTGTCATATGTACTGACTGGTGTGTGAGAGAGCATGGATTCAAGGTTCTTAATATAGCTGCATCTCTCACATGTCGAGTTTGTGTTGACTGGGAGCAGAGGGTTGTTGGTGAACATGAGTTAGTTGCTACACTGCCTCAGGATGCCCATGTTGACCAAGCTGGCTGGAGAAACTGAGGGAAATTGTCCATCCATAGTGTCAAGTAAATTTATATGTCAGGAAAAAATGTGACACTTAGGAATGGCTAGTGGGTGAGAGGTGTGTTGTTACCTCTGAGGCTAGGCTTAGTGTTCCACCTGACAGCAGAGCATGACTTTGAAAAACCTGTGGAGGACCACAAGCAAAGTGCTAAGGGAAAATTTAACAAGCAAAACGTTTGCATCTATAACAACCAATGGTAACCACCGCTACGTGGCATTGCACAGTGGTGCGCTACACACAAGCAAATGCAAATGTGGAGCTTAAATTAAACAAGAAATAACCCTTTTAACTCAAACTAGCCAATAAGGACACTCTCTCTGAGCTCTAGTCCAATCACCCCTGAATGGATGGGACCCAGTCAGCACTCTCCTCCCACAAGGGTGCAGAATGGCCTTCATCAACAAGGATGGCTTGAATTTGATGCTCAGAAGTAACAACACACACCCAGAAACAGCAAACCTGGAACTGGGCTATGCTATGGCGGAATGTAGCAAAAAACAGTTTAGGCAATTCAGACAGCAGAAGGCAGATGCAAATTAAAAGTGCAATATAAGAGCAAAAACAGGTATTTACAATTAGTTACAAACAAGATCTTTTCCCCCAAAGGCTAACAGCCACCTGTGATGTGAGGTATGTGCCCCCCAATTCATTCAGTATGATTTGCGCCTTTATACTCTGAAAGACGTCACAACACCCCTCCCCAAGAGACTACACACACAAGCACATCATACTATCTACTGCAATATTCTATTACATATTGAACTACATTACAAACACACAGACATGCACGTGTACACACACACACACACACACACACACACACACACACACACACACACACACACACACGACCAAAAACACACACCCACGTGTGTGCACACAAACACATATGCGCACACAGATGCAAGCATACACATGCAAAAACACTCATGCACACACATGCACGAGTGAGCGCGCGCGCGCACACACACACACACACACACACACACACACACACACACTCTGTCTGCAATATTCTGTTTAATTATGCTGCATTGAACTACATGACCTGTCACATAGCTTGGTGCAGAGGTTGAAGATTATGTCTGAAAAATGTATGCTTTGCAGTAGTTCTGGATTTGAGACCCACAGTCATCCTTTGGTTACTATATGCAAGTCACTTCATTGCACATCGCTCTTGGGATAAACCTAAAATGGGTTCATGTGGATCTCACATTCATCGTGAGTTTTTACTAAGTACAGAACTTAAAAAGTACTCATATTTTGCCAAAGCAGTATGGAAAAGGTTGTTTAGTCTGTCTTAAAAGGTGTGAAAAACATGCCCAGACTAACCTTTATTATTTTGTGAAAACACTGGAAGGCAAAATTGTCAAATCAAAATTACTGTCCCACAGAATCATCAGAAAGGAAAAGTGTAAAGTGCCTGAGGATTACAAAACCAGTAAAAGCACCCTGCTGTAACTTCTGGATTCTGATAAAACAGGTAACTTATAAATAGTTTTCTTTAAACTAGTATTTGGTCTTTACACAGCCTCAAAATATAACTTTCACAGTATTTACAGAATTATAGGAATTATGAAAATAATGTAAACAAATTACGTTGCACATATAGAGTCTAGCATATAAACCTGCAGTCAGTCCATAATCATGGCACTATTCTTTCAATCATTTTATAAGCAAAAGCTGTCCTGAAACAATTACAGATGTTGTTCTTACCAACAAATTAATTTTAATATTAAACTGCTCACCTTTTGTAGCTGTTGTAAAACATGACTTCAGTGATGCTTTATAACAAAAATGCTTGAAATTGTTTTACTGTCTGAACTCAGATATGAACATACAAAGTATATCTGTAAGATATATTTACATATATAGAGCCTTGAATAACTGACATCACAAACAGTGACACATAGTCGTCTTTATGACACTTGACCTACTATGCAGGAATTCTATTGTATGCTCAGAATTCTTAAAGGGCCAATGTCAAAGGTAAATGTGACCCAAAAAGAGTTTCTATGTGATACGCAATAAAAAAGTGCAAATGTCTTTTCAGATGCCATTTTGCACTATTTTTGTTGTAAATTAATGTTTACTTTACCAAACTTTGTCACATTTTATGTTGAACATTATTACCCATAAGCTGGTATTATGATTCCTCTCTTCACCTTAAATATAACCTTTTTCAACTATCCTTGGTTGAATTCCTATGAGAAAATGAACACCATTCCACTTTTGCTTTGTTGAAGTTAACATCTTTGGAATCTGCCATCTTTTTTGGTTTTCACATGTCTACATTTACTTTCAGTAACCATAGTGTTGCTAAATTAATTTAGATATTGCACCTGGCCTAGTAAACAATATAGTTGTAATAGTGCACAAATATGACTATAGTTTGTAACTGTAGACTGTTGTTGAAAAGAGGAAATTAAAGTCCCAGAATTAGATTACTTGACGGGTAATAATCAGACATTAGTTATAGTAATTCTGAACTCATACATGTACTTGAATAGTCACTGTGCATGCAGCTATCAAAATCCTGTTGGTAGGGGGGTTACTTGGTTCCTTTTTGTAAGTCAGTGTGGTAGAACTGTGCATATTTCTTGCTGCATTACTTAGAAAAAGAGGAATATGGTATTAAGCATTTATTAGTTTGCGCTCTGAAAATGTTACCAGAATTCTACCCCTGAACAATGATTCAGTAAGCTCAAGACATAAGATGGCCAGGCTTATTCACAGGTAATGCACTCCTGTAATTGTTCTTTATGAACTATTTGCCAGTTTCAGTTTATAAGAAACACAACAAGTTCACAGTACTTTCATTGTCATGTATCATCAGACATGCTATACCCTGCCACTACTGGAATAAGTGATCTGAAGTAGTTAACTTAATTTGGTCTGCAACCTGTGGTATACGGATCCGACCTCAGATCCGAGCCGGCAACTTTACAAAGCTTAGATCCGAGCTCCTAGCTCCTCCCCTTACCCATAATCCCCTGCCAACCCTGACTGACCTCAGATCTAGTTTGCCGCGCTTCTGGTCAGCAGTTAGGTGTTGAGCTCCTGGTTCGTAGGGTCTTCGTAGAGTTTGTGAGAAATTTAAAACCTTTTTTCTATTACTTTTCAGTGTACGAGTGTGTTGTGGTTAGGTTTCCCTTTGGTTAAATCCTTGTACTTAAATCTTTTTAGTTAAATTTACCCTCCCTCCCATTCGCTGGTACATAGTTCTGTGTGTGGTGTGTTTGGGGCCTAACGAGTGAGTTTTCTTTAGAATGTCTGAGGCCCCGAAACCAATCTTTTCTAAGTGCACCAAGTGTGGCCATAAGCTCTCCCCGGTGGATGGCCACACTCGGTGCATCCGGTGCCTTAGGGTTGAACACCTTTCCTCTGGATGCACTATCTGTGTGGCGTTCAACCCCAGGGCACTGAAGGACCAGAGGTCTAAGCTGATCCTGGCGGGACTTTTACCCCCAGATTCGGCTTCGGCCTCCGGTGATTCTGTGGCCTTCTCCTAGGCATCAGTGGCGGCCACTCCTGCCTCTCTCCCTCCGACTGGGACTTAATCTCCCGCAATCTCCCGCTTCGGCACCGGAGGAGAGGGAGGCCAGGAAAGAAAAACGGAGGGAGAAGCACCACAAGCGGCGGGCCGAGGCCTCCGCTTCGCCCCCCCCCCCCCGGCTAAGCAGGCTTCTCCCTCCATGGCTTTCAGGTCTCCTCCTTCTCGGCTCCAGTCTCCATGCTTCTTACCGGGACCCGAGGAGGAGGAGACCCAATCTCCATCGAGGTCATCGAGGCGGCTCTCCCAGCCAGCCTCGGTGGCCTCGTCGAGATCAATGCGTAGCCTTTCTGAAGCTGATTTGGACCGGGTGATGCGAAGGTTCATCCAGGCCCAGATGCAGATGGGAGTGCTCCTGCCCCCCCCCCCCCGGGGGAGCTCAACACCCTTCTTTGCCCCTATAGCTCCTTCTCCGACCCGCTTCCCGGGTTCGGAGCGCTCGGAGCCGGGCAGCGTTGGAGCCGGGGGGTGGGTCGGCGCTGACAGTATCTGGTACTTTGGCTCCGACTCTTCCTTTGAGTTTACCGGATCCGTCCTTGTCGGATCCGAGCTCTTGGAGCCGTGCTCTGAGCTTCGGATCCAAGGGGTTTAGTGTGCCTTCGGCTCCGCCCAGGTCGGAGCACACTGGCCCTTCGGATCCGATGGTTTTGGCGCTGGCTCAGATCCATCCATCGGATCCGAGTGAGGGTCGGCTCTTGGATCTTAGAGAGAGTGGCTCGCCCTCGGCCTTCGATGTGGTAGAGAGGGCTCTGTTGAATGCATCCAGGCCCCCGCTCCCTGCTACAGTTCCATCCTGCACTCCCTCTCATTTGGGTAGGGCTTCCGTTGCCCGGCCACAGGGACAGCCTGCTTTGACATCTCAGGTCGTTCCCCTGGAACAAGACGTTGCTGGTAAGTCGTCCTCGGACAGTTCCCCACGAGGATGTTCCTCACAAGCGTAAGTGTAAGAGGAGGCACATGGACTCCCCCGATTCCTTGACAGAAGACACGGATTTGGATGAGGGGGAAGGCTCCCCAAGGTTACCCCCCGAGGATGTCTCCTTCGGAGGCATCATGGAAATGCTTAGGATAAGAGGGGGGGTGGTCTGCCCCCAAGGCTTCCTCGGACGAATCCGTGTTCCTGGAGGCGTTCAAAGTAGGCCCATCTACCTCTTGGGTGTCCCCTCCGGCCGACCCCTTAGTGGACCTTATCACCACTAGGGCGTGGAAGGAGCCGGACACTGTGGAGCCAGTCCCCAAATGTCCTGACAAGATCCTGAGCCCCCCGGCAGAGAAATCCCATTGGAGCAAGGGACCACCCCGTAGATGCCATGTTGGTGGCGGCAGCCACCAAGAGGGAGTTAGCCCAAGAGAGTTCATCGGTCCATCCCCAGAGCAAGGAGTCTCGCTCGATGGACCATCTCGGGAAGTGGGTCTTTAGTTCAGTGACCTTCTCTGTAAGGTCCCTGAACTACATGGCACATGAGATTCGACTGCCGTGAGACCTTATCAAAGAGTACGCTGCATCGCCCCCGGACTCAATGTCGGGAGAGGACAAACAGTTGTACTCCACTCGCATGGCCACTCTTAGGTCTATATCCAACACCTCTATGCAGCTTTTATCCCATGCTACACAGGGAGCCGCTAGAGCCAGCGGAGCAGGCCTAGTCATGAGGCGCCAGGCCTGGCTCCGACATTGTGATTTTGCGGAACCCTTCAAGGCGTCCTTTGCGAATGCCCCCTTCGATGGTTCTGCCCTATTTGGCAAGACAGTTCGCGAGACTTTGGTCCAGAGCGAAAAGGACGGGAAGACGTTGTCTGCCGTCTGAGTCCGCTTCTCTGCTCCCCAGAGGTCCTTCTCCAAGAACCAAAAGGGACAGAAGAAGATATGGTTCCGAAAGTCACAACAATCCCAGTCTGCTCTGGACTCCCAGTCTTTCCCCGGCAGAGGAGGACAGGGTGGACGCTGCCCTAGAGACAGAGGGGGCCTGAGAAACCTTGGGTCCAGAGAAGCCTTCTCTGATCGGCCCACGCAGCAACCCTGAGGGGTTGCCCGACTGCTCCACTCTGGAGGCAGTCGGGGGGCACTTCTCGAGGCACCTGGCAGCTTGGGAGTCCATTACAACAGACCGCTGTGTGCTTCGTATCATATCCAAAGGATACAGAATTCCCTTTTCCTACATTCCCGACACCCCAGGACACCTCCCCAATGTTCCACCCAATCAGAGGGAAGCAGCAGCTGCGGAAATTCGGCTGCTTTTAGAAAAAGGAGCCATCCAGCATGTCCCCCCAGGCCAGTCTGGATCGGGTTACTACTCCAGGTTCTTTTTAGTGCCAAAAAAGACGGGGGACCTAAGGCCCATCCTCAATCTTTCCCTACTAAATCTGTCAGTAACCAAAGAAAAGTTCTGGATGGTCACTCTTCAATCTATTCTCCCCCTCTTGCGGGAGAACGACTGGATGTGCTCCATAGACCTCAAGGACGCGTACTACCACATATTGATGGACGAACGGTCCAGGAGGTTTCTCCGCTTCTGGCTGGGAGCCAGTCATTATCAATTCAGGGTCCTCCACTTTGGTCTCACCTCAGCCCCCAGGGTGTTCACCAAGGTATTAGCAGTGATAGCAGCCCACATGAGACTCCAGGGAATGCAGGTCTTCCCTTACCTGGACGACTGGCTCCTCACCGCCCCGACAAGGCATCTACTATGCTTAGCCAGGGTCTACTTTCTCAACCTTGCTCCGCAACTAGGGATCACTATAAACTCGGACAAGTCCTCTCTCACCCCGACTCAGGTGATAGATTTTATCGGGGCCAGACTGGACACCAACAGGCAACTAGTCTTCTTAACTCCCGACCGGTTGCACACTTTGAGGGCACATGTGCGGGCCATCTTTCAATCTTCAAAACTTCCAGCGGGATTGGTTCTGAGGGCCCTGGGGTCCATGGCAGCCGCTATAAACCTTCTTCCCATGGTGCGTCTGAACATGAGGATTTTACAGTGGACTCTCCAAGTCCAATGGTCCCTTCATCAATACCCCTTGAGTCACCCCATTTCTCTCAGCAGGGCCTGCAAGAGGGCTCTTGTTTGGTGGCTTCAATCGCCGGACCTCCAGGTGGGACGCCCCTTTGCCACGGCCCCCCCTCTCGCCACGGTGACCACGGACACCTCTCATCTTGGGTGGGGGGCATTATTCGGGCAGGACGGTCCAAGGCACGTGGAACGATTCAGAGACCTTATTGCACATAAATGTTCTAGAGATGAGGGCAGTGCTCTTGTCGTTGCAAGCACTTCAGAGCCTTCTGCCTGTAGGAACAATTGCAATCCAGACAGACAGTATGTCTGTGGTATGGTATATCAACAAACAAGGGGGAACCAGGTCTTACCCACTCTGTCAAGAAGCCATGAGAGTGTGGGAATTGGCGATCTCCACCAACCGCTTTCTCATTGCAACGCACATTCCGGGATGGACCAACATCCTGGCGGATAGACCGAGTCGCACCATCCTTTCACCTTACGAGTGGTCCCTCAATCCTCGAGTAGCGAGTTGAATTTTTGCCGTTTGGGGGAAGCCCTGTTGCGATCTTTTCGCATCTCCCTCAAACATGAAATGCAACAATTACTTCGCTCTCATTCCCCCTGCCGGGGAAGCCCCGAGGGACGCCTTGTTGCATGCTTGGCCACCCGGTCTTCTCTATGCCTACCCTCCTCTTCCCCTCATGCTGAAACTTCTTCAGAAAGCCAGTTGGTTGGGGAGCAGGATGATCCTCATTGCCCCATTCTGGCCTCGCCAAGCTTGGTTCCCTTACCTCTGGTCTCATCGAGTGAATCCGCCCTGGATTCTAGATCCCCTTCCGGATCTAATCTCCCACCCCCAGTGGCTTCCACTTCCTGACCTGGCCAGCCTCAAGCTTACGGCTTGGCTGCTCCAGTTCCACTTGTAGCTAGGACTCCCGGTATCTCTTCTCCAGTTAAAACTATCCTAGTAGCAGCACACAAGCCCTCTACTAGGCAGGTCTATGGTAGTAAATGGAAGCGTTTCTCTATCTGGGCAGAACGCCATAATTTGGACCCTTTTACAGCCCCCTTGCCTGCGGTGCTGGACTTTCTTTCAGGACTTTTTAATGATGGAGCTAGCTGTTCTACGGTTAAGGTTCAGTTAGCAGCTATCTCTCATTACCACGTAGGTACTGAAATGGGCCCTTTGATTACTACAAAATTGTGCAAAACGTTCCTAAAGGGCACCTTTCTTCTTAGACCTCCAATAAAGGAAGCGGTACCTCCATGGGATTTGACCTTAGTATTACAAGCCCTGACAGCCCCTCCCTTCGAACCGGCATCTTCAGTAGACCTCAAATATTGGTCTTGGAAAACAGCCTTTCTTGTGGCTATTACTTCAGCCAGGAGAGTATCTGAATTGCAAGCTCTTTCTGTGAAACCCCCATACTTAGCCTTTCACAAGGATAGGGTTTACATCAGGACCAATCCCTCCTTCCTCCCGAAGGTAGTTTCGGAATGTAATATTAACCAATCTATCATTTTGCCGGTCTTCTTTCCTAACTACCAGAACAAAGGGGAATACAGACTACATTCTTTGGACGTGCACAGACAACTTAGATTTTACATTCATAGGACATCTGGTCATAGACAATCCAACCAGTTGTTCGTCTCCTTTGACAAATTTAATCTAGGTAAACCGGTCTCAAAGGTTTCCTTATCAAGATGGATTTCACAGTGTATCATTACAGCATATCAAAATTCCGGCAGGCCCGTACCTCAAGGAGTTCGTGCCCATTCAACTAGGGCTATGGCTACATCTGCCGCCTTCAAATCCAGGGTTTCCTTAAATGATGTCTGTTCAGCAGCCACTTGGGCCTCATCTCATACCTTCATCAATCATTATAAATTGGACATTACCTCCAGAGGGAGAACTTCTTTTGGCTCCGCAGTGTTCCGGAATATCCTTCCATGAAAGCCGCCCAAGGTTTAGGTAGCTGGGGACTCTGTCCCACAGGTTGCAGACCAAATGAAGTTAACTACTTCAGATTAAGAAGTTATGTACTCACCATAACGTTCCATCTGAGTAGGTAAACTTCATTTGTCTGCAACCGTCCCCCCCCCTCCGTCCCCCTGACCTTCAGATGTGTTTCATGTCATATAGTGATGTACCATTCTGATAATGTAGTTAGTTATCCACTATAGTGCTTGCGGGCAAACTTGATCTGAGGTCAGTCAGGGTTGGCAGGGGATTATGGGTAAGGGGAGGAGCTAGGAGCTTGGATCTAAGCTTTGTAAAGTTGCCGGCTCGGATCCGAGGTCGGATCCATATCCCACAGGTTGCAGACAAATGAAATTTACCTACTCAGATGGAACGTTATGGTGAGTACATAACTTCTTATTTTAAACTAGTTCCTTTAGAAGTGCATGTTACTAACTGAGTTAGAGTTAAAGTTCATAGTTAAAGTTGCAGCAGCAACCACAACATGAGCCACAGAACTAAGACAAAGTACACGGCTTTGCTATTAAATAATTCTTATTCATATGAATTTCTAGGCTGGCAGTTTGAATAACTGCTCCAATGAACTTCCTACTAACTTGCACTAGTAGATATGGCAGACATCTAGTAGACAACACAGTCACACACACACACACACACACACACACACACACACACACTGACACTCGGAGAAATGCAGATACACGCGCGTGCACACACACACACACACTGACACTTGGAGAAATGCAGATACACACACACACACGCACACCCCCATATATACATAAACGCGCACAAACACACAGACAGCAAAAGGTAGTAATTCACATGAACACCTCACATACTTCACTTATCACACCTGCTCTCAGATAGTGGTGACTAATTACAGCAGAGATGGTTTAGATCATGGCCCTACTCTAATAAGCTGAGGCCACATACAATCATATTCCCTGCAGAGGTACTCAGTCACTCAAATAGAGACAAACAACGATATACCGTTAAATTACAGACAGGCAGACTCACTAATCCAGTACCAGCACAGTCGACATTCATGATCTTTCATTCCATAACAGCCACAGGTCACATCAGGCAGTGAACATCAACCACAAATGCATAGCAGCCACAGGTCACGTCAGGCAATGAACATCAATCACAAACACACAGCAGCCACAGGTTATTTAAAGCAAAGGGTATCAACCACAAACACACAGCAGCCACAGGTTATTTAAAGCAAAGGGTATCAACCACAAATACATAGCAGCCCCAGGTCACATCAGGCAGTGGGCATCAACCACAAACACGCACACACACACACACACACACACACACACACACACACACACACACACACACACTATAAGCAGCTGTGCACAGACTCTTATAACTCATTCATATACTGTCTCTGTGCTCCCCACGTGTGCACACACACACACACACACACACACACACACACACTCACACACACACACACTCACACTCATACACACATATTCACTATAAGCAGTTGTGCACAGGCTCATATAACGAAAAAACTAATAGCACAAACACCAAACTACTTAAGTTTTAACCACCAAAAAATGTATTAAATATTGGTAAGAGCTTTTGTTTTACCCACAGTAAAACTTCATCAAAGTTAGAACAAGCATACCATCACTTAAATACTTGTCTTTCGGCTTTTCCCGGTTAGGGGTCGCCTCAGCGGAAATCCGGTCCGCTAATGATTGGCAGTAGAGTTTTACGTGCTGGCTTGCCATGCCTAACGCACAACCTTCAGCGAAGGAACACCCATTCACGCATGTTGACACACAGAAGACGCTGTAACTGAGAATCGAACGTACAACATCTAACTGAGGCGACAACGCTACCGCAGCACCACCACCGCAGTATATATAAAATCACCTGATCCTGTTGCTTAATAACAATCTTCTTCTATCAGCTGTGTTCACCTTCTCTTAGGCCTTCCTCCTTTTCTCTTGCATGGCAGCTCCATCCTTAGCATCATTTTCCCAATATACCCAGCATCCCTCCTCAGTACATATCCAAACCAATGCAATCTCACCTCTCTGACTTTGCCTCCAAACCGTCCAACCAGAGCTGACCCTCTAATGCGCTGACCCCTAATCCTGTCCATCCTCGTCACAACCAATGCAAATCTTAGCATCTTTAACTCTGCCACCTCCAGCTCTGGCTCCTGCCTTTTTGTCAATGCCACAATCTCCAACCCATATAACATAGTTGGTCTCACTACCCTCTTGTAGGCCTTCCCTTTCACACTTATTGGTACCAGTCTGTCACAAATCAGTCATGACACTCTTCTCCACCCTGCTTGTACTCTCTTCTTCACCTCTCTTCCACACTCACCATTACTCTAAACTATTGATCCCAAGTATTTAAATTCATCCACCTTTGCCAGCTGTACTCCCTGACTCCTCACCATTCCTCTATCCTCCCTTTCATTCACACACATATATTCTGTCTTAGTCCCACTGACCTTCATTCCTCTCCTCTCTACAGCATATCTCCTCCTCGCCAGGGTCTCCATAACCTGTTCCCTACTCTCACTACAAATCACAATGTCATCTGCAAACATCGTAGTCCATGGGGACTCCTGTCTGATCTCGTCTGTCAAAATGTCCATCACCATTGAAAATAAGAAAGGGCTCAAAGTTGATCCTTGATGTACTCCCACCTCCACCTTAAATGCATTCGTCACTCCTATTGCAGACCTCACCACTGTCTCACACTACCCTTATACATATCCTGTACCACTCTTGCATACTTCTCTGCCACTCCTGACTTCCTCATACAGTACCACAACTCCACTCTAGCCACCCTGTCATATGCTTTCTCTGAGCTCACAAAGGCACACTGCAACTCCATCTGACTTTCTCTATACTTCTCCATCAACACCCTCAGAGCAAACATCACATCTGTAGTGATCTTTCCCAGCATGAAACCATACTGTTGCTCAATAATCATCACCACCCTACTTAACCTAGCTTCCACTACTCTTTCCTATAACTTCATGCTGTGACTGATCGGTTTTATCCCTCTGTAGTTACTACAGCTCTGCAGATCACCCTTATTCTTAAAAACCGGTACCAAAACACCACTTCTCCACTCATAAGGCATCCTCTCACTTTCCAAGATTTCATTAAACAAACTGGTTAGAAACTCCACTGCCATCTCTCCTAAACACCTCCATGCTTCCACAGGTATGTCATCTGGACCAACAGCCTTTCCGTTCTTCATTCTCTTCATAGCTGTCCTTACTTCCTCCTTGCTAATCCACTGCAATTCCTGAATCACTATCCCCACATCATCCAACCTTCTCTCTCTCGCATTCTGTTCATTTATCAGCTCCTCAAAGTACTCTTTCCATCTGCTCAACACACTCTCCTCGCTTATGAGTACCCTTACCTGCTGCACATCTTTCCCAGCTTGGTCCCTCTGTCTAGACAATTGGTACAAGTCCTTTTCTCCCTCCTTGGTGTCCAGCCTTTCATACAACTCTCCATATGCCTTATCCTTAGACTTCACCACCTCTCTCTTTGCCATATGCCTCATCTCCTTATACTTCTGTCTACTTTCTTCATCTGTCTGACAATCCTACTTCTTCTTTGCCAACCTTTTTCTCTGTATACTCTCCTGCACTTCCTCGTTCCACCACCAGGTCTCCTTGTCCTCCTCCTGTCCAGATGTCACACCAAGCATGTTTCTAGCTGTCTCCCTTACCAGCTCTGCTATACTTACCCAACTAGTTGGTAACTCTTCACTCCCACCCAGTGCCTGTCTTAACTGTTCCCTGAACTTCACCTTACAGTCATCCTGTTCAACCTCCACCATTTAATCCTTGGCACTGCCGTCAAACTGCTCCTCTTCTTATTCACCAATGTCATCCTACAGACAACCATCCTATGCTGCCTAACTATGCTTTCCCCTATCACCACTTTACAGTCTCCAATCCCCCCTCAAAATGGCCCTCCTGCATAGGATATAATCCACCTGTGTGCATCTTCCTCCACTCTTGTACGTCACCCTGTGTTTTTCCCTCTTCTTAAAATACATATTCACCACAGCCATGTCCATCCTTTTTGCAAAATCCACTACCATATGGTCTTCTGCATTCCTCTCCTTAACACCATACCTACCCATCTCTTCCTCATCCCCTCTGTTTCCTTCACCAACATGCCCATTGAAATCCACTCCAATCATCACTCTCTCACCTTTGGGTACACTCACCTCCACTTCATCCAAGTCGCTTCAAAATTTGTCTTCCTCATCCATCACACACCCAACTTGTGGAACATATGCACTAACAACATTCATCATCACATCATCAATTTCCAGCTTCATAAACATCACTCTATCCGACACTCTTTTCACCTCCAAAAATATTCTTGGCATACTGTTCCTTCAGAATAACCCCTACCCCATTTCTCCTCCCATCCACACCATGATAGAGCAATTTTGAACCCAAATGCAATACACCTGGCCTTACTCCCCTTCCATCTGGTCTCCTCCATGCACAATATATCAACCTTCCTTCTCTCCATCATATCAGCTAGCTCTCTCCCTCTACCAGTCCTACTGCCAACAAAGTTCCTACACTCACTACCACACTCCTAACCTTCCTCCTTTCTTCCTGCCTTCAGGCATGCCTTCTCCCTCCTCTTCTCCTTCGGCCAACAGTAATCCAATTTCCAGCAACACCCTGTTGGCTAACAGTACTGGTGGCGGTTGTTGTTAACCTGGGCCTCGACCGATCCTGTATGGAAATCTGTATTGTCCGCATATGTCATCTGGCAAAGGTTGTACACCGGATACCCTTCCTTATTTAACCCTCCCCATTTATCCAGGCTTGGGACTGGCATGAAGAAATGCACTGGCTTGTGCATCCCCAGTGGCTGGGTTCTATTACTTAATAACAATCCTATTAACTATTAGCTATTCTTAAAGTCATACCAATCATCTACGATAATTCATAAAAACATTTATAAAAAATAAAAACTTTTCATCAAAAGTTAGTCCTTACTAACCAATACATAACAAAAGATAAATAATAAAAAATGAAATACCTAGAGCACCAATTACAGTACCCAAAGATGAAGAATATTAACTGTAAAAATTGTCTCTTGCATACATTTCTTAAGTTAACCCAATAATTTAAATTTGATTACAACTTCCTGTATAAAATATTCATAAATAGAAATAAACATAGAACAATATTGCTAAAAAAATTATACAGATAAATTAACATATTAATCATACATTGTTTATTTACACTAATACTTTAATAGTAATACATACTAATGAGCATGTGTCCACAGCACCACTTTTAAAGATGCAAGCATTGAGTAGATAGTCAAGCCCGCAAAAAAGTATTAGAATAAATAAACAATGTATGATTAATATGTTAACAATTTATTGCTTTTTAGGAATGTTGTTTTATGGTTATTTCTATTTATGAATATTTTATACAGGAAGTTGTAATGAAATTTAAATTATTGGGTTAACGTAAGAAATGTATATTGGGTCAATTTTTATAGTTGATATTCTTCATCTTGCGGTATTTTAATTGTTGCTCTAGGTATTTCATATTTTATTACTTATTTTTTATTTATGTATTGGTTAGTAAGGATTATTAACTTTTGATGAAAAGTTTTTATTTTTTATGAATGTTTTTATGAAATATCAAAAATGATTGCTATGACTTTACATAAGAATAATTAATAGGATTGTTATCAAGTAATAGGACCACGTGATTTTATTTTAGTATTTAAGTGATGGTATGTATGCTTGTTCTACATTTGTCTGATGACGTTTTACAGTCGATAAAAGCACTTACCGATATTTAATACATTTTTCTTTTCTTCTTTTTTTTTTTTTTTTGTGGGTAAGAGTTAAGTAGCTTAGCGTTTGTGCTATTACTGTTTTGTGGTTTGCGAACATTTCCCATTGTTCAGACTTGTATAACTCATTCATATACTGTCAGTGTACTCCCCATGCCTGCGTGCACACACAGACACACACACACATATAGTTGTGTGTTCCCATAGCCTGCCGTACATTTTCTCTGTACTACTACTCAGAATCATCAGTCTGAGCAAGGCGAAACTGCCCTGGTTCACCATGAGCACATTATAAGTGCAGTCAGCTAAACTGCTGGGCACATATAAACATTTTGTGCACCCCTTTACACAGAAATTGCTGTGTGCACACAACCATTGTGTGCACTGTTTTGCACAGAAATTGTTATGTACATATACAACATTTTGTGCACTGCTTTGCACAGAAATTCCTGTGTACACATGCAAAATGTTGTGCACTGCTTTGCACAGAAATGACTGAGTATATATTTGAATTGCTGTATTATTCAAATTCCTCCATGGACATCATTAGTGTAGGTCACCCCCCTGCCACACTTAATCTCACTACTTAGTAGAGCAGGTAGGGGAGTGAGGGAACTGTAAATCAGAACAGCCTAGTAGACAGCTTTGGGTGCTAGACAAGGTGACTGTGAATCCTAGATGCAGTCCTTCTTTTGGATGCCACTTAATGAGAATCAGGAGTTATTGGAATCTTGAGGGTGAACTCTGGGCAAGTTTAAGCAGTCCTTGCTCACCTTCATATATTTTGTTCTCTTGAATGTTGAATTTCTTTTCTATTGTACGGAAACATTGGGAAATGTGTACAATAAAATATTTTGGATTTATAACTCTGTTCCATTTATCAAATGATTTTATTTTTAAATGCTCTCCTTTAGTTTGTTTGACTGTCATCTTTATCCTCTGACTAAAATAGTATGCAGAGCACAGCTGTAAAGATATGACCTTATGTTTTGTGTAGTTACAAAACGCAGCCAACTGAAGACTGTGAACATGGCAAGGGCAATGAGCATCACACATGCTCATGCTTTGAAAATGTTATTTTGTACACAATCAGGACACATTAGTATAAAGTACATTTTTCAATTAATTTCTCCGTTTGGTAACTCTTTAAAGCCTGAGGATACAAGTACTTAATTTCAGTGAGTGCAATGAATTTTGCTGCAGTGTTATTTGACACTTTTCGTCATCTGTGAGTAAGTCTAACAACCCAAGCTGGTGAATATGCCTTGTATACATAGGAATAAAGTATGTATGAAGAAGGAACAGGATACCACAGGTAGCATGCAAAGGTACACATTTGATTCATACTGGTGTGCAGAAATTAGGGCTGTCACCCTCACATTACAGACAAGCAGGGTATGCATGTGATCAATGCTGATGTACTGAAAGTAGGTCTGTCACCCTCATATTAGTCAGGCACGGTACACATGATTGGTACTGATGTGCTGAGAGTAGAGCTATTGCCTTCTCATTACAAACAGGGAGTATACTCTCATGATCATTGTTGATATACTGAGATCAGAGCTGTTGTCCTCACTTTTGAGTCAGGCCAGGCATGGTATCAGAGAGAGCATGCAAAAGTACACATATGATTAGTACTCGTATGCTGAGAGTAGAGTTGTCACCTTCACATTACAGATGAGCGCGGTACACATGTAATCTGTACTGATGTACTGAGAGTCAAGTTGTCACCTCACGTAACAGACATGCACAGTACATGTGATCAGTACTGATGTGCTGATAATAGGGCTATCACCCTCACATTACAGATGAGCAGGGTACACGTAATCTGTACTGATGTACTGAGAGTCAAGTTGTCACCCACACATTACAGACAGGGAGTATATGCACATGATCAATAGTGATGTGCAGAGAGTAAGGTTGTCACCCTCACATTACAGACAGGCATGGTATGCACATAATCAATACAGATGTGCTGAGAGTACAGCTGATACCCTCACAATATAGACAGGGAGGGTTATGTCCAGTAAAATTTATTTTTCCGTCTGAATTAAAACTACCTTTTCAGGGTATGGACAACAATCAGTAATGATGTGCCCGGAACAGGGCTAACACCTTCACAGTACATCATCCAATAAACATTTTTTTCATTTAGATGATGGTTCAAAGCCCACCATCACTTTAGAAACCCTTTGCATACTTTGTAAGTGGAGCCTTACAGTCACATGACTTACACTGACTGCCATCATCACAAAATAACATTTGCATGACTTTCACTGCCTGCTCATCCTCACAAGCATGCTGAACACACAGAAAAAAACTATGCTTCCCTATCTCTAAAATCTTACCATATACTAAACAAGCTTCCTATTTATGCACTTTTGACCATGTCACTATCCTAACAGTGCTTTAGTCATATTGTAACCTGATAATGTTGCTTCTAACAAAAGCCTTATTCAAATGACAGCCTAACAATATTCTGTCAAAGCCTCATTCATCTAGCAATGCCTCATTCATTTTGCAGCTTAACAATACAATTACACTTTCCTATTTCAATTTTATGTAGAGGTAGTCCCAACATAATGCCTAAAAAAAATTCAGTTGGATAATTCCATCCTAACATTTCTGCCTAATGAATTTCCTCTAACAGGGTACACACATGATCAGTGCTTATTTGCTGAGAATAAGTCTGTCACCCTAAAATTATAGACAAGCAAGGTATACACATTATCAATACCTATATGCTGAGAGTAGGGTTGTCATCCTTGCATTAAAGACAGGCAGGGTGCATAAGTGATCAGTAGTGATGACTATTACACTTAGATGGTGGCTCCATGTGTAAGGACACATGCAGTTTACTACAATTCAGTCAAAATAGAGAGAGAGAAATAGAAGTCCAGTGACAAAAAAATGATGTATTGACATCTCATTTAAGAAGTATTTTAGACCATTATTGTACTCAGTACTGAGCACAATTTCACATTAACACCCACAATGAAAATTAGGGTACAATTCAAAATATCAGAAGGCTCATGAACTGGGACCTGTCTTTGAAAGTTTATATCTCTTGCCTCCCTTTGACTTCATTATACAGCTTTCAGGTTAACAACAGCAGAATATTCAGTTATGAGACGCACCTAAACTGCAGTTCTAACCTCAGAGCTTCTTACTGGTCCACACGTCAATATCTCACTCCTCAGGTTTAGCTGCTCAAAAATGTGGCATTGGAACATATCATACTACGATTATTATTTTTATGATATAATACAAAAGAGTTTTACTTCAAATGTTTTGACAAGTCTGTAAATATGTATCTTAGACCATCATTTTACTTAGTGTACTGAGCAGAAGTTCACCGCAGTACCCACAATGAAAACAGCATAATGCAAAATGTTAGATGCATGAACTCATGCCAAGGTTATGTCCTCCACCTTTGAAATTATTGCAAAACTTTTACTTTATAACATGATATTCATCTACAAAACACACACAGAAGTGAATTCTAACCACAGACCTTCCAGTGCAGCATGTCCCTGAATTTGACTTCACCACTTTAACTGCTTGAAAGTATGGCATTGCTGCCATAACATGTTACAACAAAAACAAACATTTTCCTTTCAGGAAAGTATGTAGTAATTTCACCTTTAGACATTGTTAACTTAGTATGCATATATTCTGGACATTAGTTTTACTCAGCCTGTTCTGCAGAGGTCAATTAGCCCTCGAGTAGAAACGAAGTATTGTACCAGACTGACAATAAAAGCATTCTGAAACTCTAGCTTTACTTAGCTGTATATAAGAAGCAATGTGTCAGATCCTTTAAGACAGCTCACAGGGATAATATTGTGACTTATAATGAGATACTTTGTTATGAAGCATACATATCTTTCTCAGTGGTCTTTACCAGTTTTGAATACACTACCTCTGACTGTAAAGAGAACACATAAATATAATGATCGGTAGCCCTTTGACAGATCCTTCCCCCCAACAAACCACATCAGTAATTATTCCGAAGTGATCCTGCAACTAGCTGCTTTCATACATCACCTGTCTACAACCTTTTATGCAGAGGTCAAATAATCTCCAGGAAAAAAAAGCAGCACACAGTGCCGAACTACAGCAACACAAGCCTTTTAAAATACTGGCTTTACTAGCTGTATGTAACAGGTCATATGTCAGTTCCGCAGAAAGTTCACATTAAAAAAAATCAGGGACTTGGAATGTTACTTTGATATAAAATACAAACATTTACCCCAAATGGCCGTGCCCCTTCTGAAAGGGAATATTACCTTTGACTGGGAAGAAAATTCACAAATATGATGGTCATATTGGTCTTTGATAGATACTGTCACCTCCGTCAACAAATCAAAAGTGATCCTATAATAGCCATTTCATTTCCTCTTTAGCTATTCCCAGTCCTCTTGTTCAGAGGTCACATAGCACCTAGGTGGACAGCAAAAGCCCTCTTAAATCTATATTTACTTGCTGTATATAAGAGGTCATATGTTAGTTCAACAAAGAGTTCATAAAAAAAATGAAAAGCTTCTAAAAAGGTATTTAGTACAAAACACACACTGTCCCAATGGAATGTCCAACTTCTGTGCAAAGGTCACATGAATATAATGGTCATATGACACTTGGCAGGTCATTGATGTCCCCAGACCAACACACTGTATCAATAATCAATCAAGTGAGATCCTGTAACTGCTGTTTGCCTTCATAAACCACCTGTCTGCAGTCTTTTGTAAAAAGCACCTAGGTGGAAACCAAGCATATTGCTAAATTGTAGCAAAAAAAGTCACCTGAAATGCTGGATTTACCAGCTGTGCTTAAGAGACCATATTTTGCTTCACTGAAGACTATTAACAATAAAAAATCATGGACTTCTAGTAAGGTACTTTGGTACAAAATACATGCATACTTCCCCTGAGGAAGGTGCCATTCCTGAGAAGGTACAGTACCTCTGACTTTTATGGTGTTCCAGAAATGTAACTGCCAGATTACTCTTTAACAAGTACTACTCCCCCTCCCAAAAAAAAAGATATCAATAGTCAGTAAGAAGTGACTACTGTTTGCTTTCATACATCACATGCCCCCAAAAATGGCATCCACTTTATGTATACTTATAATTTATCATTGAGAAGAAAATGAAAAGCATAATGCCCTCAATACCATATTTCAGTTTGCTGCTATGAGACACAAACACTGACCCTGACAAGCCATATTTTTATTACATAATGTTCATGTAATGACCATGTGTTTTCACATGCAGCATGCCTTCTTACCCCCTTACTGATAAAGGCACACACCTTCTATTTATACCTCTGATGTTTGAATATTTAAAAAAAAAAAAAAAAAAAAAAAAAAAAAAAGGCCAACAATCTATTTCAACCTCCCACTCTTGGACATTTTTACATGCTCCTTGCATTGGTTACTTATAACATTCCTGAATAATTATTTTGCATACTTTGTGTTTCTAGCTGACTCCCCTATCTCTTATAGGATTCTGTCAAGTCTATCCTGGGTGTTGTAAGAGACTGCACCCCCTATACCCCCTTTGTAATATAATCATTCTCTGAGGTCAAACCATTTTTGAGGATGGGGAGCCAAGTTAGCTGAGTCCACAAATCATCCACCTCCTTGCTACAAGTAACAAATGCCCACACCCCCTTTTCCCCAAACTTGCCATAACTAATTATGTTTTGCAAAATTCATGTAAATGTCCTTTGCTTTCATGCACCAACTGCCCCTCCAACAAAATAGATAACCACTTCTGGTGATCAGTTGTAATCAACAAATTGTTTAAAAAATAGCCATAGCAATGCAGAGCAAATTGCTGCTGCAGAATTACTCAGTTTGCTTTGTCCTTAACTCATAGCTCACAATAAATAAAGTAGTAACATGATAAGGTTCACTTTGTCTCCACACACCCCAATAGCTGTACTGTACTGGTGCAAGTAAATAGATGAATAAAGTATACCATACAAAAATATAAAAATTATATATATTTTTCCTTCTAATACTTAAGGACTTCTTCAGAATACTGAACACTAGAAAGATGTGTAGTAAATAAACTTAGTCATTGCTCTGAACATCTTAGTACAGCAGCAACCAGGAATAAAACCAAAAGTTAAGTAGGTGGCAAAAGCCCATAATTACTGACACATATTAAATAATTTTGCTTCCTCCTATGTACTTAGAAATTGTCTAGAATAACAGGTTTTACATTGGTGTCCGTTCATTTGAAAATAATGCAAACATCTGTCATTATTAGTACCAGCAATCATCATCAATTTACCACTGAAGAAAGGTACGAGTTAGGGCCAGCCCCATTCTCAGAGTACCCATTTATGAACGTTCTCAAAGACAATACAGCAGTATGTCACAATCAAACTGTTAAGAAAAATACATTTATTTTATAACTTCTTTTAAGCATAAGCCAAACTGCAGGACTACTTTCTTTTCTAGGACTGAAACTTAATCACTCAGTAGAGTCCTTTCTCCCACACCCATAGCCGGCCTTAGGCATAGGCCAGCTAGGCAGCCGCCTAGGGTGTCGCTCTAACAGGGGCGCTTTTTCAGTGTTATTTGGTGTAGGCAGACCAGGATGGGGGCACCAGGTGGTCTGGTGGGAGACACCATGGATCCCTTTTGCCTAGGGCACCAGTTGACCTAAGGCTGCTCCTGTTGCACAAAGCCAAAAATAATGGGGGACAAAGGCCCAAAATCTGGGACAGCTTTGAAATAATGACTAATTCACTTAAAAGTTAATGGAACAACAGGTTTATATTGACATGCATTTTTTTATCAAAAAGAAGTATGAAACTGTGAGTGGCATTACTGACTGTAATCAGGGAATTACCATAAAAATTAAAATATACAAGGGATGGGAAAAAATGAGGTATCAACCAAGGGTGAAGCCAGGAATTTACAAACTGTGCACACAGAAAGCATATTGTATGCCTGCTGTGAAAGGTATAGGGAATTACACTGTTTAATTATTTAGTTGTTTCTTCTTTGTTGACCAGGTTAGTCCCACTGAGCTGGTATTCTCTTTTCAGGAGAGGCTTGAGACAGTATTCATACTACTAGGAAAAATTTGGCCAGGACATCGGGGAACTTCCCCTACTCCGAACAGGGACTCACTTTGCTGTTACGCTGCTGGCTTCCATTCCAAGGGTGTAGGTGGCTCTGAGATGATCATCAGAGTAAGATGTAGACATTTTGTGAGTGTGAGGAGAATGTCAAGCATCAAGTAGAAGAAAGAGATCTGGAGAAGGTAGTGGTATCAGAAAGCTACCAGTTAGCAAAACAAATGAACGTAGAGGATGAGATGGCAAGAAGAGAGAAGAAGGGTGAAGAAAAGGTGAACTGAAGGCTGACGAACTTGCACAGGATTCCAAATACATGTTTCAAAAAGGGCTGTTTGATGGGTCAACATTGGAATGTATAATTACAATCCAGCAGTCAAGAGGGTTGTGGAATGTACATCTAAAAGAAATGATGAGCCAGAGCAAACCAGAAAGTGAAGTGGCAGTATCTTGGGGCAAAGTCATTAAAATACAAGAGGATGAGGTGAGAGAAGTCACAGGAAAGAAGAAATCTTATGCATGAACAGTAAAAGAAGAAAAGTCAGTGGGAGAAGGAGAAAGAGAGATGATGAAAAGGAAATTTGCTGTGTGGCTAAATAGCAAAGAAAAGAAAGACGGTAATCTATGGAACTCTTATACAGTACAGACATTCAGCAGAGAAATAAAAAAAGATTGTTGTACAGTTTCATACTGAAGTGAATAAAGAAGTATTAAAAGACTGTATGCAAAGAAGTTATGGAGAGTACAAAAATATATGATGACAGGACTGGGGGATGGGATTGTGGGGTGATTTTGAAAATGGAAAGTTAATAACGTTATACATATTCCAAGTGCAGTAAATATCAAAGGTAACAGAAGTTTTGTTGGATATAGGGGCCAGCCAAAAACATTTTTATTTTCCTGTGGAAAGTATGATCACTTCAGTAACTGTGATTAAATGAAATGTTTCATTTGCAGGAAGATGGGGCATGCAGCAAAAAAAATGTGATTCAATGTGTAAAAAATGTGGGAAAATGGGACATGCTAGGTTAGATTGTAACAAGCAAATACAAGTGAAAGAAGAACAAAAACAAGAATGTGTGTCCAATATAGAAAAAAAGTATAGAACATGAACAAGAAGAGCAGGATGTAACACAAGAGAAGAATAAGGAAAAAATAATAGACGAGGAAGATGAACATAATGAAAGTGAAGAAGAAGATATAAATTTGAAAATAGTGAGTGGAAAAATAATTCAATAGGAAAGGTGGCAAAAGATAAAGGAAATTTAAAAGTGTGATTGTGAAAGAAAATAAAAAAGGCAAAGGGTAACAGAAGGGACAACATCCTATCTGAACATCCTATCTATAAATGTTAATAGTTTAAAGAATATTAAAAGAAGGTTAGGTGTTTTACAATGGAATGTGCAACTAGAAGATATGAGAATATTAACAGAAGAAGAAAGGTTGCAGAAAGAAGAGCTATGGGGTAAAAATATTGTTTGGAATATGGAAAGAGACACCTGTTCAGAGATTGGTGTGTTATATAATAAAACAGCAAAAATCTTAGATTTTACTGTAGTGGAATTGGGTAGAATAACAGTGTTGAATAAACGATATAAAATGATGTACACAGAATTATTGCAATGTATGCATATGTTACTATGAAAGAATGAGAGGAAATGTTTAAAAAAAATCTTAAATTATGTAAGAGGGAACATGGAAACAATAGTGGTTGATTTTAGCTGTGATTAAAGGAAAAGAAAGAAAGAAGGGCATGATGTTGGGAGGCATATGAAATAGTGAAAATGGAAAGTTATATTTATGGGGTAATAAAGATTGGACTTCCAAAAGAAATTAGATTAAACCAGAAATTGACTATTTTATAATTGGAAAGTTTAAAAATCATAAATGAAGGAACAAAGAAAACTGTTTTTTCAGATAATTTGGCTATATGGTTAGAAGTGAAGGGAAAAGAATACATAAGGTTAGGTAAAGTTATTAAAAGATGTAATGAGAAAGATTTAAATGAGGAAGATAGAAATTAATCAGTACTGGAAAGATTATGTAAAAATGAGAATTTTCCATGAATATTGGACAGATTGGTAGACTAGCTTTAAAGAAAAATATAAAAATGCCTTGTAGAATGTCAGGCAGTGAGGAGAAGGAAAGAAAAGCAGAAATATAAGTTGTCAGGACGTATTTAGAGGGGTCTATATTAATTCATCAAAATACGTATTCAACGAAGGCTAAACAGTGAAATTCAGTGCAGAGAAGCAAGGAATTGTTCCCAGGGATAGGAACCACTCGTGCTCTAGCACTCTGGAGCACACACCACACTAAATCAAACCCACCCAAGTAAGAGGTTTTGCCCCCCACCCCCAACTATATTATGCCAACTCTGAGATTGCATTATGGTGGGGAAAAGAACAGACTTGTGCTGATGGCCCAGTGGTTCCAAACCCTGGAAAAATTCTGTGCTTCCTTATAATGAATTACTTCAGCCATTGATGAATGCGTACTTGACAAATCCGTATTTTGATGAACTAATTTTCTTCTTTCAGCTTTTGCCTGTTAGGGGTTGCCATAGCCAAACAACGATCAGCAGAACGATTGACAGTGGAGTTTTACAGTGTTGAGTTGCCAGCCCGGCGCCCAATCTTCCACAGAAGGCACACACATGCACACACTCACACCTAAGGCAATTTAGAGTGTCCAATCCACCTAGAGCATGTCTTTGGGATGTGGGAGGAAACCGGAGCACCCAGAAGAAACCCACGCAACTATAGGGAGGACATGCAGACTCCGCACATAAGGCACCCCAGCTGAGAATCGAACCAGAGAACCTCTTGCTGTGAGTTGGCAATGCTAACCGCTGAACCACCGCAGCCACTGATTTTGATGAACTAATAAAGGCCCGTATTTAGGGTGGTCTTGAAAAATAATACAAGCTTTTACAAAAAGGCGAAAAAGATATATGAAATAAATCAGGAGAAGATTAAAAAAATGTTATATAATCAAAGATATTTTTTACATGGGAAAAAAAGTATCATCTCTGTATTTGAACAAGAAAGTGAGAGAAAATGAGAGGGTAATAATGGAGGAAGGGTGACTATACAGGAAAAATATGTGAAATATAAAAGTATATAAAACCCATTTAAAAAGAGGGAGATAAAACAGAGGCAGATATGGAAAGTTAAAAAAAATGAAGCAAGGAAGGCAGTGAGATTATGGATAAAAATATAAATGTGGAAGAACTTAATAGAATTTTAGAAGAATTGAATATGGAAAAAAGCCAGAGGGATAGATGGAACTGAGTATTTATAACATGGAAGAATGGCAAAAAGGACATTTTGTGGAGGTATTGAATGAGTGGCTAGAAAAAGGGATAGTTAAAAAGAAAATATGTACAGGGGTATGAAATTTATTTGGAAAAAAAGATAGAGGATATTAAAAACTGGACACCAGTAGTACTGAATAATATATTTTGTAAAATATGTATAAGAATAATAGGTAAACTATTACAAAAAAGGTGTGACTAAGTTGCTTGAAGGTATAAATGAAAAGGAAGCCAAGACCTACTATGGATACTAAGAGACGTGATAGATATAAATAAAAAGACAGAAACTAAAGCTATGATAGGAGATGTGAGCAAAGTGTTTGATAGAATACAATATGATGAGTTATGGAATATATTAATAGATTACAATATACGAGATAAAATAATAAAAGTAAACATGTCAGTGTATGAGTATAATAATTTTAAATGGATGGTTAAGTGAAGAAATTAAAATGGAATGTGGGATAAAGTAAGGTTGTCCGGCAAATAGCATCTTATTTACATTAGTTATGAAAGTGATTGTTAATGAAATTAACAGAGAATTGAAAAATGACATATAAGAAGATAGAGTATATATTCCAATAATGCTTACTTACGCAGATGGTGTAGTTCTGATCACTAAGAATAAGGAATTAATGGAACTAGAAATTAAGAAATTAAATATTTAAATATGCTTGGTCTAGATATTAATAAAGATGAAAGTAAAATAATTGTTTTTTTAGGTAAACTAGAAGGTATTCACTTTAATGATGAGGAGATAGATATCTTGGGAGTAATATTTGGAACAAATAAGAGAAATACAGTGGGATAAATTATACAATAATTGAAAAAAATATATGTTTTGGAAATCGTTTAGATTGTTATATAAGAAAAAAGTATATCTAGTAAATTCTATTTTTCTAGGTAAAATGGCATACTCAAGTGTTTATACGATACCATCTAAATATGAAAAAAAAAGATATTGTTGATTGTATTCTCATTTATATGTCGATCAAGACTGAATCCTCTTAGAAGAGGAATGTTGTATGCTAGTGAAAAGGAAGGAGGATTAGGGCTCATTATTCCTATTGTCCATGCAGTTTCTTTGAATTGGTGTATAGCGTTGGTAGGATTAAAAGAGGATAGTAGGAATTTAGTAAACACAGGAACCACGAAAAGAATGTAAGTAACACAAGCGATATCCTGGGCATCCAAGAAGTTTAATGTTCACACCAAAAACGAACCAAGACAGCAAAACCAACACATAAAACAATAAAAAATTCAAGTAGAAATTCAGTTAGAAAATCAAGAATACTGAGCGCTTTCACCCGCTCGGTTACCTGCGGGTTTCATCAGAGTACATCTTACAATTCATTGCACCAGCTTATATACTACCAAAATATCCAATGTTTCAATTAATCTTAATTTAATTAATTGTTAGTGTGATTCCTAATTGTGTGTTTTCAAAAAAGTAGATGTTGTTTTAATACCTTAAAGACAACAACAATGAAAAGTGAACTACTAAGTAGGATTTCTTTGTTTGTGAAATTTGAATAGAGGGCTATTTAACCAATAAAAATGATAATACTTGTTAAAAGCTATCATGAATATGTTATAATTATTTTAATCCAGCATGTATAAATTAATTTTATATACATTAAATATTAATAAATATATGTAAATATAAAATAAAGTAAAAAATGTATAAAAAATTCATCACATCATTCATTCCAATGTAAACATTATTTTGTAATTAAAAAACATATTATATAAATACCAAAATAAATAAATAACCAAAATTAATAATATTAATATTAAACACTACATAGTAATACTTATAATCTTAGATATATTTTGGATTGTAGTGTGATTTGTAATTTCTTATTTTTTATCATTTCTTCTTATTTATCAATTGTATAAATAAATGTAATTGTATAAATATTAATATTACAAAGAAGTATTTTATATATATATACTAAAATAGTTAATTTCTAACCTTAAAATATTTATAAAATGTAGTGTATGTAGTTTTTTAAAAAATCCCTTCAAAACATTCTTCATAGACTTTCATTTCAACCATATTTAAATATAATATAATATATAAAATTCCAATTAAACACTTATAGACTTTTGTTTTAAAATACTTGCAATACTAATGTGGCCATTCAAACCCGGAGTTGTACTGGCATTGCAACGAAGTTGCCATAAACATTCTTTAGTTAATAGTAAATTGTCCAAATCCCCTTCTTTTTCCTCAGGATTGTAAATTCTATCAATAATAAAAAAGATGAATCTTTTGTAATTAACACATGTGGTACTGTGTGTGTAAAGGGCATTTGATTCTTTTTTGTTTTTCACATCCCTGACATGTTCCATAATTCTGTTGTGCAGTTTTCTCTTAGTCTTACCTATGTAATATGCTGGGCATGAAATACAACTTGCCATATAAATAACCCATTTAGTGTTACAGTTACAAATACCTGGGCATTTAAGTGTTTTTCCATAGTTGTACACGGTACAATAGGGTCCATCATTTATATATTTACAACTTTTACAAAATCCACATTTAGTCATTCTAGATGTAGTCTCTCCTTGTACCCTGCTTTCAAACATCTCTTTCATGTTCATGCCCCTACTATGTGTAACTGATGGATGTAAGCCAACTATTTCTCTAACTTCCAAGCTATTATTTATTACACTTTTCCATGTGTCATTTAATATTGTCATTATTGCTTTAGAGTTTGTGTTGTATGGTAAAATAAATGAATCCTTCTTATTGTTAAAATCTTGTTCCTTCGGCCTCATATATTCCCCACTAATAATTATAGGTTTGTACTTTGTATCCCTGTCTCTCACAACTTCTTTAGTCAGGGATTCTAACAAATTTAGTGGGTAACCTCTATCACTAAACATATCTTGCAAGTATTTGATTTCAACCTCAAAATTTTGGTCTTCACTAATAATACGAGAAAGTCTAACTAATTGGCCTTTCACCAAATTCCTTTTTTGAAAGTGGGGATGATTACTATCGTAGTGTAGATAACTGTTTGAGTAAGTTTTTTTACGAAAAATGGTAGATTCTATCTTTCCATCCTTGTTGTACATTCTGATGTCTAAGTAGTCACATTGATCATGGTTTATTTGGAAAGTAAACTTTAAAAAATTAGTACTATTTTCTAAGAAGTACATAAATTCTCGTATTTCACCTTCTTCCCCCTTCCAAAAAACCAAAATGTCATCTAAAAATCTTACATATAAAATAATTTTCTCCCAGAAGTGCGATACAAATACTTGTTCAATCTCCCAAAATGCTAACACTAGGTTAGCATAGATGGGGGCACATCTGGCCCCCATAGCAACACCTCTACATTGTTTGTAATGTTCTCCTTCCAAGATGACATAATTGTTATTTAGTATCATTTCCATGAAGTCTACTAATAATCTTCTTTTAACAGTGTGATGTCCACTGTATTTTTCCAAAATTTTTTCAAAGTATTCTAAGCCTTCTTTGTGTGGTATGATGCTAAATAGATTAATGACATCTATTGTTATCATAAAAAACTTTTCTCCTCTATAGTTCTTATTAAATTCTCTTAGTTTTTCAAGGCAATGCCACGAGTCTTTGATAATGTGTGGGAACTTTATTAACATATCCTTACATTGTACATCTACAAACTTTGCTATTGTTTCAAGTTTAGAGTTTTTGGCAGAAACAATCGGTCTAAGCGGAGGGTTTTGAATACTCTTATGCACTTTAGGTATGCCAAAAATGGTTGGGGTGATAGGATGTTCCACTACCAAAAATTCATATTCCTGTTTGTTAATCATGCCCTCCATCAAACATTCATATAGTAGCCAATCAATTTTTGTATAGGCTCTCTGTACTTCATATTTAAGAACTTTACTATATGTGTCTTCATTTTCTAACATAGTTTTCATTTTGTTGATGTAATTTGTATTTGACATGATCACTACTCCACCCCCTTTATCTGGCTTCATAATTCTGTGTTTATTATTTGAACATATTTCTGTAATACAAAACCTTTCATTTTCAGTCAAATTGTCCTTCAATATACTCTTTTTCTTTAATTCCCTCCTAATTTGTGTTTCACATAGTGATTCATACACCTGAATTATTGGATTGTTAGGCGGAATAAATGTACTAGTTCTTTTTAGTGAAATGACTCTGGTTTCGTTTCTCATCTCCTCTTGTATGCTTGCTTTAGTAAAGAACACTTTTAAATTAAGCATTCTCGTGTATAATTTCAAATTGATGAGTATTCTACCAATGTCACTTCTAAATCGTGGGACAAATTTGAATCCTCTCTTAAATAACATAATGTGGCTTTGATTCAAGTTGAAGTCACTGTAATTGTAGATATTAAAACCACCACTATTAGTTATTTTACATAGATCGTTGTTCGTACTAACACCATCAAGAATGTCTGGTTCTATATCATTCATGACTATCAGATCGTTACCAACTGATTTCTCTTGCATAACCATATTTCCACCTGGTGGTTTAACATTATTGGTCAATCCTGTTCCACTTATATCTTGCGTAGTGGTTTCATTGTTGTGACTTACTGAGCCATTTAGTAATAATAAGAATTGGTTCTGAAGTACATTTTCCTCCCTTGATTTTTCTGTTGTGCACCGCCCCCCTGAAACCTGTCTCTTATCCTCTCTGATCTCCTTAGTTGGGGTTGTTCTAAAAAAACCTCATTCTCTTTTTGTACATCCCCATCTATAACATTGCCATAATGTCCATACTTGTTAATATTTTTGTTGTTGTGTACATTAGAAGTATGAATATTCCTTTGTTCACAGTTCCTGTCTTCATCCCTCGATCGATTCACTCTTTCATTTTGCTGCACAGATGTTTTGAATTCTTTAAAGTGGTGATATGCCCTTTTGTGAATATAGTCATTACTGTCTCTTATTAATTTTTTGTTTTTATATTCAAGCCCTCTCGACACAAAATTGTCCATTTCTTTTATAATGTAGTCCATCCTGTATTTGTTGTGTTCAAATAACAAGTCTTTTTTAATGTTGTTGTCCAGATCTATAAGTTTCTCATTCAACACTGATAGTCTTTGGTTGTTGTTCTTAATAATAAGTTTGAGCAAGTCTAACCCTGCTCTGTCATACAGGGCTACTAATTCATTGAATAACACACTATTGTGACTAAAACCGAAAGGTAATTTAAAAATTCTCAAACCTTTTGGGACTTGTTCCAACTCCAGGGATCTCTCCAGAGAGGCATTGTCCATCTGGATGGTTTTAAATTGTTTGAGCGTTTTTTCAAAATCAGCAATCTGCTCATTCAAAGAGCCCATGTCTTGCATACTACTTCTTGGAATACTTTTAAACGAAGGTGCCTGTAGAATCACATTAATGTTCTCCCATCTCCGACTGTTAGATGTCCTTCCGTCCCCAGCGTTCATATTCCCACTGTCAAACCTCAGGGTAGGTTCCTTCCTTCGTGTGTCACCTCTAGGTTGATTCGATGAACCATTACTGGCTGACGGGGCATTGGGACTATTACCCGGTGTGGAGTGTAGTGTGAATAGTTGTTCTTGTGATTCGGTAATAGTAATATTTGGGTCAATGTCATTGTTTTGAGTTTTATCAGCCCGGAGTAAGGTAATTAATCGGTTAGTAACTTCCAGGTGTTGTTTTAATAGTGCTTCCATAGTGTAGTAAAACTTAAACACAAACTTAAACACAATCAATGTAGATGCTATTACTGCTGAATTATTTATGTTGACCCAACTTGTAATATAAGGCAACTGAAAACTGACAGTTACTCGTACAGCTGAATACTTTACTTGGCACAACCTAGTTCTATCCGTAATTCTAAGTTTCAGAAAGCAAACAGTTCAAAGCTGCTTACAATTCAATGTTGACATAAATTCGCCAAAAGTTGGTGCAAGTATTAATGCAATTTACGGTCGCTTAATTATATCCTCTGAGTTCTCTCCTTCAGTGAACCAGTCAGTTAGGTGTTGCTTATAAATTAGTACTTTCATGTAGCTTTGAAATCCGTGTTTATACGGGTAACTAACAATTGCTGGTACTGCTAAATACTTTAATTTTACACCACCTAGTTGTATCCGTAGTTTTCAGCTTCACTGAAGATACGCTTGTATCGTAGAACAACAGAGAACTGATAATTGCTGGTACAGCTGAATGTTTGAGTGATTGTTAATGAAATTAACAGAGAATTGAAAAATGACATATACGAAGATAGAGTATATATTCCAATAATGCTTACTTACGCAGATGGTGTAGTTCTGATCACTAAGAATAAGGAATTAATGGAACTAGAAATTAAGAAATTAAATATTTAAATATGCTTGGTCTAGATATTAATAAAGATGAAAGTAAAATAATTGTTTTTTTAGGTAAACTAGAAGGTATTCACTTTAATGATGAGGAGATAGATATCTTGGGAGTAATATTTGGAACAAATAAGAGAAATACAGTGGGATAAATTATACAATAATTGAAAAAAATATATGTTTTGGAAATCGTTTAGATTGTTATATAAGAAAAAAGTATATCTAGTAAATTCTATTTTTCTAGGTAAAATGGCATACTCAAGTGTTTATACGATACCATCTAAATATGAAAAAAAAAGATATTGTTGATTGTATTCTCATTTATATGTCGATCAAGACTGAATCCTCTTAGAAGAGGAATGTTGTATGCTAGTGAAAAGGAAGGAGGATTAGGGCTCATTATTCCTATTGTCCATGCAGTTTCTTTGAATTGGTGTATAGCGTTGGTAGGATTAAAAGAGGATAGTAGGAATTTAGTAGATGTTATGATGAAAATAAAATATAAAGATGTTTGGTAAAGAATAGTAATTGGGAAAAGATGGGGGAATAATGTAAATGATATAAAGAGTATCTGAATAAAATTTTAATATGGAAATTGAATACAGAAAAGGTAGGAAAGAATGGTATTTAAATATAATGAGTGAACACTGTTATATTTGCCCTTGGAAACATTTAGAAAATGAAAACAAATGAAATCAAAACAAGGCTTCTGTGGTATAAAAGGATTTTTGACTGTAAAGATTTTACGTGAAGATTGATAATAAGCAAATTACATGTTAAAGCAAATATGCCCTATAAAAGGATTCAAGAAAGGATATTTATTTACTGTGGAGAAGTTGAAATGACAGAACATGTTTTTTTTTTTTTTTGAAGTGTAAGATGGTGAGAGAGTTGTAGTTGAAATTTGAAATTGCGTGAAAACAAGACATTGATTTTAAGAGTGTTGATATAACAATGATGATAAAATAAGCTAATGTGTTAACAGGAAACAAAAAACGGTGACAGAAATTGATAGTTATTTTATATCTTATGGACAATATGTAGAATAATAGACTGAATGAAATAAAATTTAACAGAAAATGGGTATTATCTGAAATTTTGAAGAAGATATGATTTTGGTTGTGGAAAAAAGGGTGGGGGGAAATAATGGAAGTATATGAAATCGTATTATGTTGTAAATATAAAATGTAAATAATTGTAAACATTGTATATAATGTAAATATTGTATATAGGTGGTTGTAATTAATAACCCCTCCTCTTTGTGTAGGGAGGAAGTTGTAGAATGGGGCCATAGAGTGGTTGCAATGTGCAGAGTCAAGATAACATGACTTCTGCAAAAGTTTCTGATGAAACCAAGGTAAAAATAACATTGCTTCATTCTGGTGAATTACCAAATGATACTCTATTGTGGTTACTAGAAGAACAAGAACCTTGAACACCACAAAAAGTTGTGTGGACTCAGATAATGGAAAATATTGTTATGGGGGAAGAGGAAGATGTAGGTGTGCAGGAAGTGAGGTAACCTGATATACTTATGTTGGATTCTGTGGTCCCAGTTTTCCAGTTGGGCGAGCAGTTTCATGTAGCATCCCACACTGCCACAGCTGTTCCCTTACCTCCTATGCAGCTTTGGTTAAATATGGACATAAGGGCAATATTATTAAATTGCTTCAAGATGTTTTACCTATAGTTAATATTTCTTCAGAAACTAATACAAATATTGACAGGCTTGAAATTTGGAACAGCATTGTAGTACCTTAGGGATTCTCTTTAAAAGATGCCTGGGTTTTCATTCATATTGGAAAAGATAAGTTTTATGATATAAGCTTTGAATCATTTGAAATTATAGGCCAATTTTTGCAGCAGATTGATTTCACCCTGAGCTAATCGAAGGAAGGACAGTGAGCAAACTCAGATCTTTAATATATAACATTAAGTATCCTGTTTTTTTGCTTATTTTTTGAGTTAGTTATAGCACTTTGTCTACTGCATACTTTTCTAGCTAGTTTCACTGTGTGTGCGGTATTAACTAGAAATTGTCCACTTTTATTAAGCATCTGTTTTGGTTGTTTGATTCTGATCTCCTGCCAAGGAGAGTGTCATATAACTTGTTTGCAGTTAAAAGCTTTCTCTAGAGGCTCCTTTATCTGTTTAAAACTTTCGTTTAAAGGCTCACTGCTGCTTTTCTGCTGTGAGAAACATTTCTGCAGTTTGTTTCTACCTACGTAGAGTGGGTATTTGTAGCATTGTCCATATTCAGGCTTCTGTTTGGGCCTAGTGTTTGTGGAGGCTGTGTGTCTGAGCACAAGTTCAAGGACATCTTGGTTTAGCCAAAGCCATTAGGCATTTCAGTGAGAGGGGATTGTTTATGGTCATTGGCTGGGCTGGGGTCACCTGGACTACAGCTTAGTGTAAGCACCTCATTTGGTTCTTTTGAGCTTTTTTTAAAGTTGTCTCAGGTTTCAAATTTCTGTTACTTAAGAAGATACGTTTGTTAGTGTTTCTGCCATTTCACGCTGAGCTAATTGAAGGAAGGACAGTGAGCAACACGGATCTATAATATATAACATTAAGTATCCTGTTTTTTTGCTTTTTTTGAGTTATTTATAGCACTTTGTCTACTGCATACTTTTCTAGCTAGTTTCACTGTGTGTGAGGTATTAACTGGAAATTGTCCACTTTCATTAAGCATCTATTTGGGTTGTTTGATTCTGATCTCCTGCCAAGGAGAGTGTCCTGTAACTTGTTTGCAGTTAAAAGCTTTCTCTAGAGGCACCTTTATCTGTTTAAAACTTTCATTTAAAGGCTCCCTGCTGCTTTTCTACTGTGAGAAACATGTCTGCAGTTTAAGTAGTGTGGATATTTGTAGCATTATCCATATTCAGGCTTGTATTTGGGCCTAGTGTTTGTGGAGGCTGTGTGTCTGAGCACATATTCAGGGACATCTTGGTTTAGCCAAAGCCATCAGGCATTTCAGTGAGAGAGAATTGTTTAAGGTCATTGGCTGACGGAGGTCACCTGGACTACAGCTTAGACTAAGCACCTCACTGGTTCTTTTGAGCTTTTTGTTTCTTAAAAGTTGTCTCAGGTTTCAACTTTCTGTTACCTAAGAAGTTAAGTTGTGAGTGTTTCTGCCATTTCACACTGAGCTAATCAAAGGAAGGACACTGAGCAAACTCGGATCTATTATATATAACATTAAGTATCCTGTTTTTTTTGCTTATTTTTTCAAGTTATCTATAGCACTTTGTGCACTGTATATTTTTCTAGCTAGTTTCACTGTGTGTGAGGTATTAACTGGAAATTGTCCACTTTTATTAAGCATCTGTTGGGTTGTTTGTTTCTGATAACTTGTTGCAGTTAAAAGCTTTCTCTAGAGGCTTCTTTAGCTGTTTAAAACTTTCATTTAAAGGCTCACTGATGCTTTTCTGCTCTGAGAAACATTTTTGCAGTTTGTTTCCCACCCTTCCTCCCTATTTGTATGCTGTTCTTATAGTTGGTGGCTTTGCAGTTGCCTGCCCCTACTATAAATTTGAACTGAGACACTCCTCCCAGTCTAGTGTTATTACCTCATTCTACCTAATATAGTAAGAACATTTGAGAAGGCCAATCCACTTACTTTCTGCTCCTTCTTTCTCTCTTTTCACTTAAAAAAAATTCTAAGCTTGTTTCCTGCCTTTCCTGTGGGTAGTCTAGTCTGGATGCAGATTTGCTGTGTCCAGGACTGTTTGTGGGCTTCTGAGCCCCCAAGCCTCTCTGTGTTGGAGGGAATCCTTCTAGCTTAATTTTGTTTCTTAGAAGCAGCCAGTTTTTTAGTTTCAGCACTCAAGTCTGTTTCTTTGAGCTCAGCACTTGTTCAGAACTCGTTGTAAGCACTAAATAAGCTACAAATGAATACAGCACTCAACTTTCTTCACTTGTCTAAAGGAAAACAGTTTCCAGTACTTAACAAATAAGCACCTATCCAGGCATGTCTAAGGGTCAGCTTTGGGTGTTTTCTCCTGTCTACCTGATGAATCTGGGCATCTTGGAGCAATGCAGCAGTTGCCTCATGTACACAGACAACCCTCTCCTGTTACCACCCAACACTACAACTTGTGAGAGATGCACTTATATAGCTAAACTGGAACCAAAGCTCTCTTCACCCAAGACTGGACTAGACAGTCAAGAGGAGAAGGTAAACACTTGCACCACACCACACTCATCACATAGTCCCTCAAAACCTACACCACCAAACCACACACATAGAAACAGAAAACATACACCTACATTCGCGGAGGCTGTCAGTAAAAACCTGCCCAAGCAACAGGGACCTGCAAAGCAGAAGCACAAGCAACCTCCACGCCCCAACACAACCCAAATAACACATAACCCACAAACTCGGTGTGCCACTCAACCACAGCCCATAAGGCATAACAACTTACCCAACACTCTAGTCATAGGTGACTCTATAGTCAGACACACTGATGTTCCACTCACCAGGATAAACAAGGAGAAAGTTACTGTCAGCTGCCAGTCGGGTGGTAGGATCTGCCACATAACGCATGCACTCAGGTCACTCCACAACAAGTACAAATATGACTCTGTCATTGTCCATGTTGATGTGAATGACCTGAGACGTACCTCCCTGGACTACATGAAAAGGGACATGGAGAAGCTGTCCGATCTTTTAGCCCAGGCAGGTATGACCCTAACCCTGAGTATCATCCTGCCATCACCCAGAATGATACCACAGTACAAGGACAAAATGATTGATTTCAACAATTGGCTAAGCTTCTGGTGTCATTCTAAGGGGATCCAGTATCTGTTTGCCTGAGATGATATGATCGACAAACCATGATGCTTTGCCAGAGATGGCCTGCACCTGTCGTCCCTGGGATTCCGGATACTGGATAAGGCTCTAGCCACCCCTATAGTGCCTTTTTTAGGCAAGGTTCAAATGGCAAATTCACCACTGTAACAGGTACAAGCAAGCAAAATCTGAGGGTATTGCTACTCAATGCTAGAAGTCTAAACCTCAAAATGCACTCACTTGAGGCACTCCTTAAAATGGAGAATATCGACATCTGTGTAGTGACAGAGACCTGGTTCAAGGCTCCAGAGAGTACCCCTGCATTACCAGGCTATAATTCATGCCACACCTTTCGGCCACCTAACCTGGACCGAAACACTAAAGGCGGAGGCGTGTCCATATTCATTAAAGATATCCATACCTCCAGGCTAGTTGCTCAGCATAATGCATCCAAGATTATCCAAGTGCAACTAACTCTGGGCAAGACCGCAATCCAAATTGTAGTTTGCTGCAGATCCCCCACCATACCCCAGGATTCCCAATCCTCATTTCTTGATACACTGGAAAATATTAGGGTACAACCTAACACCCTAATAATGGGTGATTTCAACTACCCCACCATTAACTGGGAAAACTACTCATGTACCAACTCTTGTGCTCAACGTTTTCTGGAATTCATAAATTCCAATGCCTTGGATCAACTTATCCACACCCCCACCAGGGGCAGCAATATCCTAGACCTGGTTATTTCCAACATGGGCAACCGGTGCTCCACACCAGAGGTCAATTCATCGTTGGTCAGATCCGACCACAAGCTAATCACCCTAGACATCCACATCCCTTCCCCACCCTCCATTAGGGAAACCACCATAAAACATTTCTCCAAAGCCGACTTCACACTTTATAAGACAGAAGTGGCAAACTTCACGACACCCATGCTCACGGACAATAGCGGTATGACTGCTGAATCCTACATAAATGCACTTTATAAGCACTTACACGAGAACATGGATCACGCAATCCCTAACAGAACCAAGATACTATCCTCCAAAAAAGGAAGACAATCTGGTGGTCCTCTGGCATAAACAAACTCTACAACAGAAAAAAGAAACTGTTGCAAAAAAAAAGAGTAAAATCCCATGATTGGAGGAACACCTGGTAAGCCTCAGTAAGAAGCTGAGATCCCTCATAAAATCCACCAAAGCTAGTTACGAAAACAAAAACGCCACTGACTCTAAAGACAACCACAAAGCATTCTATAGCTATGTCAAGAATCTTAATGGCAACACTCAGATCTGCTCTGAGGTACAGCACAATAGCACTAAATACACAGATCCAATTGATATTGCCAACATCCTGGCAGGTAGGCTCCGTGCTAACTTTACCCCCCTCTCGTCCCCTAAAGGGCCCATCTCTATACCAGAAGAATGCAAAGTTCCTGTAATCACAACTGCACAGGTAAAAAACACACTCTCCAAAGCCAAGAACACAACATCCATGGGACCTGACAACATCCCAGTCTGTGTTCTACATGAACTACAGAATGAACTGGCACCCCACCTAAGTACCATGTTCAATCATAGCCTCACCCAGGCTATGTGACCACTGAATAGTGCACAGTGACGGTTATCCCACTCCACAAAGGGGGAGCCACCATGGACCCCGGAAACTACTGCCCCATTAGCTTGACGAGCCTGGTCTGCAAGGCTATGGAACGTATCATCATGGAACTTATAAACAATGACATTGGTAATCTCCAAACTCAGGACCCACCCAGTTTGGGTTTGCAAAAGGCAGATCATGTCTCCTAAACTTGATAGAATTCTTTGAAGCGGTCACCAAAGCCGTAGATGAGGGTAAGGTGGTTCGCACAGCCTATCTAGATCTTGCCAATGCTTTCAACACCATCCCCCACTCTGGATTTATAGATAAACTCACTAAACTAGGTATAAATCCCTATGACACAAGATGGGTTGCCAACTGTTTCACTGACAGAACCCACACTGTGAAAGTGGCAGACTCCAAATCCAACTTCAGACCAGTGACAAGTGGAGTACCACAGGGTTCAGTCCTGGGCCCTCTCCTGTTTGGTATCTACTTCTCTGAAGTACAGGCTAACACAGAAGTTCTTTGGCTAAGGAAGTTCACAGATGACTGCAAACTAGGAGCCATAATCAAAACTCCAGAAGATGTGGACATCCTACAAAAGGGCCTCACTGAGACAGATGCCTGGTGTCAAAGCCATGGCCTCAAGCTCAGTGTCAAAAAATGCATTGTCATCCCTTTTGGTAAAAACTCTGTACCCATGAACTACTACATAGATGGTAGTCTACTTAACACCGAAAGTGTGATAAGAGACCTTGGGACACAGGTGGACTCTAGTCTCTCCTTTGATGATCACATCGCCACAGTAGTCAGGAAATCCTTCTATGTGGCACACCTCATCCCAAAATGTTTCTCATCCAGGAAAAATGAGGTCATTGTTCCCCTCTACTTGTCACTCATTAGACCCATTATAGGGTACAACACCCCTTTTGGTATGTACCTCGCAAGACGTCTACAACAACTGGAAAGGCCACAGAAATACCTCACAAAGAGGCTTACCGGCCTCAAACAGATGCCCTATGCAGACAGTCTCAAAAAACTGCAGCTTTACTCCGTCGCATATCATCTACTCAGAGGTGATCTCTGCCTAACACACAAAGCTATGTCAAACCCAGAGCTTTTGGACATGCTCCACGTAAAGAAATCCCAATCCTTCCGAGCTACACACTCTAGGGACCTAAACCTTGTCACCACAATAAACAGAACATGCTGGAGGGATAGATTCCTGTCCCAGAGACTTCCCATACTCTGGAACAAACTACCTATCTATATCAAACAAAACTCCTCATTAGCACTCTTCAAGAAAATCTTGATGATTGGATAGGAGATAGGAGATTCACCCCGGGGATCACTTCTGTGGCTCTGCTTGACAGTGCCACAGGAAAATAATTTTCTTGGGTGGCGAAAGCCAAGGTACCTTTTGGCTAGGCTTATATAGGCCCTAGGGCCAATAGCCTAGTACTTACCTATGAACCTGTGTTAACTACGGTCATCTTTTAATTATTTGATTTCACACATGTCTTATAAATGTAGGCTGACTGCAATTTTGAACTGTTAATGTGGAGGACTTTAATGTTAAACAATATTTTTTATTACACTGTAAACAGTAATGTTAAAAATATATGGTGCTAGGGGGTTGTAGAATGGGGCATGGGAGATTCTTCGTGTTCCAAGTGTTGCTACTGTATATGAGCAAAGGGCACATATTTTACATAAAATTCATCCAAAACCATGTTCCTACTGTGCGTCCCCCATCATCTGATACAACACCCTGATAACAGGAAATGTGGTCATTGTGGGCAATTGGTCATTCTCTGCAAATCGTATATCAACTTGTAGGAAATGCAAATCTGTAGGTTATTTTTGGCTTGACTACCCTTTGTTGCAAGGTGCAGCTCTTACTAACAAGTCTGAATCTGATATCATAGTTCCTTTTCTGGAGCATTCTAAACAACTACAAGAATTATTTCCACCCCCTGTTCCTATTACAGGCATCCCAAATACTAAGGAGTCAGAGATTGTTCCGTAAAGAGAGGGAGAGAATGTTTGTAGACAGGTTATTGTTTCGTTAGATGATGAAGGTGGTAAAGAAATAGAAATGGAAAAGACAGGCGAATATCAAGGAAATTCTAGTACTACTATAAGTAAAATGTGGTTCATAAGTACAAATACAACGGGGGGCTAAAAAACTTATGAATAAAGGCAAAGGATAGTATTATCATTAGTTGTATACATGTTAATAGTACTATTGATGAAAAGAAGAGCATTTTTTTCTAGACTTAAGTAGCACAGTTGACGCTGATATTTTTTTTACCTTATAGACGTTCGCTTATAAACTGACTTCCAAAAAAGAAATGTTGAAAGTATTTGGAGATATAAACTAGTGTGGTGTTTTGGTAAGGATTTGTGTAAAATTATAGATATATTATTTAAACCTGATGTTATTTTATTATATTTCTTAGCAGGTATCTCAGGACAATTACTCATTTGTGATGTGAAATCAGCGATAAGTGCTGTCAGGATTATTTTGATATCTGCACCTACTAAGTTAAATCTAAGAACAGATTTATTTGTTAATTTACAACCTTCTGCTACAGTTAATAGCCAAATTATCTTAACTGGGGATTGGAATTGTCATTTAGGTGTTTGTGTCCAGTTCAGATATAAACGGTTAAGATTAATTAACCTCTTCTGTAACATCAACAGAACAGTTTGGAGGGGCAAGTATATTTTGCAGAAGATGCCACTGCTGTGGAACAGACTCCCCATCCACATAGAACAAAGTTCATCCTTATTAATTTTCAAGTGCAACTTAAGTCTGGATGGGCAACAGAAAATTTACCCCAGGACTGCCTCCCTATACTACTGATGGACAGAGGCAGCTCCTAAGTAATTTATCCCATGCATGGGCCCCCTCATATTATCTATGGTGTGAGACCAGTTATTCTAATTAGGGGTAACATATAATTATCAACTATGGGATAGCCAAGATCAATCTATAGCCCAGCAGGACAGGTTATTTTGAGCACAAAAAGTGAAAATGGCTCGGATTAAAATAGCCCACAAGGGCAGTCCGCCTAGTACTTATTCATGAACCTATAAGAGATATTTTAATATCTAAACACTTTCTTTTGAACACTTATATGGGTTGTACTTACTATAGAGGAACTTTGGCCACTGATGTTGATTATTTTATATATACATATCATCCATCCATCTATCCACAACCCCTTTATCCCATTTTGCATATGATATATCCTTGATTTTTGCTACTGTATATGATGTTCCTATGAGTGATCATAAAGCATATTTTTTTTAACTGGCTGTTAATGTTGATTTTATAAAGGAAGGTAAAGGTATTAAAAAAACGTAGACTCTGTTATTCAAACACGAGAGCAAAATACTATTTTAAATTTGTTATAGCATCAAGCACTTACTTTGGTTGTTTTTTGTAAGGCTTGGTCTGAATGGTGGTCCTTTTGTAAAATTAAGCATAAATCTTTGTTTTGTTTTTAAGGAAAATTTTTTACTACAGCATAAAAAGTGATATATATAAACATCTCAAATAATTATAAAACTGCATTACCTAATAATGTTTATACCAGAATTCTGGTTGAAGAAAATTTGTTGGAAATGCTTACTAGTAATAGGATAACATATTTATTACTAAAACCAAAATATGGCATTCATGGTAAACTTAAAGATATATGTGATTTATTGTATACCAAACTTAAAAAAAAAAAACCCCGGATTCATGAATCCTCCGTGTAAGACTTAACAAGTCTTACTTGGAGGCTGCAGTTGAACGGTATGACGTCAGCGTGCCATGAATATTCATGAGGGCACGCTGACTCAACCATATCTCTTACATGGACCGAGTATGAAAGCAGGGGGCATGTCTAAATGTCTATGCCTCTGCAAGTGTAGTAAAAGCAAAATGTCAACACACAAGAGCGAGGTCGCTCAAATGTACTTGCACCCAACAACACACTCCCTGACACTGTAAACCCCCATCACAGTTATAAAAAGTAAAATATTTATTTATTTTTTTTTAAATCCACGATATAGCTGCCGGTATTTGCACATGTGTGCGCGGGTGTGCCCATTGCTTAGTTACAGTTAGCAATTCCGACATGGAAGAGCATAAGAAAGAATGTTTATGCAAATCACACCAAATTGCAATAGCGTAATCCAGGATAAATGGTGGTAAATTAGTGCTCAGAAACATATACAACAAAAAAGGAATGCACTAAAGTTGCGAGTCCAAAGCACCTCTTTATTTCCACTATAAAACGTAAAAAATTAAGCGCTTTCGTCAATGTAGTTTGACTTCATCAGAATTAATTAGTACATCTCAAAAGGACCTTTTATATACCATTAGACATCAATTAATTTAATAAATGGCTATCAATGATTTCATCAATCTAATTGAACAAAAGAAGTCTTAAAGGAATAGTATATATAAAAAGTGTTTTTTTTTAAAAACGTTAAACTAAAAAAGTGTTTCACAAACATTATAAAATTCAAACCTCAAACTAATATCATGTATAAACCTTTCCTGGTAAACGTTAACAATGGTTAAATAACTTTTATGTACAAAAATATACTGAAATAAAACAAAACCGTTAAATGGTTTCTGCTTTTTCTTTTAAAATAGAATGGATACTCAAATGATCATTTAAGCCAGGTGGAAGGTTTGCGGCCAACCTTAGTTGCCACATAAGCTCCTTTTTGTATAATACTTTCTGCCAATCCCCTCTCCTAGCCTCCAAATTTATTTGATCAAGGATTGCAAATCCATAGCCCTTGTGGTTTTCACAAATGGTACTATGTTTATACAGTGCGTTTGTCTCTTTTTTTATTTTTAACGTCGTACAGGTGTTCATATATTCTAGTCTTAAGGGATCTTTCTGTTTTCCCAATGTAGTATGAATTGCAAATGTTACACTTAGCTAAATACACTAGCCTCTTAGAATAGCAGTTGCCCCTCCTAAAATAGACTACACTTTTAATGTTGTTTTCTAAACTGATCTCATGATCTTGTAAAATGTAACTACAATATTTACATCTACCACATGGCGTAGTACCTGTTTTGACCTCGTTTTTATTAGGCATATGTTGCCCTCTCTCTAAAATTCTTTTAATGTTAGGTGCAATTTTTGTAGTGAAAAATGGTTCATCCCCCACCACTTTAAATATTTCATGATCCACTTTAAAAATGCTCCAGTTCTTTTGTATAACTCCTTTTAGTTGTTGACTTATAGGACTGTACTGTATAATACAAGTTTGTTCAAAATTAATATTGTTCACTGTTCCACTTACTACTTCATGATTTGTAAGGTTGTTTTTGTTCAGACCTTTACCAAGAAGGGGTAAATATTTTTCCCCCACTCTCCCAATACTTCTTTTAAGGTACTGTTAACCAAACTTGCAGGGTAACCCCTGACCAAAAACATACTTCTGAGGAGATCAAATTCACTCAAAACAACTTCGTACAATGAGGTCATCCTAGCAACTCTAACAGCTTGTCCCTTTATTATACTCTTCTTCTGAGATAAGGGATGATAGCTGTTATAGTGTAAATAGTTGTTATAAAATGTTTTTTTACGAAAAATCCTGGATATAAATTTTTCTTTACCCTTAATAATTTTAATATCCAGGTAGTTAATTTCATGAAAATCGTGATGGAAAGTGAACTTTAAAAATTGTGTAGTTTGATTCAAATACTGTATAAATAATGGAATACTCTCCACACTTCCTTTCCATAAAATAAAAATATCATCCAAAAAACGGCAGTAAAAAGATATGTTCTCATAGAAATTGCTCTTAAACAAATATTCCCTTTCCCAACCTAATAGTACCACATTAGAATAAGTGGGTGCGCAGGCTGCTGCCATTGCTACACCTTTGACTTGTTGGTAATATTCGTCCTCAAAAAAGCTGAAATTGTTGTCTAAACTAATTTCCATTATTTCACAAACTAACTTGACCTCATCATTGTTTAAATTAGACAAACTATACAAGGTTTCCTCAAAAAAGTTTAAACCTTCTTGCTTTGGAATACAAGTAAAGAGGTCAATTACATCTATGGTCAAGAGGTGTAAATCAGCATGCCACAAGCTGTCCTTAAGCTGTCCTAAAAAAATCCCAGGAGTCTTTAACCAAGTGTGGACAACTATTAACCACGTGCTTGATCTTTCTATCCACATACACAGATAAATTGTGTGTCTTGGGCCCTGCCACCACCACTATGGGTCTAAAGGGTGGGTTCTCCATACTCTTATGTATTTTAGGAATACCAAAAATGGACGGAATTTTAGGGTACAAGTTTGTTAAAAATTCATATTCAGTCTTTGTAATTCTTTGGTCCATTAGGTATTCATACAAAAAACTGTCTATTCTTTGATAGGCTATATATATTTCATTTCTAGAACATGTGGAGTAGCTGTTTTCATTAAACAGTATATTTTGCATAACATTGGTATAATCAATACTGTTGTACAATACAATCCCTCCACCTTTGTCTGGAACCATGATGCGAATACTTCTATCATTCCTCAAATTTGTAAGCAAAGTCCTTTCTGTGTGATTAAGATTATGAAATGTTTTTTATGTTTGCCCCAAATTTTATATATATCATCCCTGATAACTTTCTCAAATGTACTAATCAGGGGATGTAAAGGAGGGTTAAAAGTGCTAGTCTTCTTAAGACTTGTCCCTGTTTGATTGATTTCATGCTTGTCATGCTTTTCACTCCTAGCATGTATTAATTTTAAATTCAGTTTCCTTAAGTATAATTGCAATTCTACTAGTGTATCAGCTATATCCGGAATTTTAGTTGGTACGAATTTGAACCCTTTAGAAAAGAGAGAAAAATATTCCGGTGTAATTTCCTTATCTGTGTAGTTGAAAATATGAAAACCATTCATGGTGTACTGAATTTTAGGCAAATTGCCATTTAAACCAAAACCTGGTAAGGGTTCCCTTACCATCTGGGCGAATTCCTGTATTTTTGCACTACTTTGCTATAGGCAGAAAAGTTCGCCTGCTTGCGACTGGCTATTCTTTTGGAGCGCCTGGGTAAGGGAAAATCCTGAGGGCCAGCAACATGCTCTTCATTTTCCATATTATAGTCATCTAGTTCATCTAGAACTTCAAAGTCGGTAGGGTTAAAAACATTTTCAGTAATGGGACTACCACTAGCGTGCACTACGTTACCTTGGTCATGAAACATTAATCTATCAGTGGGGTAAACGTTCCAATGTAAATATTGTTTTCTATCCCTTTCCAACTTCTTAACTTTTTTTTTTAAAAAGTTATCACATTTTTTACCAACTCTGTTTAAAATTTTGTCATATAGGCCCTGGTACTGATCAAACAGCAAGTCTGAAACAACTCGTTTAGGTGTTGAACCTCTTTCTGTAATTTTTGTAAAGTTTTGTTCACACCCAAAAAGGAAAAGAAAATGTGTATAATGAGTTTAAATCTTTAAAAGATATGTTATATATGTTTGAAAAAAGGTTTTTTAAATATAAATTATGTCAATTGGAAATATGTTATTTAAACGAGTGCATAAAAGGAAAAATAGTGCCCCAGGGCCTTAGAGTTTTTAAGTTTCCTTTTGGAATTCATTATGACAAAGAATGTATTAATGAATTTACCAACATGTTTGATAAATGGGGCCTGGAATTACTTGAAAGAAGTGTATCGGTATATGAAAAATGGAGGGGAAATTACAGAAAGAGGTTGAACACCTAAACGAGTTGATTGTTTCAGACTTGTTGTTTGATCAGTACCAGGGCCTATATGACAAAATTTTAAACAGACCAAGCGAAACGTAAAAAAACAAATAGAAAATCCAAAAGAGGTCCCTTGTCAAAAACAGCAGCACCACGAAAAGAACCTTAACGCAATTTATTAAAAAGTAAAACAAGCGTTTGCAATTATATGTAGCTTCATCAGAGGTAGGATGATATACAGATAAAAAACGCTACATAAGTATCCTGAAAACCAGGAAGTGACATTATTCAATTTCCTGAGATTCACTTTTATTAAATACTATTGAGGTACTAGCCCCTCGTTCACATTCTATAACTGATTTATGACATTATACAACAAACCAACTCACGTAAAAAGAATGAACATGTAAAATCAAACTTAAGAAATATATATTTAAAAGTATTTAAGAATGTAACTAAAACAACAATATACAAGTAAGGTATATCCTTAACAGCAAGAGTGTTTCTAACTGCAAGAACAGTGTGTGTTTCCTAAATTGCCTACCTTAAGGCATAAGATTAAATTACATATATTCAAATAAATGCGACCTCATAATCTCTAATGAGGTTCATATTATCAAACAATCCTCTGCTCTAGTATAAAAAAATGTGTTGTTTTCTTCTCGTTTTTGTCCATAGGACTAATCCCTAAAATATACATACATCAAAGAGTTTTAAAAAAAAAAGTTTAAAAAAGGTCGCATTTATTTGAATATATGTAATTTAATCTTATGCCTTAAGGTAGGCAATTTAGGAAACACACACTGTTCTTGCAGTTAGAAACACTCTTGCTGTTAAGGATATACCTTACTTGTATATTGTTGTTTTAGTTACATTCTTAAATACTTTTAAATATATATTTCTTAAGTTTGATTTTACATGTTCATTCTTTTTACGTGAGTTGGTTTGTTGTATAATGTCAAAAATCAGTTATAGAATGTGAACGAGGCCTAGTACTCTGAATACAGTATTTAATAAAAGTGAATCTCAGGAAATTGAATAATGTCACTTCCTGGTTTTCAGGATACTTATAGCGTTTTTATCTGTATATCATCCTACCTCTGATGTAGCTACATATAATTGTGGCGAAAACGCTTGTTTTACTTTTTAATAAATTGCGTTAAGGTTCTTTTCGTGGTGCTGCTGTTTTTGACAAGGGACCTCTTTAAAATTTTAAACAGAGTTGGTAAAAAATGTGATAACCTTTTTAACAAAAAAGTTAAGAAGTTGGAAAGGGATAGAAAACAATATTTACATAGGAACGTTTACCCCACTGATAGATTAATGTTTCATGACCAAGGTAACGTAGTGCACGCTAGTGGTAGTCCCATTACTGAAAATGTTTTTAACCCTACCGACTTTGAAGTTCTAGATGAATTAGATGACTATAATATGGAAAATGATGAGCATGTTGTTGGCCCTCAGGATTTTCCCTTACCCAGGCGCTCCAAAAGAATAGCCAATCGCAAGCAGGCAAGCTTTTCTGCCTACAGCAAAGAAGTGCAAAAATACAGGAATTCCCCCAGATGATAAGGGAACCCTTACCAGGTTTTGGTTTAAATGGCAATTTGCCTAAAATTCAGTACACCATGAATGGTGTTCATATTTTCAACTACACAGATAAGGAAATTACACCGGAATATTTTTCTCTCTTTTCTAAAGGGTTCAAATTCGTACCAACTAAAATTCCGGATATAGCTGATACACTAGTAGAATTGCAATTATACTTAAGGAAACGGAATTTAAAATTAACACATGCTAGGAGTGAAAAGCATGACAAGCATGAAATCAATCAAACAGGGACAAGTCTTAAGAAGAATAGCACTTTTAACCCTCCTTTACATCCCCTGATTAGTACATTTGAGAAAGTTATCAGGGATGATATATATAAAATTTGGGGCAAACATAAAAAACATTTCATAATCCTAATCACACAGAAAGGACTTTGCTTACAAATTTGAGGAATGATAGAAGTATTCGCATCATGGTTCCAGACAAAGGTGGAGGGATTGTATTGTACAACAGTATTGATTATACCGTTATGCAAAATATACTGTTTAATGAAAACAGCTACTCCACATGTTCTAGAAATGAAATACATATAGCCTATCAAAGAATAGACAGTTTTTTGTATGAATACCTAATGGACCGAAGAATTACAAAGACTGAATATGAATTTTTAACAAACTTGTACCCTAAAATTCCGTCCATTTTTGGTATTCCTAAAATACATAAGAGTATGGAGAACCCACCCTTTAGACCCATAGTGGCGGCGGCAGGGTCCAAGACACACAATTTATCTGTGTATGCGGACAGAAAGATCAAGCACGTGGTTAATAGTTGTCCACACTTGGTTAAAGACTCCTGGGATTTTTTAGGACAGCTTAAGGACAGCTTGTGGCATGCTGATTTACACCTCTTGACCATAGATGTAATTGACCTCTTTACTTGTATTCCAAAGCAAGAAGGTTTAAACTTTTTTGAGGAAACCTTGTATAGTTTGTCTAATTTAAACAATGATGAGGTCAAGTTAGTTTGTGAAATAATGGAAATTATTTTAGACAACAATTTCATCTTTTTTGAGGACGAATATTACCAACAAGTCAAAGGTGTAGCAATGGGAGCAGCCTGCGCACCCACTTATTCTAATGTGGTACTATTAGGTTGGGAAAGGGAATATTTGTTTAAGAGCAATTTCTATGAGAACATATCTTTTTACTGCCATTTTTTGGATGATATTTTTATTTTATGGAAAGGAAGTGTGGAGAGTATTCCATTATTTATACTGTATTTGAATCAAACTACACAATTTTTAAAGTTCACTTTCCATCACGATTTTCATGAAATTAACTACCTGGATATTAAAATTATTAAGGGTAAAGAAAAATTTATATCCAGGATTTTTCGTAAAAAAACGTTTTATAACAACTATTTACACTACAACAGCTATCATCCCTTATCTCAGAAGAAGAGTATAATAAAGGGACAAGCTGTTAGAGTTGCTAGGATGACCTCATTGTACGAAGTTGTTTTGAGTGAATTTGATCTCCTCAGAAGTATGTTTTTGGTCAGGGGTTACCCTGCAGGTTTGGTTAACAGTACCTTAAAAGAAGTATTGGGAGAGTGAGGGAAAAATATTTACCCCTTCTTGGTAAAGGTCTGAACAAAAACAACCTTACAAATCATGAAGTAGTAAGTGGAACAGTGAACAATATTAATTTTGAACAAACTTGTATTATACAGTACAGTCCTATAAGTCAACAACTAAAAGGAGTTATACAAAAGAATTGGATCATTTTTAAAGTGGATCATGAAGTATTTAAAGTGGTGGGGGATGAACCATTTTTCACTACAAAAATTGCACCTAACATTAAAAGAATTTTAGAGAGAGGACAACATATGCCTAATAAAAACTAGGTCAAAACAGATACTAAGCCATGTGGTAGATGTAAATATTGTAGTTACATTTTACAACATCATGAGATCAGTTTAGAAAACAACATTAAAAGTGTAGTCTATTTTAGGAGGGGCAACTGCTATTCTAAGAGGCTAGTGTATTTGGCTAAGTGTAACATTTGCAAGTCATACTACATTGGGAAAACAGAAAGATCCCTTAAGACTAGAATATATGAACACCTGTACGACATTAAAAATAAAAGAGACAAACGCACTGTATAAACATAGTACCATTTGTGAAAACCACAAGGGCTATGGATTTGCAATCCTTGATCAAATAAATTTGGAGGCTAGGGGAGGGGATTGGCAGAGCGTATTATACAAAAAGGAGCTTATGTGGCAACTAAGGTTGGCCGCAAACCTTCCACCTGGCTTAAATGATCATTTGAGTATCCATTCTATTTTAAAAGAAAAAGCAGAAACCATTTAACGTTTTTGTTTTATTTCAGTATATTTTTGTACATAAAAGTTATTTGACCATTGTTAACATTTACCAGGAAAGGTTTATACATGATATTAGTTTGAGGTTTGAATTTTATAATGTTTGTGAAACACTTTTTTAGTTTAACGTTTTTAAAAAAAAAACACTTTTTATATATACTGTTCCTTTAAGACTTCTTTTGTTCAATTAGATTGATGAAATTATTGATAGGCATTTATTAAATTAATTGATGTCTAATGGTATATAAAAGGTACTTTTGAGATGTACTAATTAATTCTGATGAAGTCAAACTACATTGACGAAAGCGCTTAATTTTTTACGTTTTATAGTGGAAATAGAGGTGCTTTGGACTCGTAACTTTAGTGCATTCCTTTTTTGTTGCAATAGCGTAATGGCAGAGCGTAAGCACAAAGAGGAGGCATTCACGGTTCGAGTCCCATCACTCCCCTTCTTATTTATGTTTTAAATCAGTATTTGAAATAATACCAGACATATATAATTAAAATTTTATTAAAAGCAGTGAATTGGCCAATGTATCAGTGAACAAAATATATATTTTTAAAGGATCCAGATATATAATAGCCTGCCGTTAAGCAGAGCTTTACCCAGCTAAATAGAGGTGCCCATAGTTTAATAGCGCTTTACCCAGCTAAACAGAGGTGCCCATAGTTTAATAGCGCTTTACCCAGCTAAACAGAGGTGCCCATAGTTTAATAGCACTTTACCCAGCTAAACAGAGGTGCCCATAGTTTAATAGCGCATTACCCAGCTAAACAGAGGTGCCCATAGTTTAATAGTGCTGTACCCAGTGCAATGTGTTTGCGCGGATGTGCGCGCCGCACCAACCAGGGCACCATAGGGCACCGGGGAGCAACGTAGAGCTAAGTTGCTTAAACACAGCTACTCCCCCTAGCCTGTCTAGACAGTATTAAAATAAAATAGTGACAAGGTTCAAACCCAGGACCCTGTGCATCATAATCAAAGTACAGAACCACTAAGCCATGACAGCTTAGGAGAAACAGCCACTATTAGCATACATATACTTAGAAATGGTAGATTAACCATTACTAAGCAGGTCTGCAGTCAGCTTAGAATTCACAAAAATGGCCAATCACAAAAAAGTGCAGGAAATGCGGCATATTTAAGCCCCATAGGTGGGAATACTTGCCATAACTGATTGTAGCTCACATTTGCAGTCAGAATGGCAGGTACAGGAGAGGATTCACGCTTCCGAGTGCAGCGTTGGGGCATCGAGGAGTCGAAATACATGGTTTGGCTCCTTGTCCACCGTCATGAGTCCAGACACCTGCAGGGCCAGTTCCAAGGGACGGAATACAAGGCTGAGGCTTGGAACCGGTTAGCTCATGACCTCACCAGTGTCACAGGCATTCCTCGCACCAGTGAGCAGGTCCGTCACCACCATGCAGACCTGAAGAGACGGAAGCAGGACCGCTTGAACCAATGGATCCAGGAGGCCCGTGGGATGCAGGATGCCCCACGGCTGAGTATGTAGCCATGGAATGCAGTATGTAAGAATTGATAACTGAGTTTGTATAACGGATAGGTATGTCTCAATATCCCTTCATTTACTTCACAGTTGCAGGTGACTGCTGCAAATCAGCAAGCCTATGCTGATAGGCTACAAAGGCTGCGCCACCAGGCAGGTTAGTGATTATTGTGCATGTTTTGTTATATAAAATAGGGGAGAGAGCATGAAATAAAGTGTTGTAGTACAATAATACAGCCATAAAATGGCCTGAATAAGTCCTCTGCATGTATTGTCATACGAAATAGTCATAGTGCCAGAAAAAGAGCGTAGTAACCTATTAAGAAAGGTAACATATGTCTGGAATAAAATCTCTGCAGGTACTGTCATATAAAATAAGTGACTAAGCCTGAAAAAGTGTGGTCTAACCCATTAATAAAGGTATAATATGTCTTGAATATGTCTGCCATATGCACTGTTATAACAAATAAAGGAGTGAGCCTGTGGAAACGTGTGTAATGTCAGTAATAAAGGTTTAAAACCTGGAGTGTGTGTGTGTGTGTGTCACTTAGTTTGAAATGTTGATGTACCCTTGCATTATACAAATAGTACTGTGTTAGAAAGTGCTGGCAACCCAGAGTTCTGCAGTCCCATCTAAAGTTGGTGATGGAAGTGCTAGTAGCTGGAAAGCATATATACAGTCCTCAACAGTCAGTTATTGGCTGGCATGCATAAGTAAATCTGGCACATGAGTAGCATGCTAATATGCTCCCCAGAAATGTGAGTATGCTTCAATAAATGCAGGGTTCTGTACAAATTGAAGTGAAAATGTCATGTGAAAACATCCAGATATGTAGATAAAGAAATATAAATGCAACCATGAAATATGTAGCAATAACATCAGCATCTTGGACAGTTAGTATGTCAGATATAGGTCAAGTATATATTGAACTAGCCAAACCCACTACACAACCTAATGCATGGTGGCAAGTGTAATAATACATGTAGGGAATATACACCTGCAGTCACTAGGAATGTAGTGTAGAGTAAAAGTGTTTATAAGATGTTAACTGAGTTTTTTTTCTACACCTTACTGTTTGTGCATAAACCATGCAATTCCACACCTCAATGGGTATGTGTAATCTTAAATATTTGTTGGGACATATGTCCTATTGTTTTTTAAATATTTGCATTGATGTTGATGCATGTGCCCTGTTCAAACACCACGTTCATGGTGGCCTGTTGCTACCAAACATCCCTGCATGCTGTTGGAATATCCACTGTCGTTCAATATATGAATGTGCTATGCTTGCTGTTCAACTGTTGGAACCTTGGTGTGTTGGGTTAATGGGAATATTACTGCATGCTGTTACAACTAATCTGGAATGCTGTTGTTTATGTTGTAATTAAACACACCTAATCACAGAACGTATGGGAAGGCCGGTCCCAGCGGACCCACCTGTCCCTCCTCAGTTGGCGAGTGCACCTGGCACCAGCAGCTCCGGTGCCCAGCCCGGGCTCCCCTCCTCTGTTGGTCCTGTGCCACCTTCGGGTGGAAGCGCTGCAGGGGATGGGGCTCTTCCCCCCCGTGCAAGCGTGGGCGGAGAAGGGCCACCTGTCACCCTTTGAATGGTCCGGGCTGTGGTGCGTAGGGAGATCCAACGTTCAGTCGCTGATCCCCTATGCCAGCTTGAGGCGAGAGTAGCACATCTCTCGGGTGAGCCTGCCCATCCTACTCAGCCCCCAGCACAGCCACCCTCGGGGCTGTGAAGGTGCAGTGGTGACTGCCCATAGGTGGGGATCTCAGTTCCACTGTTACCATCTGTGGGGCTCATGGGCTTGCGATTTCCAAACAACCTTCCCCGTCAATTGTGTTCACCCACCCCATGTGTCAAATTCCACCCCTGTATGCGTCTTGTTTGTCTTGTCTGTTTACCTACCCAAATATACCTACATCCCCTACCTCACATTCCACTCTCACCTGAAAAAAAAATTTAAAAAAAGGGCAATCTGTTCCCACAAAAAAATTACGCCCCATACATAGCTGCCTATTTTACACACATGTCCGCCAGACATGTAAACTGATAATTATAATTGGCAGTACAACATACTCTGTTGTCCTCACCCCTCTCTCAGGGGTGGAAGGTTGCAAATTTCACACCAAATTATGGACATATGCACAGCTGTTGCTGGTAAAGAAATGGGCAGCTATGTGCCTTCCGTACACACTTCCTGCACATCCCAGCTGGTTTCCCTACTGTCTTTCCCTCTTTGTGCCCCTTTTTTCACCACTTTCCTATCTCCCCATTTTCTTTTCTTTCAAAGAAATTAGTGCGAGGGTTAGCGGGAGTAAGCACTTTTAAGCAGTAGTTAGTGGAGGTACGTGAGTGTGAGCATGTGTGGGCTTAGCTAAGCATCGCTAAGCATCACGCAAACCCGCGCAAACCCGCTTACAACTGCTTAAAAGTGCCTTAGTCATTCTGTATGACAGGGCCCTTGTATTGCTCAGCAGCAAAATAAAATACACCTGTCAGTCTCGAACTCCAGACCTTGAGCTCACCAGTCTGCATGAAGTACAACTACACCACAGCATATATACAATAACTTGGTGCTGAAAGAAATATATCATGCATTACAATGAGTGAATGTAAAGGGAGAATAGGAATGGCATAACACAAATCATGTTCTGTGGCCCTTAACCAGCATGTGTTGTGGAATTGCGTGACATGACTGTGAAAATAGTAGGGAATGCTAGTAGGGAATAATGTTACAGTAGCACCTTACAAATCCCACACAGTATCAGAGCAGGATAAACACTGGCATATTTGAATAGGTCAGAGGCCAGACCTCCCAACTGTAACTGGTTTACATGGATGTCCCTGATTTGCAAACAAATGTTAGCTGTGCCCCTCAGACTCCCTGTGAAATGTAGTAACAGTAGGCAGAAAGGTGGGGAATCCCACTTAATGATAAATGTCAATAAGTGAGAGTAGACACTGCTTGCACGTCAGAAAAGGTGTAGTAATACTTATGCTCAGAATCCCCCAAAGTCGCAACTGCAAAATATCTGAAATATATCACAGGTGTATCCCACTGATATGTACCTTTCCCTGAGGCTGTTCAAATATATACCTGAGAGTATCTGAGGCCTGGAAGAGTCAGAAACACACAGGCATATCAGCCTGTCTGCTGTTACACACTCTGTGAATAGCTGTAGAATGAATTCCACAAGCATGCCCTTATGTAGGAGTACAATACAGAAATATCAAAGGATGTAGCCATGTACTGCTAGCAACCACCTGTGACAATGCCATTGTTCAGGTGCTGAAAACACTGGTGTGGTGCACAGTCAATGAATACTAGGCTAACCTCTGTCTTCCATCTGGATATGTCCACAGGTGGGAGCTACTCAGACAGATTACTAGCCTTTATAGACTTACAGGTACACTGCAACTCTGCATGTTCAGCAAGATAAACATCACACGATAATAAATAATGCACTCTGCAGTTCTGCACCCCTACCCAAAAGTACTATATACCCGTGTAGTCAGGCACAACCAAGGGTGTAGGTAGGCATACACAGTAGTGAAATATGTCCAGTTGTCCTGAGCAGACTGTGCTAATGTCAACATAAACAAACAACAAACTGTTCAGAAGTGAGTAACGTACTAATGACAGTATAGCAGTTCACAAACAGTGCATGTGCCTGATATTCATAATTGGTAGTACAACATATTTACTCCTCACCCTTCTCTCAGGGGTGGAAGGTTTCAAATATCCCTTCTAATGTATTACATATGCACAGCTGTTGCTAGTAAAGAAATGGGTAGCTATGGACCTTCTCTACACCCATCCTGTACATCCCGAGCTGGTTTCCCTACTGTCTTCCCCTCTTTGTGCACCCTTTATCACCACATTCCTATCTCCCCATTTACTTTTCTGTCAAAGAAATGAGCGCAGGGGTTAGCGGGAGTGAGCACTTGTAAACAGTAGTAAGCGGGTTTGCACCAATGTGCGCATGTGTGCGCTTAGCTTAGCATTGCTAAGATATGATAAGCTAAGCCAAGCTTAGCTTAGTATTGCTAAAGTAAAATGAGCTAAGCTTAGCTTAGCTTAGCATCGCTAAGCGTTGCGCAAACCCGCTTACAACTGCTTAAAAGTGCCTTAGTCACTCTGTATGAGAGGGCCCTTGTACTGCTCAGCAGCAAAATAAAATACCCTTGTCAGTCTCAAACCCCACACCTTGGACTCACCAGTCTGCATGACATACCACTAAGCCACAGCAGATATACAATAACTTGGTGCTGAAAGAAATATAACATGCATTACAATGAGTGAATGTAAAGGGAAATTAGGAAAGCCATAGGAATACATTGCAATAACTACTGTTGTATGCCAGGTAATTCTCTAATTCGAAAAGAAAGTACATACTCCCATGTATCCAGTGTTAGCATTAGGAGGTGTGAGTAAACCTACACACTGAGAAGAGTGTACTGGAAGAAGCAACAGTCAGGTTTCAGTACAACATGCATTTCACTGGCTACAACCCAGCTTCAGATATGAGACATATACCAACCTTCTGACTGAGACAATAGTGTCCACAGCAAACAGCCATGGTCCCCACCTTGCAAAACAGAAAGGGCTACGCCTATCTAACCTATCATTTTATAGCAGTGTCCTGAAATCACAGTGAGAACTGCAATTACCACACAGCAGGCTGCATGCAATTACTAAATGGTGGGCACCAATTGGTGCAGAGGCCATCACATGCACATGTGCAGATACCTAGAAAAGCAGCCTGTATCTGCTGTCCACACATGCAATAATATCATCGCACCAACTGGGGGAGAGAGAGTGCGCGCGAGAGAGACAGACAGAGACATACAGACAGGCAGTAGGAGACAGACACTGAAAACAAACAGCAACAAACAGAGGAAACCAAAACCAAAAAAAAAAATACAACACCTACAACAGACGGAGGTGAGGAATACAAAGGTAAGGTATGTAACAGATATGTATTTGCTGACATCCGAAAGATGTGTCTGAAGGGTACCCTACATACTGTGAATCATCCATATGTGGCAGCAGTCCGCATCTATATGTACATGCACATTTGCATAGGGCAAGGGACATACTGCAACTGTTAGTGAAGGCTGGACATATGTATGTTGTTGAAAGTTGCTATGTGCACATATGTATGTAGGTTGTAGTGTGTGGCATTGCAGACAGCAAGCATTGCAGGTATATGTCATGTGGTGATTAAACACTGAGGGACTGAGCTACAGGCAGAGAGGCCTGCTACAGCTATACGGCCTGAGGACAGCAGAATGCATTCTGCACAACATTGTGCAATAGTATTACATAACCGTATGTCTCACAACTGTTGCATAATTGACATCCCCACCATGAAAGGTGGGCAGTATATGTGCAGCTATATGTATAGCAATGGATGTTTAGATGTATGTGTATATATACATGTATATATATATATATATATATATATATATATATATATATATATATTTGTGTGTGTGTATGTATATATATATATATATATATAGAGAGAGAGAGAGAGAGAGATCTATATATAGATATATATATATATATATATAAAGATAAATATAGATATATGTAGATATATATAGTTATATATATGGATATATATAGATATATATGGGTATATATAGATAAATGTAGATATATATATTGATATATATGGATATATATAGATATATATAGATATATATGGATATGTATAGATATGTATGGATATGGATAGATATGGATAGATATGTATATATGTATGTATGTATATATATATATATATATATATATATATATATATATATATATATATATATATATATATATATATATATATATATATATATATATATATATATATATATATATATATAGCGAGAGAGAGAGAGATAGAGAGGGAGACACGGGGTCATATGTACTGCAACAGGTGCCTGTTGTCCAAGGCATGGACTGAACACCAGTGTTGATACTGCAGTGCCATACCCCATTCCCAAACACCTTACGCAGCAACTGCCACATAGGTGGTAGCCTGCCTAAAACTGAAGGTGTCAGAAGGGAACACGGGGCACAGGTGGACAGTAGGCTCCCCTTTGATAATCATAGTGCCACAGTAGTCATGTAATCTGTGTACGTGGTACGTGTCATCACAAAAGGTGTGTCATCTAGGGAAATATAAATCGGTGTTCCCCTCTACTCATCACAATGCCCCATGTGGTATGTACCTCACATGACATCTACAGCAAGTGGACAGGCCACAGACATACCTAACAAAGAGTAATACTGCCCTCAAACACATGCCCTATGCAGACTGACTCACAAAACCACAGCTAGAGTGCGTTGCATACCGCCCACCCAGAGGTTACCACTGCTGGACATACAGAGGTATGTCACACCCATAGCAGTCGGCCAATCACCATGACAACACCTCACAATCCCTCCAGGCTACATGACCTAGGGCCCTAATCCTTGTCACCTCACTAAACAGCACATGCTGGAGGTACAAGTTCCTATCCACAAATATGCCATACTCTGGAGTAAACCACCCAGCATTAACAAACAAGGCTCCTCATTAGCAGATGTCATACATACCCCTGATGATTGTTTTGGAGATAGGTAATATACCCTGGGAGTCACCTCTGTGTATCCGGTTGACAGGAGCAAGTGAAATCACATTACATGTGTGTCAAAGGGCAGGGTAGCATATGGCTAGGCTGCTCTAGGCCCTAGGGCCAATAGCATATTACTTACCTATGACACAATGCACACACACATGTACTCAGTGCAATACCTGCTATGTGAGGTGGAATGAGTGTGACATTGACTGTGTGCAAGGTTTGTAAAGGTGTGATAGCTTAGTGTGAGGTTGTGTCTGTCATGGTAGTTTGTGTCCTAGGTGTGAGGCCAGAGAAAGATGTGTCAGTTATTGGGATGCAGACATAGTAGGATGGCATATGTTGTGCCGTAGTTCCTTGTGTATGACTGTGGTGTTCCATTGTAGGCTGAAGCAATACATGTATGCTCAGTAAGTGGTACTGCTGGTGACTCCAGCTCACATATGAACTGTTGTACTACCTAAAGTTGTTGGCCTAAACAGCACAGTATGGTGTATGTTCACAGTCCCTGGTAACACTGTCTTATGTGTTTCCTGTAGTCTGCACAGATTACATACCACAGGCATAGGTATCTGTAAGTAGGGGCACACAGTGCTATAAGGTACACAGGTAATGCTCATCTGTGTCGTCATACATCTGTGTGTTGTATGTATGTCTGATGTGTGTGTAATGATGCCTGTACCATGCCTGCAATCACATGTGTTACAGGGTATGTGTGTGTACCTAGCAACATGTATACTCTGTTACAGCAGCATGCCAGCTATATTAACAACCGTGCACATATGTTAGGTAGGGGTATGGCATCAAAGACTAGGGTGGTTTACTGGTAATACTGTAAATGTACATGACATTCATTGCATTGGATGACATATTTCTTCATGCATTAGCTTGATATATACCCCGGGGCGAGGTTGTGCATTATATCCCAAACAGCGTGCCGACTACTGGTGTATACTGGTTTGTTATATGGAGTGTGGCAGGCACTGTCAGCCAGTTGTGGGTTGAGCACTGATATGTGGTATTGAACGTGTGTATCCTCTGATAGACAGATAGATGCTATATATGGCAGTTAAGTGATATCTGTACTTCATAATGTTAAGTGTGCCACATGACATGCTCACACATATCGTTTAATTGTCTTCCAGGGTTATGGCTCATCAACGTAATCCATCGTATTCAGCTGCAGAGGAGCAGGAAATTCTGAACAGCCTGGTGCAGCACTATGACCTGCTATTTTCCAGGGCCAGCCAGCACCAGCATGACCGTACTGCACTGTGGCAAGTCCTTGTTCGCCGGGTAAATGACATAGGCATTCATAACCGGACATATGAGCAGGTACGCCATCACTGCAGTGATTTAATTAGACATGTCCGGTGGCGTGCGTCTGATGTCCATATGCAACAGCTTGCCACAGGTGGTGGGGCGGCCATACATCTCCCCCTAACCAGAGTGGAGGAGCTGCTTCTAAGCGTGGTGGCTCCTGGCATACAGCAGCAACAACATCACACATGTGTCATCATGGAGGCCGGAGTCACCCAGCAGGATGACATGGAGCGTGCAGGTAATACATCCTAGCTGTAGACTACCGTTACCTGTATTGTTAGAATATGCACATGTGAGATGTGTACTGTGTGTTTAGCAGTTGTGCTGCCTAACGTCTGCAATGCTGATATTTGGAATAGTATCCGTACATCTGTGACTGTTGACTGTTGTTCCATTATCGTTTAGCACACTCACAGTAGCAATGCCACAGTTGTGGCCACTGACAAACTGTGTCATATTCTTGCAGGTCCCTCTGGTGTGACAGCAGGGCAGACAATACATGCTGGTGAATGTGTTAACACTTTAATATTGGTAATGAAATGTGCATGTCATAGGTGAGGTGTAGGCCATGTACACGTAACACACCTACGCATAATGCATGCTGTGCATGTTTGCTGTGAGACATCAGTCATCTCAGTAAAGTCAGTAGCTGCCTCAATCACATGCAATGCACAGTGCAGCAGACACGATTGTGGCAACACTGTACTGCACATTGGATATGCATAGTTGCTACAGCTGTACACAACAGAACATGTTTATCATACGCAGTACACGAAAACATGCTACATTTGGCATTAGCACACACCCACTGTAAGGTCACACTTCAGTATCCCACATGTCATGCACACATACACATGATGTACCTCAGGGGTAGAGGCCTATCATGGGGCTGTGCAACACTCTGCAACACATAACACAGTCATGTTAGGCAATGCTCCCTATTGGGCACCTCACACACCCATGTTCATGGTGGCTGTGTAATTGTGAATGTAGCCATGGCACTGCAGTTCAGGTACAGCATGCTAGGCGGTGGTCTTGCTCACATTAGTAGCTGTGAGTGACCACAAGATGCATGTTGATGATGGCACAGGGTACTACACCCCATTCAGTTACAGTGACCACAGTACTACTCATAACAGTCATTGCTTTGCACCTCAATGTTGTGTGTGTGCAAACATATGCACCTATACACAATATGCATAGCATGTTGTGTGTGTGCTTACATATGCCAGTATACACAATATGCACAGCAGTCACCATCCAAAGTGTCACATATATGTCCTGGAATGCTAGTGGGTGTATAGGTCACTTGACACACATTGGGTATGTGTAGTGTTTAATGTTGCAGTCGTGTAGCATGCCATGCCATGTCTGGCACCGACATATCTGCAATATGTCCAACACTGGCCATGTCGAGCGTTAGGATTCCTTCACGTCAACATGCACCACACATTCCGTGTGTGTACATAGCATGCATGTGCTACACCCGTGCCCACTATTATCTGCTATGGACACAGACACTGTACTCAGACATGGATATCTGTGTGTCACACAGATAACACATGGAGCCATGGCATGTATACTTGTGAGTGATGGTGCACAGGGCATTGCAGAGCTAATAATACCTGCACAGCAATGTTGTGTCCATGTACACATTGTATTCCAGGGTGTAGCCGATCACTGAACAACTACACAGTTGCATCAAAGCCATGTATACTGCCATTTAATAGGGGCATCTACACTTGCACTGCATGGTCTTGTGCAACACATCTTCTGCATGCTGACGTGTGTGGTGACTGTTTACCTTGTGATACTGACTCCCACCTTCACCCACTATAGAGTATGTGTTGGATTGCTGGTATGTGTGTGTATGTGCTGTAGTGAGGAGTGTATTAGTGTTCATGTGCAGACCGTAAAGTGTGTTTCCTGTCTTCCTCTCACAGGTACTGAGTTAGGGGTTGGCGAAAGCAGCAGGCAACCTGAAGCCACTGCCACGAATAGTGGTGATGATGAGACATGTATTTTGGCACAGGAAGGTTTGACAGGGTCTGTCATTGGTCCGCTAATCGAAATACACAGCGTTCAATCCCATCTATGCACACACTCATACTGTCAATACATCCCTCACCACCAATGGCCATAGGCGAGGGACAGCATACAGTTGGCATTGACCAGGAGAGTGTGGTACCCATGGTACTTGCATCCCCTCACAGCAGCCATAGCCATATTCCTGGAACGGTACCACATAGGCGGAGGTCCAGGGGTTCTCGGGGCAGCACCACTAGTCGTATTGCCCCTGGCAGGCGTGCCCTCACAGGTCTTATGACGTCCAGTATGTTTCGGGCTGTAATGCAGGCTCAGGCACGTATGGAACAGTACACCAGTCAGGGACTTAGGGCGCAGAGGGCACATTACACCGCTATCAATGACAGCATCCGTGACCTTGCCAGTGCCATCCGGACTTACACCAAGGTCATTGATAGAAGTTGAGGGAAGACATTAGATGCCCTCCACAACATGTCTTCCATGAGCCAGGACCTTGCGGGACGGTTGCGACGTCATCACGGACGCATAACAGCAACATCTGGTAGTGGTCGCGGATGGCCCACAGTTCACAGCCGCTCCTGTACTGGCAGTACCAGCCCCAGCAATGCTGGGGCTGGCCTGTCCATTGACCGTCCAAGTAGACCACGTGCACGTGGCTCTGGCCAGTCCCAGCAGGGACATGGGTCCAGTCGTCATACCTCTGCCTCTGATGACAGTACCCAGTCAGGGTTGGTACCCGATACTGTCCGTAGCACCCCTGCCAGGCACAGGTACTGTGTCCGTGGCCGGAGACAGTGATCTGTACAGCCTAGCAGGTACAGTCTGTGGCTGTCCCACAAACTACTGTATATGGCAGCCACATGGTGGAGCTGTGTGCATGCAGACACACACACATTAACCAAACATCTAGGGCTCACACATACACACACACATTACATCAGCATTGGCCCATGCTGTACTGTTGTCCCTCACACACACACACAGACATGTCGATTGGATGGGTCAATGTCAGGCTCTGGCAAACAACAAAATGCCCTGTGCATATGATGATACCTGTGTTGCCTCCTGTCATCTGCAACATTGACGGAGGAACAGGCTAACATGGTGCTGATGCACAGGGTGACACTATAGCAGTGTAGCAATAATAGCAAGTTGTCAACAAGGAAGTGTAACGGCATCCTTGTAGGTATATCTGAGCAGACATTATGCATCAAAGCTCTGATAGTCAATGTAGCATTGTTTACACCACTGTTAGGTCTGAGTATGTATTGTCCACCCATGTGCCACTTGGCTGAAGTGTAATGTGTTGCCAGCATGTGTTAGTGAGTGGACAGTACGTGTGTGATGTGTGCATTACATATTAGCAAGTGTACATCTGTGAACATGGTGGGTGTGCACTGTCTGCATGTACGTGCATAGTGGACACATGGGACGTGTGGCATACCCTGTCGTACACATTGTTAACATCTCATAGTATCTTTCAATGGCCAGGATGCATTCTACTACAGTTATGTACTAACATGGGTAGACGTGTGTATGACATGGGTTGACACTATGCTGTGGGTGATATCGTTAATATCTGTCAATGATTTGTGGTCTGGTAGTATACACAACCTCAACAGCATGACTATAAGCAATCATTGGATGATGTCCTGACAAATGACACACAGTCGTAGGGAACTCAGTAACAATTGGATCCTTCCGGTGCTACACTATAACACTAACCAGTGGTAATGACCACCACCCATTCCTGTGACCACACCTGTTTGGCATATAGCCCCCTTAGGTACATGCAAACACACTAGGGATGTGTCCATCCAAATCTGGAAATGCATGCATTGGCCTACAATGCATTCCCTGGATGGGACGCATAACGTGCACAAGGGTATCATACAGACAGATACCTGTTGTCTGATACATGCTGTATAGCAGTAAGCCGACTATAGCATAGTCATCCTCATGTACTATACATACTATCCTGTCAGTACCACAGAGGTGGTAGCCCTCAACATGTATGTTGGGTACCAATGTGTACATACAGCCTCATGTTATGTCATGTGTCCCTTGGTATCCACATATCCATGGGTATTGTGGAGACCCAAGGTGTATCACATAAGACATTAGAGGCCTGAATGCATATCCACAAGGCAGTTGTACACCTATAAAGACTGTCCATTATTGGCAGTCTTTGTTGTGTATGAACATGTCTGACATATACCCCAGGCATATACCCTCACTCACACTACTCTTAAGTAACTGTCATGGGTGTGTGTTCCAGATGACCTTGGCCACAGAACACGACAGTGGACGGCCTTGTCACATACATACATATGTGACCTACGCTCTGAGAAGGAGCGGCACAACCTGTCAATGGAAACAAATGTATTCATGTAGTATGCAGGCTTCACACCTATGTACTGATTGAGGGGACATGTACACATATATATTTGCTATGCAGATACCTGATGTGTGCAATGCACTTACTGTTGTAATCATAATATGTCATAGCATAGTAAAAGCAAAACCCACACCGTATTGACCAAGAGTGACACCACACAGTCAGCATTTGCAGGATTCAAACCCCTACTTAACTATGTTATGATACTAGAGAGAGATGCATTAACATGGCTCGCTATTTGCTTTACTGGGTGGTTTCCCTTCTCCGGCTGTATTTGTAGGATGGTGACATCATCAGTCTTTCCAAAGAGAAATGTACCTCTTTTAGTGTGTTTTCCCAGTCCCCAAAAAGGGCACTCCTTTCAAAGACAATTGCACACATGCACCCCCCCCCACACACACACACACACACACACACACACACACACAGTCAGTGTTTGCAGGATCCAAACCCCTACCTAACTATGTTATGATACTAGAGAGCGATGCATTAACATGGCGCTCTCTTTGCTTTACGGGCTGGTTTCCCTTCTCCTGCTGTATTTGTAGGATGGTGACATCATCAGACTTTCCAAAGAGGAATGTACCTCTTTTAGTGAGTTTTCCCAGTCTCCAAAAAGGGAACACCTCTCAAAGGAAACTGCACACATACACACACACACACACACACACACACACACACACACACTCACTGTTTGCAGGATTCAAACCCCTACCTATGTTATGATACTAGAGAGAGACGCATTAACATGGCGCGCTATTTGCTTTACTGCCTGGTTGCCCTTCTCCTGCTTATTTGTAGGATGGTGACATCATCAGACTTTCCAAAGAGGAATGTACCTCTTTTTAGTGAGTTTTCCCAGTCTCCAAAAAGGGAACACCTCTCAAAGTAAACTGCAGACATACGCACCCCCCCCCCACACACACACACACACACACTCACTGTTTGCAGGATTCAAACCCCTACCTAACTATGTTATGATACTAGAGAGAGAGACGCATTAACACGGCGTGCTATTTGCTTTACTGGCTGGTTTTCCTTCTCCTGCTGTATTTATAGGATGGTGACATCATCAGACTGGACATGGTGATGTGTGTACACTTTGTTTTATGCCATTCCAGGAATGGTCCATGTGGGTCAGCAGGTGTCAACAGCTTGAACAAGACCTCATAATCCTTACCTTGTGTGATCTATCTGTGGACACAGTGACATTCTGTCATATGTCAACACATATTTATGCACAGCTTGTTGGTTTTGTGGATACTACATGTGTCTGGATGTTGATAAAGGGCTATTCAAAGTATATGTGACACATGTGTAGATGTGTTCATTGATGTATGTCCTGGGTGGCTGCCTTGCAAACAGTCTAGCATGTTTGGGAACCATGATCCGCACATGAACATACCACAGTTGGTAGGGTTGTGTGTATGTCAGCTTCCAATAGCTCTGTTTATGACTGCAACCATGATGGACTCCATGACCTTGCAGATCAGACTTCATAGGCGTACTGGACTTGACTTCCCATGGTATGTTGTGCACCAACACTTGTGGGGAGTGCCATATGTAGCTGTGACACATTCAACGGTTCCACATCCTGTGTAGAGGGTGAGGCTCAGCTGACTGTTCAGGTGCAGGATCTGTTTGTTCTGTAGTTTGTGCATGACACATATTGGGAATCAATGTATTCCACTTGCTGCCATGCTTTTGGCAGTGGGGGTATCTGCTCATCCATTCTCCATGTGATATCTCCTGGTATGATGATATGGACTATTGTCAGTGGGAGGTGGGTATGTACATATGGGCCTGTCTGTCAGGATGTCAGCATTGTCAGTCAGGTACAGTTGGCCCTGACTCAGGACATATATGGGTGCACATTATTTATGACATAGCTGAAGGAGGTGTCATGATTCAGTTTGGACTCCTTCTCAGCTACTCTTTACAAAACACCAACGAACATGAGCACTAATCCCTGTTATACTCTTTTACATGCTTAACACCCTACTGATCCTTTGTGATCAGGCTACAGAGTATGTCATCATAATATCCTGGCATGTCCAGGGGTCCGTTTCATGTGTACTCTCCAGTCCAGCTGGTGGATATTGTGATAATGACACAATGTCACATCTGCCTCATGTATACAGACAACCCTCTCCTCCTCCCGACAAACTCAGATATATGTGTGAGATGCACCTATATAGACATACAGGGTGCTGAACTCTCTCGACCCATGACTGGCACAGTCTTATCAGGTGGTGAAGGTAACCACACACACCACATATCAGTCTCACATATCCTCTAGCAACAGCACTCAAACCACATTATCACACATAGACATACTTGGATGCTGCAAATGTACTCTGCCTAAGCAGCAGAGACCTCCAAAGCAGACACACACACAACTGCTACCCCACTACAATAACCACATATCACATAGTTCACAATGTCAGTGTGCCACACAGTCACTGCCCTTCGGGCTAAACAATACACCTAATACACTTGTAATAGGCGACACTTATTGTCAGACACACTGACGTACCACTCACCAGCCCTAACAAGGGAATAGTCACTTTGGGCTGTCTGTCGGGTGCCAGGATCTGCCGCATAACACAGGCAGTCAGGTCACTCCAAAGCAAGTACAGGACTGGCACCATCATTGTCCATGCTGGTGCGTAAAACCTCAGATGTTACTCCCTGGACCACATAACATGATACATGGAGGAACACTCTGATCATGTAGCCCAGGCCAGTATGACCCTGACCTTGTCTAGCATCGTACACCCACCAATTATGATGTCACAGTATACAGACACACATATCACGTTTAACAGTTGCCTAACAAATTTGGTTCATTCATAGGGGATACAGTGTCTGTCAGCCTATGGTGACATGCTCAGCATGCCACGTAACTTCACTATGGACAGCTTGCACCTGTCACCCTTGGACTTTCGAATGCTGGCTAAGGCTCTTGCTACCACCATAGTGCCTTTTTTAAGCAGGGCTCAAAAGACAAACCCACCTCCATAGACATTACAGTTAAATGAAACTAAGGGTAATGCTGCTCAACACCACATGTGTTACCCTCATATTGTGGCCACTCAGGAATCTCCTCAGTATGGAGGATAGCGATATCTGTGCACTAACAGATGCCTGGTTCAGGCTCGCTTATGCACACCAGCACTACCAGGATATGTTTCATACCATGCTTTCTGACAACAAGACTTGGAACAGACAACACAACTAGGGGAAGTATCCATATACATCACAGATACACACACCTCCGGGTTAGTAGCACTGCACAAAGCATCACAGACCATATATATACAACTACCATTGTGCAAAACTGCCTTTCAGTTTGTTGCCTGCTACAGACCACCCTCCCAAACTCAGGAACCACACTCGGCTTTCATGGAAACTATGGAGAATATGAAGGTCTCCACAAACACCTGTGGTGTTTGACCAAGGTCACATTGTGTGACTTCATATACACAAATATTGACTGGGGATACTACTCAAGCCCCAACACCCTCACCCAACAGTTGCTACAATTTGTAGACTCATATGCTATGGCACAACCAGTCAGCACAGCCACAAGGGGGAATACATATTGGACCTGATCATCACCAACATGGGGACTCTGTGTTCCACACCAGCGATATACCCCTCATTGGTAAGGTCAGAACATACATGTATCTCACTGGACATACATATACCCTCCACACACCTTTCCTGGGTAATCTTGGTGAACTTCTCATGAGCCAACGTCTCACTTCACCAAAGCAAGGTGGTATCCTTCAGAGACCCTGAGACAGTGGCAAATATGGATCTGACTGCTGAATCCTTTATATACACATTCTATGGACAGCTGGTGGACTGCATGGATTGTGCTATCCCAAATAACAACAGGACTCACTACTCCAATGGCAGGGGACCTGTCTGTTAGACCCCAGCCATTAATAAGCTGTACAACGTCAGGAGGATGCTACTACATGATAGAGCACAATCCCAGACTGGGAAGGCATCTGTGATCTGTACTAGCAGACAGCTTACGAACACTCATGAACTTTTCTAAGGGCCGCTTCTACTGGACAATTGCACCAGACACGTCGGACTATCACACAGCCTTCTTCAGTTATGTCAGGAACCTGGGTGGACACTCACTGATATGCTGTGAGTTACTGCATACTGACTAAACTTACCCTGAACCCACTGGCATTGCCAACATCCTGGCAAACAGGTTCAGTGCAGATGTCTCCCCCCCACCCCCCCTAAGGAGCAACTATCCATCCCAACAGAGTATAACCTCCCTGACATCACACAGTAACAGGTGAGTGCTGCCCTCCCCAAAGCATACATCACAGTATCAATGGGACCAGACGGTGTCCCGGCCTGCATCTTACATGAGCTTCATGACAGACGTAACCCTCACATTACATCACTGTTCAATATCGGAGTTACTACAGGATATGTACCCAAGGAATGGCGAACAGTGACAGTGGTCCCACTCCACAGAGTTGGTGCCACAATGGACCACAGACAATATTGCCCTATAAACCTAACTAGCCTGTTCTGCAAAGCTATGGAGCGTTTTGTCATGGGACTCATACACATAGACATCGGGAACCTACAGACACTGTGTCCTACACATTTCAGCATTGTTGTGGGCTGATCTTGCCTCTTGAACCTGTTTGTGTTCTTTAAACGGTTAACCGGTCCATCGACATAGGGACGGTTGTCCACACAGCCTACCTGAACCTTGCAAAACCCTTCAACACAGTAACCCACTGGGCCATTATGCATAGGCTCGCCAGCGTCGATATGGACATATATCTCACACGATGGATTGCTACCTGGATCAGGGATAGCACCCACATGGTCAGAATAGCAGGTGCCATGTCTGACTATACACCAGTTACACGTGGCATCCCACACGGCTCGGTCCTGGGACCTCTCTTGTTCAGTATATATTTGTCTGACGTACAGGCTACCACAGGGGGAATATGGCTGAACATGTTTGCACTTGACTGCAAACTGGGTGCCATGATCAACTCTCCAGCTGCCACATGCATAGTCAAACAGGGTCTCACAGAGATGGATGACTGGTGCCTGAGCCATGGCCTACAGCTAAATGCCATTAGTTGCATCGTCATTCCCTTTGGGAATAACAACATGCCCACACATTACCACATAGGTAGTACTCCATTACATACGGTAGGAGTTGTTAGGTGTTTGGGGACATGACTTGTTCGTACTGTCACCTTTGACATTCACGTTGCCAAAGTGGTTGGACACACCTTCTATGTGGGCCACCTTATCCCATATGGTTTCACATCTACATCGAGTGAGGTCATTGTGCCCCTGTACTCATCACAACCATGCTTAGTTACAATGCCACATTTGAGGTGTACCTTACCGGACACCTGCAGCAACTGTACTGGCCACAGAGGTTCCTCACCAAGCAGATCTAGGGGCTCACACAGATGCCCTGCACAGTTTGGATGCAGTAACTCCAGCTCTACTCAGTCGCTTACCACCTACTCGGATATGATGTGTGCCTGTTGTTTACAGATATACCCAACCCACAATTACTGGACATGCTCCACCTCAGGATATTTGACTCCCTTGGAGCTACACACTCCAGGGACGTATACCTCAGCACAGATGTTAACAGGACATGCTGGAGGGACAGATTCTTATCCCAGAGGCTCCACTCACTCCAGATTGTAATCCCAGTTTCACATAGGCAGAGCCACTCACTGACCACCTACAGGAGACATCTTGACGACTGAATGGGTGATCGTATGTTTACCCCTGGGATATCTTCTGTGTCCCTGCTAGACAGAGGCACACTAGCCTAAACGTACATGGGCTATCTTGTGTGACCTACTATTCGCACACACAGTGTAGTAATCCGACAGGTTTGTGAATGCCAAACACACTCTGGCTAGGCTTGTACATGCCCTAGGGCAGATAGCCTAGTATCGACTTCTGAACCTATGCTAATGTTCAGGATGCACAATGTTTATTGCTGATACTGTTTGCAGGTCTTTATCGTCTTTGCTTTACCAGTTTCTATGAACAACTTCAGTATCTGCAGAACATATTTGATTATGACAGGGGTCCACTATATTATAGATGTGTTTGTTTTCATATAACTGTGTGCACAGGGTGGATTGCTGGATAGTGACAGGTTCCTGGGTTAACACATGCAACTGCCAGATATGCGAGGCCCACTGCTGTACTCAGCATGGCCTAAGTGTGTGAGCATGCCCAGTTCAGGCTTTCTGTGTTTTGTTGCCTGACATTTGTCTCATTTATTCAAGTGTGTAAGCATGCCCAGTGTGATCTTTCAGTATGTTGCTATCTGAGGTCCACTACATTTGTTGATGTGTGTGAACATGACCGATATTAACATTTATACTGTGTGTGTTGGAAGTCAGGTTCTGTTCTTACTGCAGGACTCACCTTTGTGTCATAACTCGACAGGGATTATGCTGTGCCTGCAGGGTTTCCATGAGATACTTTGCATAGACTTATCAACATTCCTTCATACAAGCTGATCACTGCAATACTGTCATGGTTTAGTGGTTCAGTACTTTGACTATAATGCACAGTATCCTGGGTTCGAGGCCCTTCACTGCTCTATATTTTCATACTGAGCAGACCAGACTGCTTAAGGGCCAGTTAAGCAAATATGAGCATGTTGGCTTTTGTTCAGCTATGCCCTACTTAGACCAGGCTTGTCCGATATTGCTCAATATTCACCAAAATTGCTGGACGTTGCCCAATATTACTCAACATTGACCATAGTTGTGCTAGTCGGTGTGTGCGATTTTGTTTGCATATACTACATAGTGGTAAATGCTGTTTAGCACTGTTTTATATTGCTTAAAATATGGCAATCATGCCTTAGATGGTGCTGCAGGGCTGCCTATGTCAGATGCACATACTACACTCCCTGTACATGTTTGAAAGCAGGTAGTGTCAACTTAGCCATCCCTTTTACTATATGTGTGAGTGAGAGAGAGGTATCATTTCCAGAGTTCCTATTGAGCCAGTGTACGTGCTATGCGTTGCCTCTTTGCCAAGGCCAAAGCATACTGGGCACACCTCCTTCTGCCTACTGGGGCAGCCTCAGGTTGTTCCTCCTACAAGTCACTCTCTGCCTGTGATGGCCTTTGCAATGGTGGGGGGCTGTTTGGCCCAGGACTATGCTGGTCCTGCTGCAGCTGTTTTTGCAGGATCATATTATGTAGCATAGCACATACCATGACAATTTGGGTACATGTAGTTGGTGAGTACTGCAAGGCTCCACCAGATGTGTCCAGGCACCGGAACCGTGACTTGAGCAGACCAAACACACGCTCTATTACATTACGTGTTTGCACATGTGCCTCATTATGGCGTTCCTGTTCAGGTGTGTGTGCGTTTCTGATGAGTGTCATCAGCCACGGCTCCAGTGCATAGCCAGCATCCCCCACTAGGTGACCATGTGGGATGTCCCCATTGGCAAATGTCTGGTACAGCTGCGTCAGGTGCCAGATATGGGAATCATGGTAGCCTCCAGGGCAGCCTCCACACACATTCAGTATTATGCCCTGGGCATCACACACGACCTGGCAGTTGATGGAGGGGAAAGCCCTTGTGGTTGAAGTAGACCCTACCCTGCTCACCGGCTGGTGCTTTGATGCGTATGTGTGTGTAGTCTATTGCACCCACTACCTCAGGGTATTCCGCTATTTGCCGGAAGAGACGCATATTGCTGGCCAATACCTCATGGGAATTGGGGAAATATACATGATCACCGACATGTGCTGACATGGCATCCAGGAACTGGTGCAGTACCCTGGATGCTGATGCCTGTGATATCCCCATCATATCACCAGTTGTTCTCTGGTAGGTACCTGTTTCTAATATTCTTAGGCCAACACATACCTTGGTTTCCACTGGGATGGGTTCCCCTCTGTTGGTTCTGTGTGTGAGGCGTGGCCTGCACAGCTCAACAGTTTGCTGCAGGAGGTCTCTGTCCACTCTATAGCGCTCCACTATCTCCAGCTCATGCAGCCCCTGCTAAGTTACCCTGGGCCTGTACACTCTTCTCCGTCTCCTCACTGTGGGTTGTCCAGCAGTATTTCCATTGTCACCACCCTCAGCATGTTGCATATGTCGCCTTATAACAGCAATGGCAGCCCCTAACATTTCTTTGTCTCAGTAAAGCTTTTTCAGTTTTCAATTCTATTAGCTTACTGCAGTGTCTGTTGTTAGAAACATAATGAACTGTTGTTTGCAGAGTTTTAAGTGCTAGGCTGGGCTGGGCTAGTGTACTGCCTGTGTAATTGCCTGATTCTGATTGTTTTCACCTGCTAGCTCTGCTGGTACTCCCTGGTAGCTTCCTATTTGTTGTGCTTCCTTTTTCCTTTCTGTTTCCTCAGGGGGGAGCGCCGCACACATAAGCGCAAACACGCGCACACCAGCTAACACACGCGCACACATGCTTACACGGACTAAAACTTGCTTATTCGGGTTTAAACGTGCGCAAACCAGCGCAAATGTGCTTACAACTCTTTAAACAGCCTTATACATGCTTACTCCAGCTTAAACGCGCGCACTCACACTTAAACGCGCGCACTCTGTCTTACTCGGGTTTACAGGCGCGCACACGCGCGCATGCACGCTCAACAAGAAACTTTGGTGTTATCCATGCCATACACCTTCCATTTCTTGCCTTTCCCTAGCCTACCTGTTGACACACCTCTTTCCATGATGTGTAAATGACAGCAGACACATGCCACTCTGCTCCAATGAGCTTCACTTCTTTCATACATACCCCCCTCGTGATGTCACCTATCTTCTACTCTGTTACTCCCCTTATCCTACTCTTACACTCCACTGACTGTGCTCATTTACTATGTAAACTTGCGATTCACTATCCTAGCCCTCATTTGCATAGGATTGCCTACTAATGCTTGGTTACATCTCTTAGACTGAGCTTCCCCCCTTAGCAACCTCTACTCGGTGGCCATATTGTCTTCAGCCTGCCATTCCCTTGCATTGTAGATTAACAATTTAAATAAGATCCACATTTGTGGGTTTTAATTTTTAGATTTCTGGGTTTTAGAGCTCAGCCCGTTTGCGCGGCACTGCCCTACGCTTAAACATCGGAAATCGGAGAAAAAAAATAATTATTTTTATTTTCATATTGCATCAGCAAACATTTCCAATGGCCGTATATTTGGCCATTGGCATGCTTCCTGCACTGGATGCGACCTTTATTTGGAGCTGTCACGGCTCCATTTTGCTATTTGCAGAACGGTACTCAGTTGTCAACTGAGTACATTTCTGCAAATAACGCTGCTCTTACTCGGACAGGTTTGGGTTTCCTGAATCGCAAATCTACCTCATTTGTATGCCTTTCAGCTGCAATTGAGGTAATTTGCATATCCCAGCCCTGTCCGTGTAAGAGCCGTTTTAGGAGCTCTCTTGCACGCCCCTGCAGGCTGTTCCTGGATCGCTCGTCGGACATGATGGCTGCATGGAGTCTTACTCTACTCTTAGACTCCGTGCAAGCCTTCGTGAATCCGGCCCACAGAGAATAATAGTGTACTGGAACTAAAAGAACCTAATGGAAATATGGTACATACACAAGTGATGGTAATGAAGATAGTGGATGAACAATTTCAGCTTGTGAACATTATTCATAAATCATGGCATATAGTATGGATTTCAGAGGACGATAAATTTATTAAATTCAATATTTTATTATTAGAATTAGATGTGGTACTTAAATCCCTGAATAAAAATTCATTGCTTAGCATAGATGGTTTTCCATATGAACTCTATATGGATATGACAGAAGACTGTTCTTCATTTTATACTAAATGGCACATAGTATCTGTAGTATTTAGTTCTGTGTGTGTGTTGTAAAGTTTATCTTTAAAAAGGGGATATTCAAACCATCACAAAGTCTGCACAAACTGCTGCTTCTCTGTGGCATGGCTTTTTACTTGTAGTCTTCCACTGGCCAAAGTGGTTCCCCACAGACAAGACTACATGGTTATTCTTAATAAAGTTCACTGGGTCTAATCAACTGAGTGAACCATTTACAAGTAGAGGTTCTACTGCTTTACTTCCTGGACTGTGAATAGTAAAAGATTGTCACTGTTTCTCCAGCTCACATGCAGAAGCATGAGGAATCCCCCCCCCCCGCTTCCTTGATATTAACTCGACCTGTCTGTAGCCGATGTATAAAACTAGTTTAACAACTGGCCAAAACCTTTTAACATTTAAATATCTCCTCTACCAAAACATCCAAGCAGTCGCTAGAGGCACGGTTTTAGCCTCAGTTTATACTTTTTTGATAATGAAACTAAAGCTATACTTCTGTGCTTCCTCTGGGTTCCTTTCTATGTTTTCCTTCCATGCGCCATATATATATATATATATATATATATATATATATATATATATATACTTACCTTGTGTTTTTTACTGATTGAATGATTGTTTTTTTTTCTTTTGCTCCCACCACTATTGTGGGGCCAGCCCACTCTGTTCCTCTACCCTACTCCCAAATCTCACCCAACCCACTACAATTGCATTAATACTATCCTTAATCACACTCCCTCAAACACCTCTACCAATTGCATACATTTTCCACTTTGCTTCGTATTATACCCTACCCCTAGGTAACCACACCAAGTCAATCACCATAGTAGACCCAACCCTCTTACTTAACACACCAACCCCGTTAGCAGTCCCACTCCTACCAGATCCCTTTCCTCTTTTCCTTTTACTCCTATTAGCTACTCTTAATATGCCACACCCCTGTCCTACCATAATCTGCCTCCTCTGCCTCTCATATCTGTCTCACTGCTAACACATTGCACAGCACCCAAAACTCACACAATCATCCTTATAAAATCTATCACATCCGACACAGGCCATGACATACAAACAGTTACTCTGATATATTATCTAGCCTATTTAAGTCACACAGGCTTCTATTTATAAAATATAAAATTTTGCAACCTGCTTTAACTCTGAACTATTGCTCCTCTCAAAAGTAAAATCTAAAAAATACCAATCAATACTCCTGCCATTGCTCAGCTTTACCCCAGTGTGGGGACATCCACCCAAGCCCATGATCTACTTTAACTTCCCTTTCTTATAATAGATCCTCCTCTAACACTTTTTTTTTTCTAGTCACACACAACCTGCATAGCATCTGTAATAAAATAACAGACTTCCACATGTGGCTTTCTTAACACACCCCAATATACTCCCAGTCACAGAGACTTGGCTTAAGCCAAATATACAAGACTCCAAACTACTCCCTCCAGGCTTCAGTATAATAAGATCTGACAGAACTCCCAAAAAATAGGAGGGGTAGCTTTAATCTAACCCAGCTAATATACAGTAGTACCCTACTCCAAGCCAATCCCTAAATTCAGTAATGCTGAACTCCTCATAGCCTTCTTCAAACCTAAGAAAACTCAATAAATTTGTATTACAGTTCTATACATTTCCCCTGGTCACAACACTGCCATACTTGAGGACAGCTTGTCCTGGATGTCACAAAATATATCCAGTGAAACAATTATCATGAGCAATTTTAATATCAACTGGCAAAATTTAATTTTGGACTTCCCAGACAGTAGTATAAATCTCTTTGATTTCACACAACTCCAACTAGAATTCCTAAAAGTAACAACTAAGAATCAATTCTAGATTGAATCCTAGTCACAGATCCAAGTAAATATTGCAATTCCTGTACCTTCCCAGACACATTAAGTGACCACTTACATGCATATACTTATAGGACAACCACCTATTCACCGAAAGACCATAATTATAAAACCTCCCGCAACCTAACTTCAACCAGCAACTCTTTATTAATATACTCAAATCCTTAAACTAGTCCATACTGAAACCCATAGACAACACAGTTAATTACTTTTAACAAACTATTTTTAGACACCCTTAATAGCCTAGCACCACTTTGAACGAAAATCAGTCATGCCCATTGGCTAAAAAAGTCCACAAAAAAAGTACTAGTAACCAGAGACAAAGCCTGGAAGGAATGCCAGAAGAACATAATTGACCAAAATCTAGAAAACTACAGATATCTATATAATCACACAAAGAGGCTTATAGCTATTGATAAGAAATAGTACTTTACCCAACAACTAACTGACAACAAAAACAATCCAAAAAGGTTTTGGTCTGCTATCTCTTCACTTCTCACCCCAGGGTCCAAACAAAAATCTTCCCCATTCACAGACAAATCTCCATCTCAAATTGCAGAATTAATACTTATTTTATAGAAAGTATAGCTAACTTGGTCAGTAATCCCAGCAAGCCTCATATTTCCAACCCACATATAATCTCAACTCGCATCTCTCTCAAACATCATCCAAACATACCACACTCTCATCCCTCTCTGCTCAAACCATTTCTTATATGGCTTCTAAACATCCAACCCTCTGAATATATCCTGTATCCACTAGCTATATATGTAACCTAGTACATAAAATAAAACCATGCTCTCTTTCCGCTGTTAATTTTCCAGCCAAATAGTTGAAAATTGGTGCTATTGCCATTGCCTACCCAGTCAGCATTCTTATCAATAGATCCATCACAGAATCCCATGTCCCCTGCCTTTGGAAATAATCAGTTATAACCTCATTACATAAAGGAGGTAAATCTACTGAATTGTCTAATTTCTGCCCCATTGCATTCTTCTTTCCTCTCTCCAGACTTTTAGGAAAATGCATATACAAACAACTCCTTGACCACCTAACCCACAACAAGCTATTGACACCCACCCAAGATGGCATTAGAGTTGCTTGTTCTACAAGAACTGCAATAATATCCTTCATAGACACAATCAACAAAGCAAGGGACTCTGGCCAACTAACCTCAGCAGTATTTTTTGACCTATTGAAAGCTTTTGATACTGACTCACACCCCAAACCCTTACAGCAACTTTCTTCCTTTGGCCTTTCTGGTCCCTCTCTAGAGTGGTTTTCCAGCTACCTATCTGACAGACAACAATGTGCAAAGTGGCAAGGCTGCCCTTCTCAATATATAACCAGTAAAACTGTTGAACACAAGGATCTATCCTTGGACCCCTCCTCTTTATTACCTTTATAAACAACCTCCATACAGCCTCCTGCCAAAGTTCCCTAATCCAATACACTGATGATGAGGTCTAAGGCGTTGGCATTAATAATAGCTACTCCACTACCTCTTTTGTTCAGTCTGTCAGACCTGATAATTTTGTAGCCCTATGAGAGAAATTTATCATCTTTAATGGAGGGTTTCAACCAGGTTTAGTAAGAGAGAAAATATCTGGTTTATGTGAGGCAACTCAAGCTTGTAGTTGTGCTACTTTACTGGAGATACTGCAGTTATTTAGATTAAAGAACTTGAGACCTGTGGGCATAGTGGTTGAGATGACTGGATTTTAATTATTTTCTGATGCAAGGATGTGACAGTTGGGTGGGGCTGGTTTGGGTGTACATCTCTGTAGAGATATGGGGGCTCCAAATGGAGAGATAACTCAGCAAGCAAAGGTGAATAGTACTGCTGAAATTGAATTCATCATCAAGTTTTGGTGAGTATCTTCATGAGGTGGACCCCGTTTTTCACAAAATCTCACCAAGATGATGCTGATATTTAGACTCTATTTAATATAGTGTATATCACGGACAGAAGTAGATTAAAAATAAAAAAGATAGCTGGGTGCGCAAGATCCAGGATAAAAAAGTGGCCAATCCTGGTAGGCGCACTAATACCAGGACTGCAAAAAAAAAATGACAGTGTAGAATCATCAAGACGCAGAAATATTCCTACAATGGAGCTAGGCCAGGCCCAGGGAGAGGATGGCCCCCCCTGTTATAGAAGGAAGTAGTAGTCCATGAAAATTGATAGGCCAAAAAAGAGCCATAAAGATGATAGAGTGGACTATAGAGGATAAGAAAGAAAGAAATTATGTATTGTTACCATTGTGCAAGAAACACAGAATTTCCACGGAGAAGATATAAAAAAAGATTAAGAGAGAAATTAGAGGAAAGAAAATAATTCCACAAGAAAAAATGTCAGAAGCTTCAAATAAAAATGTGTGTTCATTAATAAAACAGCTTTATGAAACTTTTGGCCATTTGGAAAAAGAAGTGACTGATGAAGTGTGAAAATACAAAGAACAAAATCTAGTGACTTTTGAAAGGTATAAAAAAGAAATATGAGCATGGGAAACAGATCTGATATAGTGCAATATTTATACAAATGAGAAAGCCAAATTAATCAACACAAAAAAGGCAGCCCCAAGGATATTCGAAGAGAAATAAAGGCAAAGGTATCCAGATATGGAAAATTTCACAATAAAATAAAAAAAAAGATCACACAGAGGGAACTTAGAACAGAAGATTAGTAAAGCAGAAGTTAAAAAAATAGAAGCTGAAGTTCTGGAGTACCTGCAAAGTAAAGCATTTAATGTAGAAAGTCTAACACAGGCTATATCACAACATAATGAAACAGCAAGTCCCCGAAGTAAGGAGAAACAGCAGGAGACATCTGAAGAAGAAATATGGACATGACAAAGAAAAAAAATTAATATGGTGCAATATTTATACAAAGGAGAAAGCAAAATCAATGAGTACAAAAAGAGCAGCACCAAAAAGATTTGAAGAGAAATACAGGCAACGGCATCCAGACATAGAAAATTTTACAATACAAAAAATAAGAAAACAGATGAAAAGTAGAAAAGACGATTAGTAATGGAGAAGCTAAAGAAATAGAAACCGAGTTATGGAGTACCTTTGAAGTGAAGGATTTAGTGTCGAAAATCTAACGCTGGTAACATCACAGCAGGATAGAGCAAAGGATCCCCAAATTAAGGGAGAAACCAGTGAAGCAGGAAGCATCTGATCAGTTGCCAAATTTAGATACTTTGGAGCCTTCCATAGGAAACCAGTACAAACATTCAATTGGAGTTGCACAGCAAGGGTAGGAACAAGAAACTGTAGCAACTCTGACGCAATCAGTGTTGTTGAGTGATAGGCCAGTGAGTTCCAATATGAAAGGAGAATGGACATAGGATGAAAGTGAAGAGAATGTGGCACAGGAAGTCACTCTGGATCTTTCTATAGAATGCCCACAGGAAATGGAGAACAAAGACTGTGTCCTCAATTTTTAGCAGAAAATGATCTAAGAGAAGAGTTGTTTGATTTAATAGAGATGGACAGACCTAGTAAGATCATCAAAAGAAATAACGTACAGAAAATCAATAAAACTCAAAAAGTTAGACATTTGATAAAACAAATGAACACAGTAATTAGGCCTGTCCATAAGGAGTCATACGATATAACAGAAGTAAATAGGATGTGTTACTGTGCAGCTAAATTAATAACAGATAAGGTTTTACCAGAAAAAATACAGGGTAGTAAGGGAAGAAATTGAATGCTGTCATGGAAGTATCGAACAGAGAAAACTATAGAGCAATTAAGACAAGAAGTGTCACTGTCAGAAGATTAAAGAAGAGGGAACAGATCAACAAAAATACTCAGAAAGATAGCTGTGATGAAAGCAAGCCGCAGTATCAGTACAGGTCAGGATCTATAGTGCACTTTCACAAATAATAAACTGAAAATCTCAGCACATGCAGAAAATCTTAGAAGATATACAGATAACTATAAAGGAAAAGTACAAAATAAGTAATTTATTAATGACCCAAAACATTTTTAGCATATTGGAGAACAAGGAAAAATGAATTGAAACACCACCAAAAAAAAGAAAAAATAGATATGTTTTGAAGAAATATCTATGAATATCATGTGGAACATAACAAAGATGCTAAATGGTTAGAAGTAAAAGAAAGAATAAGAAGTTCAAATGTACAGGATATGAAATGGGATGAAGCAATGGCCAGAGAGACTGAAACAAAGTTAAGAAAAACTCCTATTTGGAAAACCCCAGGCCCAGATGCAGTACCTAACTTCTGTCTAAAAGTATTAACATCTTTACATGAAGATTTTGCCATGAGTAAGAACTATTTGTATGCACACCCCAAACAGACACCAGCCTGGTTAACAGGAGAAACAATGCTCCTACTTAAGAGTGAACCTGCAAGCTATCCTAAAAACTATAGACTAATAACTTGCCTTCTGATGATGTATAAACTATGCACTTGAATTGATGCCGACAGAGTTTATAATCATTTCGAAAAATAACAATCATGGCAATGGAGCAAAGGTGCAATAAAAGAAAAAAAGTGGTATGGAATGAAGGATCATTTGTTGTTTAGTAAAATCATAATGGAGAACTGTAAAAAGGGGAAGAATCTAAGTATGGCATGGATAGACTACAAAAAAGCATTTGACAGTATTCCATATTCATGGCTAAAAGAGTGCTTAAAAATGTATAAGATACACTCTACTCTGATAAATTACATTACAGCGACCATGAAACAGTGGCAAACCACTTTGCACTTAAGCCATAATAGACACATTATAATTCTAGGGGTAAAAGTTCAAAGGGGGATATTCCAGGGTGACTCTGTCACATCTGCTCTTTTGTCTTGCCTTCAACCCATTAAGCCATCTAGGTCATGACTACTGTTTGGCTCCCAGAAAATAACAAAGTGTAAAGACTTATCTTTTTGTGGATGGTTTAAAACTGTATAGTTCATCAGATGAGGAACTGAAAACACACCTGCAAGTGGTCAAAACTTTTTCAGATGATATAAGAATGTCATTTGGTCTTGATAAATGTGCAAAAGCATCTTTTAAAACAGGAAAGCTGCAGCACCAAGAAAACATCAGTTTGGGACAGGAATGTGATTTATAAAAAAAAAAACTTGAGCAAGAGTGAATGTAAACATATTTACTGGGCATATTTAGGAACTGATGAAGAATCAGTAATAAAACACGAACAAGTGTGAATAAAACGCAGTAAGGAATATTTTAGAAGACTTAAATTAATACTGAAAACAGCGTTGAAATCTAGGAACAAAGTCCAAGCTATAAACCAATTTGCTCTACCTGTCCTAACAGTTTTGGAGTAACTGACTGGCCCTAAAAGGACTTGGACAGGAAAACAAGAAGGATGCTTCGTGCTCATCAAACGATTTATAAAAATCAGCGTATACCAAGACTATATATAGTATACATGTCTGGTATACACAGACAGAAGAGGAAACAGTTGCATATCTTGTTGGTTGTGATATACTAATGGCAGAAGGACTGTATACTGCAAGGCATAAACATGTGGCAAATTGCTACACCCAGTGACTATAGTGTCTTACGTACAGAGAGACACAAAGTCGTAAAATACCTGGATTTGCAGGCAGCAATGAGGGCAATGTGAAAGAAGAATACCCAGACAGTTGCAGTAGTAGTAGAAACCTTGGGTCTTATAAAAAAGAATTTACATACAACAACATACCAATTACAGAAGGAGTCATTACTGGGCACATTGTGGGTGCTGGGAATCTGGCTAACATCAAAGATTGAAACAATACTAATTTCATGAACATTAATAATACTTTGACTTAGGAATGGGGTCCATTCCCATCGTGGTATTAGAAACCCAAAAGACATGGAGAAATTTTAAAAAAGGAATAAAGTGGTGATAAGGGTCTAAGGATAGCATGTACGTTTGATTTTGTGTATAATTAAATATGCTTTTAGGAGGAAGTTTTGAGAAGGGAAAGAAAAAAGTAAGTTTGATGTCTTTGTATTCATTGTTTTGTAACTTTAGGTGTTGTGAATTTTGAAGTCAGTTATTTTGCAGTTTTATAGTGACAGGGATATAGAACTATAGTCAGGAGCATGTTTCATGTTGGCATGTACGACTGAGATTTTAATGATGTTATGAGGTGGAAAATATTAAAATGTGGCAACAGGATTAGTAGAGAAATTCGGATAAGATGGAGTAGCATGGTTTTAGAGTAGGAGATATAGCTGAGTGGTTCAGGAGTGGGAGTGGCTATGAGTGTATACTTGTAATGATATGGGGGTGGGTGAGAATAGAGATAGGGTGAAGACCGAAGCAAAGCTGTGCATAGCACGGCCATGCAGAGCCAGGCTATCTACCAAAACAGAAAAAAAAACAGTGTGCAGGCTTTTTGCTTATTTAGCTAACCTCAGTGCTCCATGTGGAATTGGTTTGAGATACCCTCAAATAGTACGTATGGTTTGCAACACGGCCTAAACCACAATTGTAGGATAGCTATTCTAGAACAGCAACTCTTATTTTCTTCAGTATGGGTCAGTCTTCACCGAAAGGAACTGTAGCTGTAAAGGAGGGCAAGCTGCTCATGGGTAAGAAAGCCATACATAGCAAGATATAATTGCCTGGACTACATTAATAATTAGCATCCTTGTCATTTAGTAGTAGCACTGGCTGCAAATTCAGTGGTACAGATGGTTTTAGTAGCTTATCTAGTGGAACCCAAAGAAGCGGAAGAATGGCAGACAAACATCAACTTTCAGCACTATGTTGGAGAGTCATCCTTGTAATCCCAAAGTCACCCAAAAGCGTCTGTCTACTCAGTGTCAGCAAAGAACAACTTTTGCAGGCTACAAGCCCTCCAAGCAGAAGAATGATTATCTTGTGCGGATAGTTAATAGAAAGACACCTTAGGGTGCCTCTAGGCTTGCAAGATTGCCCCTTCCACACAGTGTCAGAAGCCGTCAGTTTACCTCTCATTTTGTGCAAACAATTTGCAAGTCCTGAGCAGCTATCATCTTGGGGGGGGGGGGGGAGCTGTCTGTCTGTTTGAAATTTATATAGAAATCCTTCATTCATGTGTGTGTGTATGTACATGTGTATGTATATTTGTGTGCGTGTTTATGTATGTATGCGCAAGTGCGCGCGTGTGTGTGTGTTTTGTTTGTGCAGATACACCTGATGACCTGATTTCCTTATTTCACAATAATATTACCTTTTTCATTTTTGTAGGTCATGAGTGATACTGTTGATATTTATAACTTTTCTGCCTCTCCATTTCTGCACTGGTCACACTACATATCTCCTCACCTATCTCAGTATAACAGTAAAAACAGTTTCTGCCCCATAAAATAGCAACTCACCATCACCTTTTCATACCTGCTGCCTTCTTGTCCTCCTCCTGCTTCATCCTTACCCTCCCATCCACCTACTAACTCAGACTCAAAAAAATCTTACAATTTATACTCTGAAATGCTTAATCTTGTTTGTACATGCTTGTACAGTGCGCCTTTGTAGTTAGTTTGTATACAGTCGCAGAATTAATCCAGCAAATTTCTTTACAGTCCTACGTTGTACCAAACTTGTTGCTAAACACAATTCCACAATACTTTAGTGAAGTGCGAAATTGCATATTACAATACTGCATGCCTCGGCTCACTGCCTTGTACTGTACTGTACTGTAAAATAATAAGTAAAAACAGAACAAAACTCTAACAAGGCACAGACTTAGAATAAAACAACTGTTTAATGGTAAGCCCTTCACGGTTCTAATACCGCTTCATCAGGTCTGATGAAGTGGTATTAGAACCGTGAAAGCACTTACCATTAAACAGTTTTTTTTATTCTAAGTCTCTGCCTTGTTTTGTTTTGTTTTTACTTTTTATTTTATTGTTTCTGAGTGGAACTCTATTATCCTGGTTTTTATTTTATTTTTCGTTGTACTGTACTGTAACCTGTTCTAGTTTCATCAGCTGTGCTGTACCGCACTATAATGTATTTAATACCTTAGTAAAATCAGTGTTACCTCCAATGCAGACTACTGCTTCCTAGATAGCTTCAGAAAATGTCACTGAATCAGTGGGATTCATGTGGTCAACAAAGTAAAATAAATAAATATCTTTTCCCAACATTTCATGCTTTCCCTGAATATCACTTTACTTCCTAAACCCTGTCCTACTTCCTTCTTCTACGTAGTTGTCATCATCTGCCTCCTTGTTTGGTTTCCTTCCTTATAAACAGACAGAAGAATGGCTATGTTCAACTTTCTAACACCAACTCTTTTTTCATTCAACTGCTCTTACTGTAACAGTGTTCTTTCTACGTTATTATTTTATTTTGGTTTGCTGTGTGCTCTTAAGTGTTCAAGTGATTTTATTCTGCTGCATTTATTACTGCTTGTTAGTAGCCTGATTAAATTTATCTGCTATTCTAAGCATCTTAGTTTTGATTTTAGCACTTGTGCTTCAGGCCAGTTATTTTACATTTAAGAAGGATTTTGTGGTCTACACTCTTGTGGACAAACCCTTATCAAAAGCCTCTCTCTGTAAGTCCGCCCAAGTATTCAGAACACTATATCTGGACAATTCCCATCAATTTCTCCTGCCAGCCTGGTCAACATGGACATATTGAGATAGTTTAGCAACTGCCTCATGTTTACTGACAGCCCCCTTCTCCTAGCACATAATTCTTCTACTTATGAGAGATGCATCTATATCAGTAACTTGGAATCCATGCTCTCTCACTCCACAGTCAGTACTCCTGACAAAGAAGAGATTGCCAGCACAAACACCACACCACTCACATCACATAGCCAAGCACAACACACGCCCACCTATGCAAAGGTCCTCAATAAAAACTTACCTAAACACAGCAGACAACACAACAGTGTCTCACAAACACAACCCATAAGGCATAACAATAAACCAACGCAGCCCATAAGGCATAACAATAAACCAAACATACTAGTCATTGGCAACTCAGTTGTGTGACACACCGATGTCCCCCTCACCAGGATCGACAAGGAGAAGGTCACGGTCAGCTGTCAGGTTCCAGAATCTGCCACATCATGCACGCACTTAAGTCTCTCCACAACAGGTACAAGTATGACTCTGTCATTGTCCATGTTGGTGTGAATGACTTGAGACATACCTCCCTGGACTACATGAAGAGAGAGACATGATTGAGCTCTCAGAGTATGTGTCCCAGGCAGGTATGACCCTAACCCTAAGCAGCATCCTACCTTCACCAAGAATGATACTACAGTTCCAATGAAAAATAATTGACTTCAACAATTGGCTAAGTTTCTGGTGTCTTTCCAAGGGGATCCAGTATTTGTCTGCATGAGATGACATGGTTGACAGGTCTTGATGCTTTGCCAGAGATGGCCTCCACCCTGTCACCCATGGGATTCCAGATCCTGGCCAAGGCTCTTGCTTCCCCATTGTGCCTTTTTTTAGGCTGTGCCCCAAAGACAAATCTTTCAGCATAAAACATCTGCCAAAAAGCAAGTTGAAGGTCAGACTGCTTAACGCTAGGAGCCTTAAACCTGAAAATGCACTCACTAGAGTCTCTCCTTGCACTGGAAGATGCCGATGTCTGTGCAGTCTCGGAAACTTGGTTCAAGGCTAAGGACAGCACCCCTGCCTTACCAGGCTATACCTCATTCCACACATTCAAACCCCAAAATGAGGTTGGGAAGACTAAAGGTGGTGGAGTCTCTATCTTCATTAAGGAGAGGCACACCTCCAAACTGGTTTGCCAGTGTGATGCACTGGAATTACTCCAGGTGCAACTGACAGTTGGCAAGACACCCATCCAAGTTATAGCCAGCTATAGACCACCCTTCATGGGGAGATAACATTCTGGACCTGGTTCTCACTAGCATGGGCGACCGCTGCACCTCTCCCATAGTATGTTCTTCCCTGCTGAGATCAGATCATCAGTCTGTCTTTTTTGAAGTTTCTGTTCCACCCAACCCCCCACTCCCAGCCATAACCAGGCTAAAAAACTTCTCAAAAGCTGACTACAACCTCCTAAAGGAGGGTATCAGTAGCTTCACACCACTGCCCCCCTCAGAGGATGCAGAAAGCTATGCTGAACAGTATGCCAGTGCAGTTTACAAGCACCTGTGCAACTGCATGGACTCAGTCATATCCAACAGAACTAAAACCTGCTCCTCAAGGAAACACAAACCTGTCTGGTGGACATCCTCTATCAACAGGCTTTACAACAAAAGGAAGAAACTGTTGTGCAAGTATAAAAAGGAACAAGTTCCAAATTGGAAAACGTCCCTCCTCAACCGCAAAAAGCAAATTAGATCACTAGTGAAAACATCCAAAGCCAATTATGAATTGAAACTAACCTCCGAAACAAAGGGGCACCACAAAGACTTTTTCAGTTATGTCAGGAACCTCCATGGCAAAGCCCAGGTTTGTTCCAAATTAGTACTTAACTGTGCCACTTACACTGTTCCTGTTGACTTAGCCAACCTGCTAGCAGATAGGTTCAGTGCAGACTTCACCCCACTACCCCCAAAGGCCCATTTGACATCCCCGATACTTGTCCTGCACCTCACATCTCTGCAGATAAAGTATTAAAGGCCCTATCCAAGGCAAAGAACACAGCTTCCATGGGATCTGATAGTATCGCATGCTGTATTCTGCACCATCTCCAGCAAGAACTAGCTTCGCAATTGAGCACCTTATTCAACCACAACCTAAGTACAGCCTTCATTCCAGCAGAGTGGAGAACTGCCATTGTCATCCCCTTGCACAAAGGTGGTGCCACTACAAAACCTGGAAACTATTTCCCCATTTGCTTGACAAGTCCGATCTGTAAAGTCACGGATCATATTATTATGGCTCTCATAAACAAGGACATAGGCAATCTACAAGCACTTGAACCCACCCAGTTCGGATTTGTCAAGGGCAGATCTTGCCTATTGAAACTTGCTGACTTCTTTGAGACTGTTACCAAGGCCTTGGATGAGGAAAAGTCAGTACATACAGCTTACCTTGACTTGGCCAAGGCCTTTGACACAATCCCCCACTCGGGCATCATTGAAAAGCTAACACAACTTGGCGTAAATCCCTATCTCATCAGGTGGGTGGCCAACTGGCTCACCAATAGAACTCACAAGGTCAAAATAGGTGCTTACACCTTCGACAGCAGACCTGTCACTAGTGGTGTTTCCCAGGGATCTGTCCTGGGACCCCTAATGTTTGGTATCTACTTCTCAGAGGTCCAGACAAAGACAAAAGTCCTGTGGCTGACCAGGTTTGCAGATGACTACAAGTTAGGTGCTGTCATTGACTCCCCAAATGATGTTAACCTACTACAAGAGGGTCTCACAGCAATAAATGACTGATGCCAAAGTTATGGCCTTAAGTTGAACGCAAACAAAAGTATTACCATACAATTTGTCAAAAACATGGCCCCTACTGATTACCACATCAATGTCATCCCAGTAATCACACAACCTGTGGTGAGAGACCTGGGTACTCAGGTTGACAGCAATCTCACATTTGACCATCATGTAGTGGCAGTGGTCAGAAAAGCCTTTTACTTAGTTCATCTCATAAGGAAAAGGATTGCATCCAGAAAAATAAGGTTATTACCTCTCTATACTCCCTCATTAGGCCAATAATTGAGTAAAACAGCCCATGTGGTGTGTACCTCTCCAAACACCTGCACCAACTGGAAAGGCCACAGAAATACCTCACAAAGAGAATCCATGGTCTCCAACACATGTCCTATGTGGACAGGGTCAAATCACTATCACTCTACTCAGTGTCATACAGATTACTCAGAGTAATCTGTGTCCTGCCTACAAGGCAATATTGGACTCTGCCCTACTAGAGATGCTGCATATCTGTAAGTCTAACACCTTGCGCATTACTCGCTCGAAAGGGGTTCCTATTATATCAAACTTCAACAAGTTTGAACCCTGTATGGTCGAAATCATATAGTCAAACTTGCTGAAGTTCGAATGCATAAAAAAAATAAAAATAAAAGATGCAACAGTAAACTAACTGTTGCAAGGAGGGGGGAAACCCCCCGCTCCCCCCGCTCTTTAAATATACCAACTCTGAGATCGCACTACAGTGCAGTAAAGGGAAATATTCCCTCTCCGCACTATAGTGCGATCTCGGAGTTGGTATATTTACAGAGCGGGGGGTGTGGGGGGTGCAGGGGGGCTTGCCCCCCTGCTGCTTGCAACAGTAATTTTACTGTTGCATCTTTTATTTATTTTTTTTATGGTGTTCAAAGTTTTGAAACTTCGAACAGACCAAGTTCGATATTGTTGTGTTCGAAATTTCAAAACTTCGATCACGTAATAGGAACCCGCTCGAAAAGCCTAAATTTAATATGCGACATCAACAAAACCTGATGGAGAGACAGGTTTGTCTCCGAGAGGCTGCCCCATCTCTGGAATAGACTTCCCATACATGTCAAACCGAATACCTCGCTGACACTCTTCAAGCACAACTGTGATGAGTGGATGGAAAGCCACAAGTTTGCCCCAGGGGTTCCACTTGTGTCCCAAACTGACAGGGGTGACAGGTGCTGACTTGAGTTTTCTTTTTTGGGGATAAACTCTTGGCTAGGCTTGTAAGGATCCCAGGGCCATTAGCCTAGTAACCGCCTATGATCCTATGTGCAATTAGTTTTTAGCACTTAAGGCAAAATTTTACAGATGTAGTCTCTTTCTCTCCATTGTAAAAGTAACCAGACTTGAAACTTATTTTGTATGTGATGGAAAAAGCAAACTGTGGAACCCTTGCAGCTTATAGTCTATTCAGACTTTACTATTGTGGCACAGAAACAAACTTATTTCACCTTGTAAGCATTTCTGGATTTTGCAAGCTTGTTTTTGAGAAGGATCCCTTGGAGGCATAATCAAGTAGCTGAAAATAAAAAAGAATATTCAGATAAATATACCTACATGATTGATGCCAGCTGTATTTTGTACATGAGCAAGACTGAGATTCAAGTTCCAATTGTTATCACATTTCAAAAGGAATAAATATAAATGACTAATTAAATAGGTAAAAAATCTGAAAGGTGTGTACAGTATCCTAAGTCATTATTTATGCACTCTTTTAATTTCTCAAATACAGCAGTTAAGTTAAAAGGCTCTCTGTAAAAATTGTGAGGGATACATTTTAGTCCTCATAATTGCAAAATTCAGGAGGTTTAACTCTTTTTTTTGCGGAATAACACCTCTGGAAAACACAAAAAAGAAAAAGAACACATCTGGCTCCCACTTTTCCTCTGCCAGATCCACCTATTTTGTGACATGAATGAGCATGTATGCTTCTCAGAGCTAAATATCTTTTTTCCTAACCACCTTCCTTGATATAATTGCTTTACAATGAGATTACACTTGCAAAAAAAAAACTGTCGCACTTGATAATCTCACCCTATACTGAACTGCATATGGGTTTGGCAAAATGGTTAAGGTTTTCACCTTATAGACGCAAGGTGCAGGGTTTCATTATAACCTTAGATTATTGGCTAGGCTTAAAATGGCCCTTCAGGACACTTGGTCTACCATCAACCTGTATGATATGATCATGGGCTGACTGGGGTAACTTATGAATGCTCATCAGACTTTGGGGGAAAAAGCACTCATAAAAAAAAATTTATGATACTTTTCAAAAAAGCTAAATGCTAAGTGATTAAGATTTACCCTGGTATTCAGATAGTGCACAGATGCATACCAGCACTGTGTACAGTAAGGTTAGTACGCCACCATGGACTGCATGCACACTACGTTTAGTACACCACCACCGACTGTGTGTGCACTGTGTTTAGTACACCAGCGGGAACTGCATGCACACTATGTTTAGTACACCATCGGGGACTGCATACACATTATGTTTAGTACACCACCACCGACTACGTGCGCACTGTGTTTGGCACATCACTGACTGCATCTGCACTATGTATAGTACACCACCAGGATTGCATGCGCACTGTGTTTAGTACACCACCAGGGACTGCATGTGCACTGTGTTTAGTATACTACAGTGATTGCATGCACACTGTGTTTAGTACACCACTGGAGACTGCATGCGCACTATATTTAGTACACTACCGGGGACTGCATGCGCACTATGTTTAGTACACCACAGTGATTGCATGCGCACTGTGTTTAGTACACCACAGTGATTGCATGCGCACTGTGTTTAGTACACCACTGGAGACTACATGCGCACTATGTTTTGTACACCACCTAGGATTGCAAACGCACTGTGTTTAGTATACCACCAGTGATTGCCATATGCACTATGTTTAGTACACCACTAGGGATTGCCATGCACGCTATGTTTAGTACATATGATTACAGGAGTTTACCAGGCAATCGAACCGGAGGTCATTTCAAGCCTAGCCTATTCATCCCAATATAATACCATAGATATGCTAGTCAATACCCAGGATTGCATTTAGTAATGACTGCCTTTGTCCAGGAGGGTTGTGGGCGCTATCCCAATAAGAATTTATGGTGCCCCTTCCACTTGTCAAGGTTCCTCTTGAATAGTGTCATAGAAGTGCTCTGCTTCACATGAATTGGCAGCCTATTCCAAAGATACGGCAGTTGCTGGGAGACAAATCTGTCCCTCCAGTTTGTCCTATTTAAGTCAAACGCCATAATTAGGTCCCTGGAATGTGTAGCTCTAGTCCTGTTTGATTTACGGATATACAGTAAGTTCAAGAGGTTTTGGACTGGGATTGCTCTGTAAGCCAGACATAAGTCTCCCCTAAGAAGTCTATATGATACAGAGTATAGTGACATGGACTTTAGTCGGTCTGTGTATGGCACATGCTGGAGTACCTTGATCATCTTTGTTAGAAACCTCTGAGGTCTCTCCAATTGCTGCAGGTGCATTGTACGGTACTTGCCAAACAGGGCATTATACTCAATTATGGGCCAGACTAGTGCTGGGTACAGAGGGGTTATAACCTCCTTTGATCTCGAGGTGATGCCTTTACTAATCAAGTGTGCTACATAGAAAGCCTTCTACAGTAGACACATGGTGGTCGAAGTTAAAGTCGCAGTCTACTTGTGATCCCAGATCCCTTACCATTCTGTGGGTACTTAGGGTATTGTTTTTGATTTGATAGTGTGAAGGGACATTGTTTTTGCCAAAGGAAATGATGATGCATTTCTTTGCGTCCAGTTTGAGACCTTGACTAAGACACTAGTTTGTTGGTCTACATAAGACCCTCCTGGAGTATACTGACATCATTTGGAGATTGAGTAATTGCATCCAGTTTGCAGTCTGCAGACTTGGTCAGCCGCAACCCCTTAGTTTTGCCCTGAAATTCTGAGAAGTGTAGGGGGCCCACACTGCCCCTGGGCACCCTGCTGGTAACTGGTCTGCTAGTTGATGTGGAGTCACCCATTTTGAGTATGTGTGTCTGATCTGTGAGCCAGATGGCAACCCATTTACAACAAAGGGGTTTACATTTAGTTTGCAAAGTTTATCAATAATGCCTGAGTGTGGGATTGTGTCAAAAGCCTTTGCCAAGTCGAAGTATGCCGTGTGCACAGATTTGCCCTCATCAATTGCCCTGGTCACATTTTTAAAGAAAACCACCAGATTTAACAGGCAGGATCTGCATTTGTGTAGCTGAACTGGGTTGGATCCAAGGTTTGGAGGTCACCTATGTCTTTATTTATGAGGTCCATAATTATACATTCCATGGCCTTACAAATGAGGCCAGTCAGGCTTATGTGTCTGTAATTCCCAGGGTGTGTTGCTAGGCCACCTTTGTGGATGGGAATAACTGTTGCTGTTCTCCATTCCACAGGAATAAAGCCTGTGGGGGTTAGGCTTTGATTGAAAAGGGTACTTAATAGTGATGCTAGTTCATGTTTTAGCCTGTTTAGAAGACAGCCTGGGATAGAGTCTGATCCCATAGAGGCTGTGTTGTTTGCCTTGGACAGGGCTTTAATGACCTGCTCTTCAGAAATATAGGGTGGGGGGAGTTTGGGGGAAGGTTTGTGCCAAGTTTGGAGGGGATAAGGGAGTGAAATTTTCACCAAACCTATCAGCAAACAGGTTTGCTATCTCTGTGGGGTCAGTGTATGTGTGATACCATTAGTCACTAGTTCTGCACATATTTGGGTCTTATCTTTTAGGCTATATATGTAGCTGTCAAAGGCCTTATGGTTATCCTTGGCTGTGCTTACTAGGTTTTTCTCAAAGGAGCCCTTAGAGGATTTGATATGTTGTCTTATTTGCCTGTTGAGGCCGAGGAGGATGTTTTCCATTGTTGGTGCCTTGCCTTTGTTTTCTTGGAGACCAACTTTTTCCATTTATTGAAAAGTTTGTTGATGCTGGATATCCACCATGGTGGCTTGTTTTTACTTGGGTCTCTGGCTTTGATTCTTTCTGGTACAGCCAAGTCTATATACTTATGCAAGTGATTGGCTTTAGTGTAAGCTTCAGTGTAGTTAACACTTCCAGCTGGGGGTGGGGCTTGGAATGCATATATACCTTCACCTAGGAGGGTATAGTTTGCCTTGGTGAGGTTTTTTTTAGTCTGATTCGCCCTTTTTGAGTTCTGGTGTTAGTGCCAGCTCGAAAGTGACTGATTTGTGGTCAGATTTAACTGAGGGTCTGACAGTTGTGGCACTGAATCTGTTTGACATGCTAGTGAGGACCAGATCTAGTATGTTTGTTCCTCTTATCGGGGTATGAACAATTTGTTCCAGGGCATTTGAGTTAACAAAGTCAAGGAACATTTGGGCTAGCGAGTTAGGTCTAGCGTAGGTTTCCCAGTTGATGGTGGGATAATTGAAATCCCCCATGACCAGAGTGTTCAAGAATATTTGGACTGACTCCAGTTTGGACAAGTAGGCTTCATGCACATCGTGACCCATGGAAGGAGATCTATAACTGGTTATGACTTGAATGGGGGTCTTACCACAGTGACCTGTACTTGGAGTAACTGCATGGAGTTGTCCAGTCTTAACTAGATGAGAGGTAAATTTATTTCTAATATAGATAGAAACACCACTTTCTTTGGTTCTCACACTGCATTCTGAAGGTGTTGAAGGCATTGTAGCCTTGCAAGGCCAGGGCACTCTCTGAGGCCTTGAATCAAGTTTCTCTGACTGCACAGACATCTACATCTTCCAGTGACAGAACTGCTTACAGGGTGTGCAGTTTTTGGTTTAAGCTCCTAGCATTTAGCAGCATGGCCCTTATTTTGTTATAATTGGCAAAATTCATGTTGGTAAGTTTGTTTTTGAAACCTTGCCTAAAAAAGGCGCTATAGGGGAGGCAAGAGCCTTTGTCAGCATCCGAAAGCCTAGTGGTGCCAGGTGCAAACCGTCTCTGGCAAACCAGCAAGGTTTGTCAACCATGGCTTCCCAGGCTGACAGAAACTAGATCCTCTTTAAATGACACCAAAAACTAAGCCAGTTATTGAAATTGGTGATTTTTGTTTATACTGTGGCATCATTCTAGGTGAGGGTAGTATACAGCAGATATAAAAAGTGTACACACCCCTGTTAAAATGCCAGGTTTTTGTGATATAAAAAAATTAGACCGCAATAATTATTTTAAAACTATTCCAACATTTAATGTGACCTATAACCCGTACAATTCCATTGAAAAACAAACAAATATGTTAGGGGAACTTATATAAAAAATAAAAAAGCGTACAATAAGCTGGTTGCATAAGTGTGCACACCCTTAAATTACAGCATTCAGTCTTCTTGTGTAGGAGTCTATCAGCATGGCACATCTTACTTGTCAATATTTGCCCACTCTTCCTTGCAAAAGTCCTCCAAATCTGTCAGATTGCAAGGGCATCTCTTGTGCACAGCCCTCTTCAGGTCATCTCACATATTTTGTATTGGATTTAGGTCTGGGCTCTGGCTGGACCATTCCAAAACTTTAATTTTCTTTTACTGAAGCCATTCTTTTGTTGATTTGGATGTATGCTTGGGGTCATTGTCATGTTGAAAGGTGAAATTCCTCTTCATCTTAAGCTTTCTAGCAGACTCCTGAAGGTTTTGGGCCAAAAGTGACTGGTATTTGGAACTGTTCATAATTCCCTCCACCTTGACTAAAGCCCCAGTTCCAGCTGAAGAAAAGCAACCCCAAAGCATGATACTGCCACCTGCTTCAATGTGGGGATGGTGTTCTTTTGGCGATGCGAAGTGCTGTTTTTGCGCCAAATGTACCTTTTACAATTGTGGCCAAAAAGTTCAACCTTGGTCTCATCAGACCAAAACACATCTTCCCACATGTTTTTGGGAGACTTGTATTGTTTTGAAAATTTTAGCTGGGCCTGAATGTTTTTTTTGTGTAAGAAAAGGCTTCCATCTTGCAACCCTACCCCATTGCCCAGACATATGAAGAATACTAGAGATTGTTGTCACATGTAGTACACAACCAGTACTTGCCAGAAATTCATGCAGCTCCTTCAGTGTTGCTGTAGGTCTTTTGGCTGACAAGTTTTCATCTTGTCTTTTCATCAATTTTGGAGGGAGGTCCAGTTCTTTGCAATATCACTGTTGTCCCATATTTTCTCCACTTTTTGATGACTGTCTTCACTGTGTTCCATGGTATATCCAATGCTGTGGAAATGTTTTTATACCTTTCTCCTGACTGATACCTTTCAACAACGAGATCTCTTTGATGCTTTGTAAGCTGTCTGTGAACAATGGCTTTTGCTATAGCAGGCAATAGAGTAAATGTCAGGAAAATCCTACTAAAACAGCTGAACTTTATTTGGGGTTAATCAGAGTCTCTTTAATTGATGGCAGGTGTGTACCCAAGAAGACTGAATGTTGTAATTAAATCAAAAGGTGCTTCAACAAAGTATTAGTTTAAGGGTGTGCACACTTATGCAACCAGCTTATTGTACATTTTTTTGTATTTTTCCCCTAATAGATTTGTTTGTTTTTTCAATTGAATTGCACAGATTATAGGTCACATTAAAGGTGGGAAAAGTTTTGAAATGATTTATTGTGGTCTCATTTTTGTATATCACAAAAACCTGGCATTTTAACAGGGGTGTGTACACTTTTTATATCCACTGTACTGCTCAAGGCCCGGGACATACTTGCCTGGGACACATACTCGGTGAGATCTCAGTTATATCTCTTCATATAGTCCACTGAAGTACATCTCAGGTTGTTTACTCCAACATGAACTATGACAGAGTCATAATGTTACTTGTTGCTGAGAGACCTGAGTGCATGCATGATCTGACGAATCCTGGCATTGGACAGGCAGCTGACCATGACTTTCTCCTTGTCCATCCGCTGGGGATTGCAATATGCACTATGTTTAGTACACCCCCTGCAATTGCCATGTGCACTACGTTTAATGCACCACTGGAGATTGAATGCGCACTGTTTAGTGCACCACTGGGGACTGCATGCACATTACGTTTAGTGCACCACTGGGACTGCATGAGTACTACACTTAGTACACCACTGAGGATTCCATGCATACTACCTTTAGTATACCACTGGGGATTGCAATGCTGATTGCATTTAGTACATCATTAGGAACTGCCATGCTGACTATATTTAGTACACATTTGGGGATTACCATGCACAGTACATTTAGTACATCACTGCAGATTGCATGCAGTCTGCATTTAGTACATCACCCAAGATTCAATACTCTCCTGGGATTGCCATGTACATTATGTTTAGTGCACCACTGGGTATTGCATATGCACTCTGTTTAATACACCATTGGGGATCACATGTGCACTGTTTAGTACACACTGTGGATTGCCATGCACACTATGTTTAGTACATCACTGCAGATCGCCGTGCACACTATGCTTAGTATTTTAGTGTACTATGGTGGATTGTGTCATAGACATGGAAATGCACCAAAAACTTATGCAAAAGGAAAGAGACTGCTTGCTAATTTACTGAATGAATGTTGAATGGAAAAAGTTAAAGATAAGAAGGAAGTTAAAACGGTGACTAGGTTTATTTGGAAAAAAATGATAAATGTTACATAAAAATGGACAGTTTAAGACTCCTATTATTTTGAAACACAAACTTTTATCTCGTTTAGATTATATACTGAAGTAAACCTTCTGCTCCCTTGAATTAGTGATCGTTATTCATGACACATACTTTATAACTTCAGAAAATATTATTCTGCATTGAGGATATCCCTCCATACACCAGTTCTTCTTTCCCAAGTTAAGTCTCTTTTGCTGGCAGCAGTATGGATTTAGTTTTCTTAAAATAAACATACAAGCCAGTTTCCAGTAACCCGATCTAGAGGTGTGTTGACCTGCATTATTAACATTGCACATCAGAAGCAGAGCGGTCAGTGGTCCAGATGATCATGCTGTTGGTGTAAACTAGCTTATCATGTGTGAAACTTCTGTTACTAAAGGAGCAAACCACAGAAGTGCCAAGACTCATCACCAAGCCTGTGCTTACTGCATGTGGCTAAGAATAATGGCTGGCCATTAATACTTAACCAGGAAACAAATAGCTGCTGGACTTGGGTCATACAGTGACCATTCTCTTAGTCATGTAACTTGATTTACTGAGGGAAGCCTTTGCCAGTCAGCTGACTTTCATCTGTTGTTCCAAAGATAGCCTGATATAATGATAACATGGCTGTAACAGTAGTGCTATATCCCTTTCCAATGTCAAAGGTCTCAAATGTGTGCTTTTACTTGCATCACTACAGCCTTTTCAAAACCATTTGGTTAATGGCAATAAACAAAAAATGGTCTGTAAAACTCAGAGAAATTGAAGATCCGTGTTTGGGAACTGGGTTTACATTTACAGACTTTGAAATGTTTTAGAAACTTTGAACAAATGTGATGGAGTTAAAATATGATTTTAAAAATTCAGCAGTGAGAGTAACAAAAGCTTGGACGAACTTGCAGCATATCCATCAGATCCATCCACTTCACAGTTAGCTTTTACAGAATGTTTAACTGGAACACACTGAGAAATAACACAGTTTCTCCACAGTGGTTATTTCATACTATGTAGGAAACAATAACTGTGCACAGAGGATAAGGCACTGTGAAACACTGTGAGAATGATAAATATCTTGCATAAACAACATAGCTACAGTAGCTGGTTGGCCTTTCTTTGTGCACAGGCAGGTGATGAAACAAGTACTAACAATACCAAAGTTCCTTAATATCATCATGATCTTCTTTATTGCTACCTTTCCCACTTAGCATGGCATTTTGTTGTCAGTGTGGTTCATTACAATATTGAAGTCGCATGTGTTTCTGAAGTGTGCCAGGCTAGTTTCAAAAATGTCAGGGTCACTACATTCAGACATGTCCTTCTTTCTGTTGGTACATCCCCATTAGCACAAACAATTATATATAAATAAATAAATGTAGGTAGGTATTGAAGTATTATACAGAAGTCCAGCTTAAGTATAACCACTATGCCTTTCTTTGTTGGCAGCAAAGCACTTCAATGTATGCAGTGAGTGAGTCCGTGTGTGTGTGTGTGTGTGTGTGTGTGTGTGTGTGTGTATTCATGTGTGAAGTCTCCTACACCTCTCCTCTCCATCAGCACTTAGTGAATTGCAGCTGATTTTCAACGCTGTCCACTTCAAACTTGATCAGTGATAAGGAAGTCATAATTCTTAGTATTTATGTGAAATGTTTACACTGATGTTCCCATTAACATTTGGAAAGTGGAGGATGACACAAAGGAGAATGAATGCAGATGTGTGCTCTGTGTCTCTGCAGCAGTGAACTTGGTGTGAACAGTGTGGATAAGGCCTTTTTTGTTTATGTTCGATAAACACTGTATGACAAATATTTGGTGACTGCTGCTACAGGAAAACACAAAGGAGAATAACAACAGATGTGTACTTTGTCGCTCTGCATCAGTGAATTGGTGTGAACAGTGTGTCTAGGGCTTTTTTGGTTTATTCTTGTTGAAATACCATATTACAAACATTTCCTGACTACTGCTAAATACTCCAATTTTTGTAGAATTTTCATTATTTCTAACAGCAGTACCACCACAACATATATGTGATGGTGCAGACTGCAACATACATTATGCACCAAACCTGAGCTCTGCTTTCGGGTCAGCGGTGCTCCAAGTGAGAGGCTAGAGGAAGTTGGAAATGAATCATTTAGTTGTGCTTCAGCTTGAAGACAGTGAACTTTCCTCAGCAAATAAGTTGGTATATTGTTGGATGTGTGTTAGCTAAGTGCTCAAATAGCAGTTAGCCAAAATGCAAGTTCATCAAGAGAGATGTTTTTACAGGTGCTTTTTCTCCCTCTGCATACTGGATTTGAACCCATTGATTCCATAATGTGGAGAATCTATAAATCCACTAAGGCAAGAGCCATACACGGGGGGTGTCATTCAGGCAGACAATGGGAAGTTTGCATTCTTACTGGCATCCCAGCAATGATAGTATCTGTGTAAGTTGCTAACCTTACACTTTGATGGGGGTATGGGCTATCTGTATCACTGTGGACACTCACAATGCCGTACCCATGGAGCATATACTGTTATGCACTCAACAATGAGGACAATCCTCAGGCAGTGGCTTGGTGAATTGTAAGCTTGGCCCTCCAGGCACCCACTGCATTGTACTTTAGGTTTACTCCTTCAACTGAGAAGCACTGATCCTAGAGATTGCATGATTTTCCTTGCGTAACTGACTAGGGCAATAGTCATCTCTCTGAAAGTGTGCTTGAGAAAAATGTGTAGTGAGTGTATTGTGATACTCTAGTGTTTCCCAAGGTAGCAGAAACTTGAAGTAGTGTGTATGTGAGTCTATCTTTCTGTATGAGTGGGGGAAGGCAACAGTGATGCATGCTTTTATACTGGATACTGGATATCTACCGTGAAGTTATGAGTGAAGGAATCATGAATTCAGCTAGTTTATTTAGTAATGCATTATGCACATACACATCTGACCACTGATGATGTGAGGTACTTCACAACATTTATGTGAAAATGGTTAATTGTAAGCCTTTTTTTCAAACAAATGTCATTGATTTTTCAACCATCTTTTGTATAACAACATAAAACTAAGTTATCCAAAGTTTAAGACCAAATATAATCTACTTATTTATTTGAATTTGTGTATTGGGGTAGAGCACTGATCAATTTTAGTTTCAACCAGGAGTCAAAAACTGACCAGATATACAAAATGAATAAGAGTACAATAATACATACGTGACAATAAAACAGTACAATGGGAGAGTAAGGCTTAGGATACATAGTAAATCCAATGTATTCATTTACAATATGTACAAAAGTTTCAAAACATTTGAGAAATTAGACTAAAGTAAATTACAGATGTAGAAAGGAGCAACGTATCTTAGCAGTTGAGTTAGAGTGGAGAAGAGTTAAAGTTGACTTAAGTGATGTGACCTGAGGAGCTAATTAGGGTGGTATAGTGTGCAGCAGATACAAAGATTGGTTCTCCAGTTCATGGCTGGAATGCATTCTATGTGGAGTATGCACATCTTCCATATGTCCGCATAGGATTTTGCTGGGTGCCCCAGTTTCCTTCAGCATCCCCAACATGTGCCAAAAATTAAACGGCATTCTGTCAAATTGTCTGTAATTATATGTGTTGTAGTAGAATGATTGAGTCTGTGTGTCTTGCAATGGGCGGGTACTCTATTCAGGTGTAGTTCCTGTGCTTTGTGCCAAATAAGTACTTAAGATAGTCTCTGACTCCCCTGTAGCCCTGAAATGGATTAAGAAGGGAATCAAAGAATGAATGTAGTTAAATAGCACCAGAGACTGAAGTGCGCTACTTATAAGAAATGTAATACATTAACTGCCAACAGTGGTACACCAAACAGTGGTACACCAAACAGTGGTAGTAGTACATGGTGCAGCAACTGGATCTCTGCTCAGCACAGTACTGCCAGGTCACATGAGACATATATGTGTGGTCTGTGCTATTGCAATTTCTGTATTATCCATGACTTACTTTAGCAGATTAAAGAAGCCCAACCTTAGTAATGTGTGCTAACCCTAATTTCAAACTCACACCATACCCCAGAAAACCCGTTGGTCTGAATATAGTGGTAAAGTTTTGTTTTACTGATCACAAAAGGAAATCAATTGTTTTCATTTTGCAATCTTTTGCATTTTCAGTTTTGTGTATTTTTAAGTTGACTTTTTTAAAATGCATCAGTTAGTTGTATGGTGTGCACATGTGTATGTATGAATGTATAAATTCAGCTTTAAGAACTTCTAGCAAATGAATATGGCTGCCATGGGTACTGACCAATACCTACCTCACCCAACAGTGTGCAGCAAAATGGTAATAATGGCCTCACAGGATTTCATACACCTCACTTTTAGCTAAGTGTCCTTCAGTGCAATCTTGCCAACAGTGACTGTGTTTTGGGTAAATATATTACATACATATAAACACACACACACACACACACACACACACACACACACACACACACACACACATTAAATTTCAGGTTGGATTAATTATATCCTTTCAGTGCCCTACCACTTCTTGCTTTTGTGGTACAATGTTGCCATCAGCTAGACTAATCTTACATGCTAGGACACAGCTGCTTCACAGTCTTAAAATGAGCCTAATATACTATTAATTAGCTATATTACTTACATTCCAGAGAAGATACCATGACTACCTCTCTTCTGGTTAAGGTTTTTACCTTATAGACACAAGGTGCAGGGTTTGATTCTCACATTGGGTGATTGGCTAGGCTTAAAATGGCTCACAGGGGCAGTTAGCCTAGTACTAATCTATGAACCTATCTTCTACAAGTTTTCAAAATCCACCATCAGTGAATCTCTTACTGTACTGCAACTTCTTGCTTCCCTCTTCATTACTACTTCATCAATACCTGACATCTATAAAATACAGATTGCTGTACTTAATTATGCTACTCTTCAGCTTATCCTGTATTCTTCTCCTCCTACTGTGCTATCTTTCATCCTACCATGACATAATAATATTTCTCAATCTCTCTCTAACTCTTTCCCAACCACCTATCCATACTTCCTCTTTACCTTCTCTGCACATTGCCAAAAAAAGTATTTAATGTTGTTCTTCACCTCTGTATCAAATATTGTCTGGTTAATTGCACTTCAGCTCAAACCAAAAACAAAATTAAGTGCAGAAATCCTCTCCAAAATAACAAGTATGCATAATTTGCATCTATATCATATAATTGAAGCTTCAAAACATTGAATCTGTCATGGTTGAGACCATATCATCGATGTTTTGAAACTTCGAATATGTAAAAAACAAAACAAAACAAGAAAATAATTTACCTAAATGTTTCAAGCAGGGGGGCCAAGCCCCCATGCACCCCCCACATCCCCCTGCTACTTAAATATACCAACTCCGAGATCGCACTACAGTGCAGTATAGGGAGATCTTCCCTTCCTGAGATTTCCATTAAAATGTTCGATGTTTCAAAACTTCGATCATATGATGCCAACCATATCAGTTTCGAAGTTTTGAAACTTTGACGAAGCAATATAGACTCCATAATTCCCCAATGTACTAAAATCCTTCTAGGAGGAGTTATATATCGTAATCCTGACCCCACCTATCACAATGAAAACAAAGATAATTCTCTCACACACACTTACGTAACCTGACAACAGCCAATCCCCAACCCTGGTGATCTAATTTTTGCTGCAATAAATGTTAGAAACATAAGAAATAAAACTACTGAACTACATGCCCGGAATACCCAACATAAGCCTGACAGTCTCACTGTAATGGAAACTTGGCTTAAACCCAGCATAAGTGACTCTGAAGTTATACCTCCTGGCTATAATATCATCCATAATGACTGTAACAAGAGGAAAGCTGGTGATATTGCTTTAACATTTCCCGGCACTTACCTCATTTCCCCTTACAGCAAACCAACACCAAAATTCAGTTCAGCAGAGCTTCTTATTGCTTTCCTCAAAATAAACAATTATAAACAAACATGTATTACTGTCCTTTATATCCCTCCTGGTGACAATACAGCTATACTGGAATATCTTAATGCCTACCTTTCCTACATTGCATATCCATAACATTTCCACAAGAAAAATACTATTAGTTGATGTGAATGTCAGTTGTTTGGACAAAAACTCTAACTCCCTACATCTAGCATGAACTTAAATAGTTTCACACAAGTAATCAATAGCCCCACACATTATAGCAAGACATCAAATCCCCAATTAAACTCAACCCTCGTATCAGCCCCTAGCATATACTCCACCTCAGGTACAATGTTAGACTCTTTCAGAGATCATCTCCCAATCTATATGGCCAGACATATCACATATCCATTTAAACAGCATATTTATAAAACGACAGACAACCTTTCCAAGTTTAACCCAGAAATGTTCATTACTACACTATTATCTATTAACTGGAACTTCCTAAAAAAATTCTCCTTAGACGATGCTGTAAATGAATTTAATACAAATTTTCTAAATATCCTAAATAGCCTAGCACCTCCTAGAAGGAAGAGATTGAAAACAAATAATGCAATTTGGCTATCCAGAAAGAGTAGAATGCTAATGTGGGATAGAGAAAAAGAATGGCAAAAATATAAAACGCCTCAATATCTTGAAAACTTCAGAATGCTTTGCAATCGTACTAAAAAGCTATTAAATGAAGACAAAAAAAACTATACTGTAATAACTTTCAGAATAATACTAAATACAACCCTAAAAAACTTTGGACAGCGATTAAAGAAATCTTACATCCTGGCCAAAAATTCAACCCAAACCCCTCTACTGACAACTCTCCACTCGAAACTGCAACACAGTTCAACTTTTATTTTATAGATAGTATAGCATCTCTAACCAAGGATTCCTCAACATCTAATCCCAGCCCCGCCAAACAGCCACATATCATCACATCCATTTTTACTTTCAAATCTGTGCCCACATCCCATATAAAACTACTCTTAAACTTAGTGCTCTTCTTCATCTGATTTCCTTCCAAGCGAGTACCTTGCAATAACTTTAGGCCTATAGCAATCTTATCTTCCCTCGCCAAAATACTTGAAAAATGTATTCAAAAATAATTGCTAGACTGCCTCCTGCAGGAAGAACTACTATCCCATACACAACATGGCTTCCATACTTTCCATAGTACTTGCACTGCCCTTCTAACATATATAGGTGCTGTCAATAAAGCTAGAGATAATGACAAACTAGTCTCTTTCTTATTTCTAGACTTGTCTAAAGCCTTTTACACAGTTTGTCACAGCAAACCTCTACTTCAAATGTCCTCACTAGGTCTGTCTCAGCCCACCCTTCTGTGTTTCAAAAACTACCTGTCCAATAGGTATCAGTCAGTAAAATGGCACTCCACGCTTTCTCCTTACTTTTCCAGTCACCACTGATGTACCACAAGGCTCTTTCCTTGGTCCCTTCATAGGTTCATATGTTCATAGGTTGATACTAGGCTATCGGCCCTAGGGCCTATACAAGCCTAGCCATAACAATTCCCTGGTTATTTCTTCCAACACTGTTTACTTCCCTGGATCCCTGTCTAGCGGGGTGACTGACGTGATCCCCGGGGTGAATTTCCTTTCTCCCATCCAATCATCAAGGTTCCATTTGAAGAGGGCCAAAGAGGCACTCTGCTTGACATGTATGGGCAGTCTATTCCAAAGTCTGGGGAGTCTCTGAGTCAGGAACCTAACCCTCCAGCATGTTTTGTTTATTATGATGACAAAGTTTAGATCCCTGGAGCATGTGGCTCTGAGGGATTGGGATTTCTTTAAGTGTAGCATGTCCAGCAGCTCTGGGTTTGACATGGCCTTGTATGTTAAGCAGAGATTGTCTCAGAGTAGACAACATGCGACAGAGTATAGTTGGAGTTTTTTTAAGATGGTCAGCATAGGGCATCTGCTTTAGGCCTGTAATTCTTTTAGTGAAGTATTTCTGCGGCATTTCCAGTTGTTGCAGATGTCTTGAGAGGTACATACCAAATGGGGTGTTGTATTTTATAATGGGTCTAATGAGGGATGAGTACACTGGGACAATGACCTTCTTTTTTCTGGATGAAAAGCCCTTAGTGATGAGGTGTGCCACATAGAAGGATTTCTTGACTGTTGTGGCCATGTGGTTATTGATGGTGAGACCACTGTCCACCTGTGTCTCTAAGTCGCTTATCACACTTTCGGTGTTTAGTGTACTGCCACCTATGTGGTAATTCACGGGTAAATGTTTTTTCCCAAAGGGGATAACTATACATTTCTTGGCATTGAGCTTCAGCCCATGGCTCTGGCACCAAGCATCTGTTTCTGTAAGGCCCTTTTGTAGAGTATCCACATCATTTGGGGATTCAATAATGGATCCCAGTTTTCAGTCATCTGTGAACTTTGTTAGCCAGAGTCCCTTAATGTTGGCCTGTACTTCAGAGAAGTACATGCCAAACAAGAGAGGTCCCAGGACTGAACCCTGAGGTACTCCACTTGTCACTTGTCTGGAGCTGGATTTGAAGTCAGCTACTTTTACAGTGTGGGTTCTGTCAGTAAGCCAGTTGGCAACCCATCAAGTGACGTAGGGATTAATGCCCAGCTTGGTATGTTTATCTATGATTCCAGAGTGGGGGATGGTGTCAAAGGCCTTGGTGAGGTCCATAGGCTGTGTGGACTGCCTTACCCTCGTCCACTGCTCTGGAGACTGATTGAAATAAGTCAGTCAGGTTCAGGAGACAAGATCTGCCCTTCACAAACCCAAACTGGGTGGGTTCCAGTGTTTTAAGGTTGCCAATGTCTTTGTTTATAAGTTCCATGATAATACATTCCATGGTCTTGCAGATCAGGCTCCACAGACTGATGGGGAGGTAGTTCCCGGGATCCAAGGTGGATCACCCCTTGTGGAGTGGGATAACTGTAGCTGTGTGCCACTCAGTGGGCATGAAGCCTGAGGTGAGGATATAATTAAACATGACACTTAGGTGAGGTGCCAGTTTATTTTGTAGTTCATGTAGTACACAGCCCGGGATGTCATTTGGTCCCATGTATGTTGTATTCTTAGCTTTGGAGAGTGAGTTTTTTACCTGTGTGGCCATTATTACTGGAATTTGGCAGTTGTCCGGTATTGAGAGGGGCCATTTTGGAATTGAGAGGGGGGTGAAGTTGGCACTGAATCGATCTGCCAGAATATTGGCAATATCCTTGGGATCAGTATATTTAATGCCATTCTGTTGTAGCTCAGAGCAGATCTGAGCATTGCCATTTAGATTCTTGACATAGTTATAGAATGCCTTGTGGTTGTCTTTGGAATCTTTGGCAATTTTATTTTCATAACTAGCTTTGGAGGATTTTATGAGGGAATCTCAGCTTCTTACTGAGGCTGGTAAGGGAGTTTTTTGCATCCTGGGATTTTTCTCTTTTCTGCAAGAGTTTCTTCCTTTTCTTGTAAAGATTGTTTATGGCAGGGGACCACCAGACTGGCTTCCTTTTTTGGAGGAGAGCATCATGGTTCTATTTGGGATGGCACGATTCATGCATGAGTGGATGTGCTCATACAGTGCCTTAGTGTAGGACTCAGCAGTCGAACTTTCAGTTCCCATCTGCATGGGTGTCATGAGGTTTGTAACTTCTGACTTGAGTAGCATGAAGTTGGCTTTGGAGAAGTTTTTTATGGAGGTTTCCTTACTGGGGGGTGGGGGTGGGATGTGGATGTTAAGGGTGATTAGCTTATGGTCTGACCTGACCTACGAGATGGTGAACACAAGTGTGGAGCATCGATTTCCCATGTTGGTAATGACCAGGTCTAGGATATTGGAGCCCCTGGTGGGACTATGGATTAGTTGATCCAGGGCATTGGAATTTATGAATTCCAAGAACCGTTAGGCAAAGGTGTTGGTTCACGAGTAGTTTTCCCAGTTAATGGCAGGGTAGTTGATATCACCCAGTATTAGGGTGTTTGGTTGTATATTAATATTTTCCAGTATGTTTAGAAAGGTGCAGTGAGAATCTTGGGGCATGGTGGGGGATCTGTAGCAAGCTACAATTCCTTCTTTAACATTTTCCCCAGACCAACCTAATACAATACACAGATGATATCACTCTTATTTGCACATCTGGCAACATGGTACACCTCCAAAAAATTACTCAGGAAGCTTTAACAGCCACTGAAACATGGCGTCATAATTCACAACTCATGCTCAACCCAAAAAAGGCCAAATAAATACCTTTTCCCCAAGTCCCTCTCTCATGAAAAAAATAAATTTAAAGTTCTCTCCCTTGATAATACAGCAACTCAAGTCACATCTGCTAGTAAGTTATTAGGGGTGATAATCTTACATTCGACCCATATCTTACCCAAGGGTGAGAGAGTGGTGATTGGAGTGGATTTCGATGTGCCTGTTGGTGAAGGGAACAGAGGGGATGAGGAGGTGATGGGTAGGTATGGTGTTAAGGAGAGGAATGCAGAAGGTCAGATGGTAGTGGATTTTGCGAAAAGGGTGGACATGGCTGTGGTGAATATGTATTTTAAGAAGAGGGAGGAGCAAAGGGTGACATTCAAGAGTGGAGGAACATGCACACAGGTGAATTATATCCTATGCAGGAGGACCAGTCTGAAGGAGACTGGATACTTTAAAGTGGTGACAGGGGAAAGCGTAATTAGGCAGCATAAGATGGTGGTCTGTAGGATGACATTGGCAATCAAGAAGAAGAGCAGGAGAGTGAGGACAGCACCAAGGATCAAATGGTAGAAGCTGAAAAAGGATAACTGTAAGGTGGAGTTCAGGGAAGAGTTATGACAGGCACTGGGTGGCAGTGATGAGTTACCAAATAGCTGGGCAGCGACAGCAGAGGTGGTAATGGAGACAGCTAGAAAGGTGCTTGTTGTGACATTTAGACAGAGGAAAGAGGACAAGGAGACCTGGTGGTGGAATGAGGAAGTACAGGAGATTATACAGAGGAAGGGGTTGGCAAAGAAGTGGGAATGCCATAGAGATGAAAAAAGTTGACGGGAGTACAAGGAGATGAGGCGTATGGTGAAGAGAGAGATGGTGAAGGATAAGGTGTAAAATAAGTTGTATGAAAGGTTGGACACTAAAGATGGAGAAATGAACCTGTACTGATTAGCTAGACAGAGGGCCCAAGCTGGGAAAGATGTGCAGCAGGTTAGGGTGATAAAGATAATGAGGAAAACATACTCACATGTGAGGAGAGAGTGTTGAGCTGATGAATGAAGAGATTGAGAGAGAAGGTTGGATTTTTATTTATTTATTTATTTAACATTTGTTAACCGGGAAAGTCCGACTTGGAACTAAGTCAATTTTCAGTGGAGGCCTGGGGAGAAACACTCCAGACGCATGTCTTTGTAACGTGGGAGGAAACCGGAGCACCTGGAGGAAACCCACACGAACGCAGGGAGGACATGCAGACTCCACACAGAAGGCACCCCAGCCAAGAATCGAACTGGAGAGCCTCTTGCTGTGAGGTGACAATGTTACCACTGCACCACTGCGCTGTCCCAATGTGGGGATAGTGAATTAGGAAGTGCAGTGGATTAGCAAGGAGGAAGTAAGAACAGCTATAAAGTGGATGAAGAATAGAAAGGCTGTTGGTCCAGATGACATACCCATGGAAGCATGGAGGTGTTTAGAAGAGATGACAGTAGGGTTTTTAACCAGATTGTTTAATGAAATCTTGGAAAGTGAGAGGATGCCTGAGGAGCGGAGAAGGTGTATTTGTACCGATTTTTAAGAATAAGGGTGATGTGCAGAGCTGTAGTAGCTACATAGGGATAAAATTGATCAGCCACAGCATGATGTTATGGGAAAGAGTAGTGAAAGCTAGGTTAAGAAGTGAGGTCATGATTAGTGAGCAGCAGTACAGTTTCATGCCAGGAAAGAGAACTACAGATGTGATGTTTGCTCTGAGGGTGTTTGAGAAATATAGAGAAGGTCAGGAGGAGTTACATTATGTCTTTGTGGACTTAGAGAAAGCATATGATACAGTGCCTAGAGAGGAGTTGTGGTATTGTATGAGGAAGTCAGGAGTGGCAGAGATGTATGTAAGAGTGATACAGGATATGTACGAGGGCAGTGTGACAATGGTGTGATCTGCGGAGTAATGGATGCATTCAAGGCGGTGGTGGGATTACATCAAGGATTAGCTCTGAGCCCTTTCTTATTTGCAGTGGTGATGGACAGGTTGACAGACGAGACCAGACAGGAGTCCCCATGGACTGATGATGATTATGGATGTCATTGTGATTTGTAGTGAGAGTAGGGAACAGGTTGAGGAGACCTTGGAGTGGTGGTGATATGCTCTAGAGAGGACAGGAATGAAGGCCAGCAGGACTGAGACAGAATGTATTTGTGTGAATAAGAGGGAGGACAGAGGAATAGTGAAAATGCAAGAAATAGAGCTGGCAAAGGTGGATGAGTTTAAATACTAGGGATCAACAGTTCAGATTAACGGTGAGTGTAGAAAAGAGGTGAAGAAGAGAGTGCAGGCAGGGTGGAGTGGGTGGAGAAGTGTGTCAGGAGTGATTTGTGACAGACTGGTACCAGTAAGAGTGAAAGGGAAGGTCTACAAGATGGTTGTGAGACTAGCTATGTTATATGGGTTGGAGACAATGACACTGATGAAAAGACAGGAGTCAGAGCTGGAGGTGGCAGAGTTAAAGATGTTAAGATTTGCATTGTGTGTGATGAGGAAGGACAGGATTAGAAATGAGTATATTAGAGGGTCAGCTCAGGTTGGATGGTTTGGAGACAAAGCCAGAGAGGCGAGATTGCCTGGGTTTGAATATGCTGAAGAGGGATGCTTGGTATATTGGGAGAAAGATGCTAATGATGGAGCTGCCAGGTAACAGGAAAAGAGGAAGGCCTAAGATAAGGTTTATGGATGTGGTGAGAGAGGACATGCAGGTGGCTGGTGTGACAGAGCAAAATTCAGAGGACAGGAAGAAATGGAAAAAAATGATCTGCTGTGGTGACCCCCTAAAGGGAGCAGAAAAAGAAAAGAAGAAGAATCTTACATTCGACCTGCATATGAAAAACTCATCAAAAACTAGGGATGCTTTACAGAGCCAAAAACTTTCTCAACAATGTAAGTAAAACTACACTTGCCACTACTTATCTCCTCCCCACTCTTTTTTGTGGCACTCCCATCCTTACTAACCTCCAGGCTTTAAAAAAAATGAAAACCTGAACAATGTTATAACAAGGTTGCTAAATTTGCAGGAAATACACCTTTCAGAATCCACCACTTTATAGCACTAAAAAGCCTAAATTGGTTAAAACTGCCTCATACACAGCTTCTTACATAATTATCCATCATCCATCCTCCTGTCCAGCACTAAAAAAAATTCTGCACAACTATGTTCCCAGCTGGTCATCACAATCCATATACCAGAAACTCCTGTCTGTCTACAAATCTATCATATCTGCTGGACATTGTCTGTTCTAGTACAAGGTTGCTAAGGCCTGGAACTCCTTACCTGTATCCATGAGGTCAATACCCTCCCTCCCATCATTCAAAACCACTCTGAAATACGTCCTATCTAAAATCTGTCTTTATTCTTGCTCAAAACTAAGATAAACTATATAATTAAATGTGAGCAAGTACCTATTAATTCCTTATATCTCCTCACTATCCCTTCTTCACTTATATCCTTACTGCTATCAAATTATCTTCCCTGACTTTGTCTGAATGTACCATAAGCCTGTTTTTCACTCACTTCATATTGGAATTCCTGTTTGTATTAGACTAACCTATCTTTAATTTCTCTACAAACTATCTAAAATTTCTCTAAATATTAAATGATTGTCATATAACTTGTATTGATTTTTATATTATGTCTACTTCGTTACAATTATTTAAACTGCAAGTGTTTTTGCTTTATTTTTGAAGATTGTAAAATTAGCGTTCTTAAAATATTTTATAATAATTTGGAGCTTTTCTCTCCAGGGCTCAGCTGAAAATGGGCTTCTACCCAGCTGGACTTTCCAGGTAATCAAATGTGAATGAGTGAATGAATGAATGAATACACACATACATAAATTGCACGTATTGTTTCATTTTATTTATATCAATTAATAAACAACCAGAGTACAGGCTTTTGAAATTTAATAATGTGACTTTTTATAAAATAATAAAATTACACAACTTATATACTCTTGCATAGCAAAATATAATTATTATTTATCTTTGACTTTTTTCAGACAATTTAAGAGTTTCAGATGACTCACAGGCAATTTTATAGGCACAATTTCACTGACTGGGGACAACAGGCTGATTCTATTCTCATCCACTGACCATGAAAACATTTCTTTAGTGCTACCATTCCATAAATCCACAGACCCCTGCAGGCTGCATTGCCCCTTTAGTGAAGAGTCCTATCACTTGAAACTTCATCAGGATGTCCTGGAATGAGGCAGAACTTGGAAATATTAATTTAGCACTGTCCTTTCAAACAGTTCCCTCATTTTGATTTTGGTAAAGGAGTCCTTCATTTTCTGCTTGGGCAAACTGCTGAGGACAAGCAACATCCTCCAAAGGAAAGTTGCTTAAATAACAAGAAAGTTCAACCAATTAAGGTGACAAAGCCATAGACAGGAAGTAATCATCTAGAGAGTCCTAAATTCTTCTAATGTGCGCATAAGTATGCATATGTGTGTGTGGGTGTGTGTGTGTGTGTGTGTGTGTGTGTGTGTGTGTGTGTGTGTGTGTATGTGTGTGTGTGTCTGAAACAGTTTCACCTTTTCAAAGTTCTGCTGCATTTTTTACTGTAAAAAGATACAGATTTTGTAGTGTTTTCACATTTCACATCTCTGCTGCATCTTTACTTTAAAAACGACATGTTTTGTACAGCTTTTCACAAGAGGTATAAAGACACAAATGAACACACACACACGTCAAGACCACTTATTCAGCTGTAAATAATAGGTGATGCTGTTTTTATCACATAATTCACAGAATTTTCTTACTTTACAACAGTAAACATGTTATTCATCCACTCGTTTGGTTCTGATTCCTTTTTAAAGACTTCTAATCTTTCCATTTAATTTTGGTTCCTGTTTTACTCCTGAGAGATAACTACTGTCTCACTTTCACAGCATCACAATTTATTTGATTTTTGATATTGCCCTGGCAAACTTCCATATCCTGTAAATATTTAGTTTTAACATAAAGAATATTGTTGCTGTGGTTCTGTGCATTATCTCAGCACGTTTCTGCAACAGTGTGACTGTTGCAGCTTCTCACACTCCAAGCACCGAATAGTAGTAAAATGAATTTCTTTAAATACTAGGATTTGAAGCAGGATGTTGTGCTTATTTTTATATTCACATGCCAGTAGGTTTTGATCCGGTGTATCCACTTGGTGCCCTGAATATTTTATCAATGTGGACTCAGCTGTCTTTTCAATACCTCAGAACCCCACTGCTTCAAAAGCATCTTCAGACAAAATATTATGTTTTGTGCCTTTATCTAATTTAAATTATGCTTTTTATTTATTAATTCACAGCAATCGTTTGTAGCAAAATCTGACTTTCACTGTCTTGTATCACTGATGTATTTTCAGATCTCATTGTATCAATTCTTTTCCCTTCAGTAATGAAAGCAAACAGTTCATTTTCATCTTACTCTTCAGCAATGTGCAAATTTGTCTGAACATGTCTTTTCCACTTTACATATATTTGCAAACCCGTTTTGGCTGGCACATACTATGCAAATTTCATTGAAACTGGACAATGCTTCCAATCATGCTTGCAGCCACACTTATTACATGAGACTTACATTTCACTTGCTCAATATTTTTCTGTGCTCTTAATTTTCTTTCTTGTCTAGATTGCTGTTACAGTACATTTTCAAATGTTTTTCTCTTATATGCATGCATTACTGTTATAGGGAATGTTCACTTTATTTAGCATGTTGCCTTTTTGTCTGACTCATGATATCTTTCACACTTCCATTACTTTGGTTAGTACTTTTAAAAATGTACTAGTAACCTCACTTACTTTCCTTATATCCAGTGCCTTTGACAAAGTCAGGACTACAATTCTTAATAGATGGTCTCTTTTTACCACACAGTATTTTGTCTATCATTAAAGTTCATAAACTTCTGCTCCATTCTTCAGCTCAGTAAAATGAGCATTTATAGCCACTGTAAGATCCTGTGCCCTTGTAGAAGAGTTAAATACCTTCAAGACTTCTTCCTCAGCAATGCACAGAAATGTGGCACATTATGTATTTCCAAGTTTTTGGGCTATTCTACTTGAAGAGTAGAACACTTTAAATTTCTGCATTCGTTTCATTCGCAAAATAATCCATGGTAAAAAAAGCAATGAGAATAAAATTGAGCAAGTTATATGCAACGCTTTCTTATTTTTTATATGCATTACTGGCTTTGGTGCTGTGCAGAAAGAGATGGTGACTCATGCTATAGCTTTTTTTAAATACGGCACATCTATTACTGAGTAAAATAAAACATTTAAAAAGCCACAGCTGAAAAATTAATTATGATGCTGCTGCTGGAACCAAAGCCTGATTAAGACAAAGTCTTGTTGACTGTTTACTGCTGAAATTAATGTCTCGTTATTCCACAGAGTCTTGCGGTCTGCACGCTGATAAAAAATATACGTTGCAGCACTGTTTTATATTAACTTAAGTACAGTTACTAATAAAGAACTTATTTCTGTAACAGACAACATGTACTATACTGTTACAGTTACAGCTTTAATGTACAAGGTTTGCTTCTGAACACAAATATGGATAACCTTTCATTCTCCATTTATCTCAGAACCTAAGTTCCTACATACCTTAACAAAGCTTGGTTTTACAGTTTTTATATACTCTTTGTCACACACTTTTGATCCTGTTTTTCCTTTTAGTGTCTTTTTTGGATTCTGTAAGGAAGCATCTGTGAGGAAGCACACAATGCATGTTTTTATACTTTCCTGTTTTTCTGAGAAAGCATCCAATATTTCTAAGGAAGCATCCGTGAGGAGGCACTTCTGCTGATGTTGTGACAAAACATGCAAGATTTACTTTTTTAGAATTGTTCTTCAGAGTTTCTACTGATTCTGTGAGAAAGCATGTCTATTAACAGAATTCTGTAAGGAAGCATCTGTGAGGAAACAGGTCAAACTGTTCTGCTGATGTGAGAAAGCATGCAGTTTTTTCTTTCCAGAATTGTTTTTCAGAATTTTTGCTGATACTGTGAGGAAGCATGTCTATTAACAGATGTTTCTTGTTTTACAAAACACCACTTATTTTAGTCAGGATTAAGTCACATAGTATGGATGCCCATTTTACATTTCTAAGCTCTAAGCAAACTTTTTATTCTATGATTTATTTTTCAGTGTATTTACAGCAGAATTGATGTTAACCTTTTATTCTCTGTTCAGCACACACTTAGAACAGCCTGAATGTTAAGTATTGAAAACTAACTGCAAAAGACCACATATTGCTGACCATGCCAAGTATACTAAGCAGAACTGCACATGTTTATATGTACTTACTGGACTATTGATCTGTGGTGGCAGCAGTTAGCATTGTCGCCTCACAGCAAGAGGTTCTCTGGTTCGATTCTTGACTGGAGTGCCTTCTGTGCAGAGTATGCATGTCCTCCCAGTGGTCAGATGACATGCAGTGTGTGTGTGTGTGTGTGTGTGTGTGTGTGTGTGTGTGTGTGTGTGTGTGTGTGTGTGTGCGCGCACGCGCTCCTTCTGTGGGCTGACAACTCGACACAGTAAAAAAAATTCCACTGCCAATCTGCAGACCGGTGCTCCACTGTGGTGATCCCTAATGGGACAAGCTTGAAAGATAGTATAGAAGCCCAGCGCTACATTACCATGGTAGTTTGCAGCCCTTTTATTCTATGCACAAATTACCCAGAGGTGGGCAGAACAAGGATAATGTTTGGATATTTGTATGCTGCCTAGTTCTATAGGAGCAGAATTTTGTGTGATATATACCTATCCCTGTAATATGTTCTGTTTATTTTGCAAATGTTATTGAGATCCCTTAAGTGGTTATTTATGCCACCACTGGACTTGCAAATGTGCAATAAGTCTGACAAGACAGGATCTGTTGAGGCTCTATATGTCAGGTAAAGGTTGCCTCTTAATAGCGTGTATGATACCAAGAGAAACACGGTTTTGATGTGGTTCACATAGTTTTTATGATTTAGGTCTTGATTTTCTTAGTAAGGAAATGCTGTGATCATTCCATTTGTGACACGTGTTTGAACAAGTACATACCAAAAAGAGTATTTTGCTCAATGATCGTCTAACTGAGTGCCACATACAGTGGAATGATTACATCCTTGTACTTGGATGCCATATCTTTAGACATAAGATGTGCAATGAAAAAGGACTTTGTTGTACTAATGGATGTGTGGTAATCACAGAACAATTCATTGTCAACATAGTCTCTCAGATCTTTGACAAAAGGAACTATTTTTAAGGGTGTGCTATCAATGTGACAGTTACCAATGACTAGAGTGTTGGGTACATTGTTATGCCTTATGGGCTGTGGTTATGTGGCACACTGAGTTTGTGGGCTTTGTGTCATTTGGGTTGTGTTGGTGGGTGGAGTTTGCTTGCATTTATGCTTTGGATGTCCCTGATGCTTGGGCAGGTTTTTATTGAGAGCCTCCGCGAATGTAGGTGTGTGTTTTGTGTTTCTATGTGTGTGTTTTGGTGGTGTAGGTTTTGAGGGACTATGTGATGAGTGTGGTGCGGTGCAAGTGTTTACCTTCTCCTCTTGACTGTCTAGTCCAGTCTTGGGTGAAGAGAGCTTTGCTTTCAGTTTGGCTATATAAGTGCATCTCTCACAGGTTGTAGTGTTGGGTGGTAGGAGGAGAGGGTTGTCTGTGTACATGAGGCAATTGCTGCATTGCCCCAAGATGCCCAGATTCATCAGGTAAACAGGAGAAATCACTAGGAGCTGACCCTTAGACATGCCTGGATAAGTGCTTATTTATTAAGTACTAAAAACTGCTTTCCACTAGACAAATGAGGAAAGTTGAATGCTGTAGTAATTTGCAGCTTATGTAGTGCTTTCAGTGAGTTCTGAACAAGTGCTGAGTTCAAAGAAACAGATTTGAGTGCTGAAACTAGAAAACTGGCTAGTTATTAGAAAAAAAAACTAAGCTAGAAGGCTTCCCTCCAACACAGAAGGGCTTGGGGGCTCAGAAGCCTACAAATAGTCTATACCACTTAACAGGAAAGGCAGGAAACAAGCTTAAATTTTTTTTCTGTTTCCCAGATGCTCTCTTTGTGCACAGTAGGAGTGCCTGAAATCAGAATATGATCTCGCTGCACTCAGTTGAGTGAGCAAATGAGATGGGCCCAGAAGGAGTATCCAAACACAAATTTACAAGAGGGGCGGGCAGTTTCAAGGCCACTAAGATTAACACCAAAACAAAAACAGGGACAGTGGGTGGGACTAACTGAAGAGCAGAGTCAAAACTTCCAGTTCAGTTAATATTCCTGCAACACAGTTAAATCAATTTAAATACTGTATTTTTTGAAAAAAGTACAGATAAAGGTACTTAAATTCTCTTATACGTCCAGTTGAATACAGCTAGATCTTAGCCGGCCAAAGCTGAGGTTTTTAAGCAGAATATAGTCAGGCACACTGATGTTCCACTCACTAGACTAAACAAGGAGAAAGTTACTGTCAGCTGCCTGTTAGGTGCCAGGATCCGCCATATAACGCATGCACTCAGGTCACACCACAATAAGTGCAAATATGACACTGTCATTGTCCATGTTGGTGTGAATGACCTGAGACGTACCTCCCTGGACTACATGAAAAGAGACATGGAGGAGCTCTCCGATCTTGTATCCTAGGCAAGGTATGACCCTAACCCTGATTAGCATCCTGCCATCACCCAGAATGATATCACAGTACAAGGACAAAATGATTGACTTCAACAATTGGCTAAGCTTCTGGTGTCATTCTAAGGGGATCCAGTATTTGTCTGCCTGGGATGACATGATTGACAGTCCACGATGCTTTGCCAGAGATGGCCTGCACCTGTCGCCGTTAGGATTCCGGATACTGGCTAAGACTCTTGCAACCCCTATACTCACTCACTCGAGGCACTCCTTAAAATGGAGAACATTGACATTTGTGCAGTGACAGAGACCTGGTTCAAAGCTCCAGAGAGCACCCCTGCATTACCAGGCTTCAATTCATACCACACCATTCGGCGACCTAACCCAGAAAGAAGCACTAAAGGTGGAGGCGTGTCCATATTCATTAAGGATATCCACACCTCCAGGCTAGTTGCACAGCATAATGCATCCGAGATTATCCAAGTGCAACTATTTATTTATTTATTTTATTTATTTATTTTACATTTGTTGACCGGGATAGTCCGTCTGGATTACATGTCCATTTTCAGCGGAGGCCCGGGGAGAAAAGCTCCACTGTGACAGTAATTAATACAAAAAGATAATACAAATGATTACATTCATACAAAAGTAATTATATTCTAATAATAAACATTAAAAGAGTAAAAATATTTATACAATAGTGAAAATACAAAAAATCAACACAGATTCCGGAGTAGATATTCTTCTATTAAGGACTAAACTTCTTTAGTATTGAAGAGATGAGAAAAGGTAAAGCAGTAAAAAAGGTACTAACTCTGGGCAAGACCGCAATCCAAATTGTAGCTTGCTACAGACCCCCCACCATACCCCAGGATTCACACTCCTCATTTCTTGATACACTGGAAAGTATTAGGGTACAACCCAACACCCTAATAATGGGTGATTTCAACTACCCCACCATTAACTGGGAAAACTACTCGTGTACCAACTCTTTTGCTCAACGTTTTCTAGAATTCATAAATTCCAACGTCTTGGATCAACTTATTCACACCCCCACCGGGGGCAGCAATATCCTAGACCTGGTCATTACCAACATGGGAAACCGGTGTTCCACACCAGAGGTCAATTCCTCGTTGGTCATATCCGACCACAAGCTAATCAGCCTAGACATCCACATCCCACCCACAGCCCCAATTAGAGAAACCATCATAAAAAAAACTTCTCAAAAGCCAACTTCACACTTCTTAAGACAGAAGTGGGAAACTTCATGACGCCCATGCAGACGGACAATAGAGGTATGACTGCCGAATCCTACACAAATGCATTTTATAAGCACTTACACAAGTGTATGGATCATGCTATCCCTAATAGAACCAAGATGTTATCCTCTAAAAAAAGGAAGCCAATCTGGTGGACCTCTGCCATAAACAAACTCTACAACAGAAGAAAGAAACTGTTGCAAAAAAGAGTAAAATCCCATGACTGGAGGAACTCCCTGGTCAACCTCAGTAAGAAGCTGAGATCCCTCATAAAATTCTCCAAAGCTAGTTACGAAAACAAAATTGCCACTGACTCTAAAGACAACCACAAAGCATTCTATAGCTATGTCAAGAATCTAAATGGGAACACTCAGATCTGCTCTGAGATACAGCATAATGGCACTAAATATACAGAACCAACTGATATTGCCAACATCCTAGCAGATAGGTTCAGTGCTAACTTTACCCCCCCTTCTCACCCCCTAGAGGGCCCATCTCTATACCTGAAGAATGCAAAGTTCCTATAATCACGGCTGCACAGGTAAAAAACACACTCTCCAAAGCCAAGAACACAGCATCCATGGGATCTGACAATATCCAGGCTGCATTCTACACGAACTACAGAATGAACTGGCACCCTACCTAAGTACCATGTTCAATCATAGCCTCACCTCAGGCTTTGTACCCACTGAATGGCGGACCGCGACAGTTATCCCACTCCACAAAGGGGGAGCCACGACGGACCCCGGGAACTACCGCCCCATTAGCCTGACGGGCCTGGTCTGCAAGGTCATGGAACATATCATCATGGAACTCATAAACAAAGACACTGGTAATCTCCAAACTCTGGACCCTACACAGTTTGGATTTGTAAAAGGCAGATCATGTCTCCTAAACCTGATTGACATCTTTGAAGCAGTCACCAAAGCCATAGATCAGGCTAAAATGGTTCACACAGCTTATCTAGATCTCACCAAGGCTTTTGACACCATCCCTTACTCTGGAATTATAGATAAGCTCACTAAACTAGGTATAAATCCCTATGTCACAAGATGGGTTGCCAACTGGCTCACGGACAAAACCCACACTGTGAAAGTAGCGGATTCCAAATCCGACATCAGACCAGTGACAAGTGGAGTACCACAGGGTTCAGTCCTGGGTCCTCTCCTGTTTGGTATCTACTTCTCTGAAGTGCAGGCCAACACAGAAGGTCTTTGGCTAAAAAAGTTTTCAGATGACTGCAAACTAGGAGCCATAATCGAAACTCCTAACGATGTGGACAAACTACAAAAGGGCCTCAATGAGACAGATACCTGGTGTCAAAGCCATGGCCTGAAGCTCAATGCCAAAAGTGTATTGTCATCCCTTTGGTAAAACTCTGTACCCATGAACTACCACATAGCTGGTAGTCTACTTAATGCCGAAAATGTGATAAGAGACCTTGGGACACAGGTGGACAGTAGTCTCTCCTTTGATAATCACATCGCCACAGTGGTCAGGAAATCCTTCTACGTGGCTCATCTCATCACAAAAGGATTCTCATCCAGAAAAAAAGAGGTCATTGTTCCCCTCTACTCATCACTCATTAGACCCATTATAGAGTACAACGCCCCTTTTGGTATGTACCTCACAAGACATCTACAACAACTGGAAAGACCACAGAAATACCTCACAAAGAGGATTACTGGCCTCAAACATATGCCCTATGCAGACCATCTAAAAAAACTACAGCTTTACTCCATTGCATATCGCCTTCTCAGGGGCGATCTCTGCCTAACATACAAAGCTATGTCAAAACCAGAGCTGTTGGACATGCTCCACTTAAAGAAATCCCAATCCCTCCGAGCTACACATTCTAGGGACCTTAACCTTGTCACCACAATAAGCAGAACATGCTGGAGGGATAGATTCATGTCCCAGAGACTTCCCGTGCTCTGGAACAGACTACCTATGTCAAACAGAGCTCCTCATTAGCACTCTTCAAGAAAAATCTTGATGACTGGATGGGAAATGGGAAATTCACCCCGGGGATCACTTCTGTGGCTCTGCTCGACAGGGGCACAGAAAAATAATTTTCTTGGGTGGCGAAAGCCAGGGTACATTTTTTGGCTAGGCTTGTATGGGCCCTAGGGCCGATAGCCTAGTACCTACCTATGAACAAGGGGAGTCATGCTTGCCAAGGAATGCAATTATACATTTCTTGGTATTTAGTTTTAGTCCATGGTTTTAGCCCCAGCTATTTGTTTGGGACAGGCCCTCTTGGAGGATAAAGTTGTGCTCTGGAGAGTTTATGACAGCACCAAGTTTGCAGTCATCTGCAAATTAAGTCAGCCACAAACCCTTAATATTAGTTTTGACCACCAAGAAGTAAATATCTAGAGGAAAAGCCCAAGGACTGAAACCTAGGGTACACTGCTAGTGACAAGTTTGTGGAAGAGGTAGATCCATTCATCCTTATTTCCTGGGCTCTATTTGGGATCCAGTTTGTTAGCCAATGAATTACATTGGGATTTACATTTAGCTTGGAGAGTTTATCTACAATACCTTTGTGTGGGATGGTATTGAATGTTTTTGTGAGGTCTAGATATGAAGTGTGTACTGATTTGCCCTCATCCAGTGCTACAGTAGCTTTTACAAAGAAGTTGACCAGATTAAGTAGGCAGGGTCTGGCTTTTCTCAAATCTGAGCTGGTTTGGGTCAACAATCTGTAGGTTATCTATATCCTTATTTATTAATTCCATAATGATGCTTTCCATTACCTGGGTCCATTGAAGCCCCAACTTTGTGTAGAAGAAAGACTGTTGATGTTCTCCTTTCATCCAATATAAAGCCTGTTTTGAAGATGATAAAGAATAGCCTCTGTAAGGAGTCTAACGAGTTATGTTTCAGACTGACCAGTAGGCTGCGATACCTGAGTGTGGGAACGCCTTTGCTAGGTGTAGGTATGAGTGTGTATATTGATTTGCCTTCATCAGGAAATTACAGTTGGTGGGGAGCAAAGCTTATCCCCTTGGTGGTAAGGAGCAAATCCAGGACTGGGTTGCCCCTGGTTGGGGGTGTGGGCTAACTGATCCAGAGAGTTTGTATTTATAAAGTCCAGAAATTTCTGGACATATATGTTTGAGGATGTATCTCTCCCAATTTATGGAGGGCCAGTTGAAATCTCTTATGAAAATGGTACTTGACTTAAGAAACAGAGAATCTTTATTAGTCACTTAGGAGGTGTGGGCCAAGGAGGACACAGAAAGGGCCTATAGTTAACTATGATATGATAAGGGATTTTGTTACGAGTAAATTGGATGTGGAAGAGTTCCAGGTAGTTCTCTTGTCTAACATGTCTGGATGTGAAATACTCTTATAATAATATAGAAACACCACCATCTTTAGTGACATTGTCTAATACGGTGGTCCTGAACATGTGATAGGTATTAAAACCTGAACTGTATATTGATGTCTTCCAATGTAAGGAGTGCTTGTAGGGAGTGTAGATTTTGATATGGCTCCTAATGTTGATCAGTAATACTTTAATATTATCCAGATTCTTTTTTGTTATGTTGGCAGCTTTAGGGGACTGACAAAGCCCAAAAAAAGCACTGTGGTGGGGGTAGACAAGGATTTAGCCAACATACAAAAGCCTTGTTGTAGATGTGCAAAAGGTAGTTAAGATTGTCTTCTATCTCCTCCCAGGCTAATATATATTGTACCACCTTTGAATGCACCAGAAGCTAAGTCAGTTTTTGAAAACAATAATCTTTTGTTTGTATTGTGGCATCATTCTTGGTGATAGCAAAATGCCACTCAACACTAGGTTCATACCAGCCTCAGGTATATATTCTAAGAGCACCATCATATCTCTCTTCCTATAGTTCAGGGATGTACATTTCAAGCCATTTACATCCACATGTACTATGACTTTATCATGTCTATACTTATGCAACAAGGACCTGAGTGCTTCTGTAAGGTAGTGAATCTTGGCACCTGATAGAAAACTGACCATGATTCCCTCTTTGCACAGCCTGGTGGGTGGGTGTTTTGGTGTATCTCATTATAGAGTCACTTATCACTACAATATTAGACTGCGTAAAGGTTTCCCTTATGGGCTTTTGAACTGTCAGTCTGACTCTTGGATGCATATTTCATGGTGGGTGCTGCCTGTATTGTGTGTTTGTGACACTGCTGATAGTAATTGCTTCTTATTTTTAGGAGGCCTTTGTGGTTTAGGCAAGTTACTTATAACAGACTCAGCATTTGAAGATCTGTGTGTTTGATATGAGCAGTGTCAGTGTGTCCTTCATTTAGCATGGTATTATACGGTAATAACAACTCGAGTGTTATTTGTTGCACCTTCATGTGCAAACTTTACCTCTATAACTGCAGCTCTCACTCACTGTGTCTGCTGGTTTAAGTAGTAGGTGGTTGTCAGTAAACATGAAACAATTACTACCTTTTGCAGGATGCCCATTTCAACCAGTCTGATTACAGAGATGCTGGAAAGTGCAAATCCATGGTTCCAGGTGCTTAATGTGGGCTGTAGGATGATTTGCACCTATGAGGTTTGGAGTTGATTTACTGGAGATGCCATCTGTCTAAAACAAATAATCTAAGTCTACACACAAAGAGAAACTTGCCAACTATCATAAACCAGAGTCTCTTTGCATAACTAATGACTAGTCAGAGTACAATAGGAATTGGAGGAATAGGTTGCACAGAGATAAGTTCAGGCTCTAAATGCCTGCATCTGTTATAGACAGCATTAAATTACCTTAATTTATAACACAGAAAATAATAAGCAACAAAAAGCTACCGACCAACAGCAAGACACTAATTTAGCCTCAGTATGAAGTAATGCCCCACAACTAGCTTGGGAACCTTCTTCACCTACCAGAAGGAACCATTAAACGTATTTCTGCAAACACTCACTAATTTAGCCTCTCACTGATTTGACAAAAATGATAAATAGTGGTGAGTTGCCTTTTGACTACTACCTGGCTACCGGTGCTGGTCTCGCCACAGTTACACTCAGTTAGGAATTGATGTTGCTCGTCTCCTTCTGTCATCAGAAGCAAAAACAATAAGTAGCACTAATCTCAAGCATGTATTTTTTTTTTTTTAAGATAAATGTGACAGATTCTTTGCTGATCAGTAGTGACCTTGGCAGCACGTACAGCAGCTCAGTGCAAGAGTACTAAGATGCACAATGATCTAAAACCAGTCCAGTTGGGAAGTTTCATACACACTTGTACAATTAGAGACAGTCAGGAATCAATGTCTCTTTGCTCCTTCTCTTACCAGGACCAAACAATAACACTAATTCCATACGGGCTCCTAAGAAGCAGTTTTCAGACTTTTCAGTGATTAGTAGCCTTTAGGAAGGCTAGAAAATTATGTCCCTGTGCGCCTTCTCTCACCAGGAATAAACAGGAGCACTAATTCCCAACTGATTCCTGAGGTGTGGTTTGTAAGCTACCAGTGATTGATTCCTGAGGTGTGGTTTGTAGGCTACCAATGATTGATAGGCTTGCCCACAAGATTGTGATTCCAAAAAAGCTCAAGAAACAGAATGGGAGGTGGAAGGCTTAGAAGAGCCCTCAACAAACCCATTTAAAATGGTCTCAACAAAACCTGCTCTGGCCCTAGAAACCATATCCAACGTATAATGCTTAATAAACATATGCACTGAAGAGGAAGGTAGCAGCTTCAGGGATGGAATTGGTGTCCGACCCCTTGAAGAAGGCACCAGAAGAGGCAATAGCCCTAGTGGAATGAGCTCTAACCTAAGTAGACAGAGATTTGACATGAAAAGAATAACAGAAGGAAATGGCCTTGGATATCCAGGAGGAGATTGTTTGCTTAGATAGAGCCAAACCCAAAGACCTAGAATGAAAGAAACAAAAATCTGACTTGTGTATAGTCCTAGTTTTATTCAATATTACCTGAGCTGTATGTGCAAATCCAATATATGCAGGACCCTCTCACTAGCAGACTGAGGAGAAAGGAAAAAGGAAGAGAGATGTATCAACTGATTCAAGGAAACTCCTTTACTACCTTGGGCATAAAAGAAGAATTAGTATGAGGGGACACCTTATTCCAAAAATAAAAAAAGAGGAATGGCCATAAAGGCCTGAAGCTCAGAAACCCTGCAAGCAGACGTAAGCACCAGCAACAAAACAGTCTTTCAGGTACAATGTTGCAAAGAAGCAGAATCTGCAGGCTGAAATGGAGCCTGAGTCAGTATTTGCAAAACAAAATTAAGGTCCCAGGAGGTGGAATAGGTTTTCTTAGAGACCTAATGTGCAAGACGCCTTTAAGAAATTGTTTGACCTCTAAATGAGAAGTAAAAGGATTCAAGGGCAAACATGCAGAAATGGCCCTTCACAGAAGAATAGGCCAAGCCAGACTGGAGCAACTCATGCAAATAAGAAAAGGCGAGAGGGATGCCCACTGTAAAATACTCCTGGTTACAAGCATGGCACTAGACTGAAAATCTTTTCCATTTGGATATATACAATTTTGTGGTTGAGGGCTTCCTTGCTTCATGTAAAACCCTGAACATGTCCTCTGAAAAGAGGTGCCTGAAAGGGATCACCCAAGATGTCAATTGCAGAGTGGACAATTGTTGATGGATGATAGACCCCTTGTCCTGTATGAGGAGATCCAACCGGTGAGGTAACTTGCGATGATTACCCCTGGCCAAATGCATTAAGAGGGGGAACCAGTGCTGTCTCGGCCAAAACGGAGTCACTAGCAAGATTTTAGGGCAGTCCAACTGAAGGTTCTGCATGGCTGTTGGAAGTACATGAAGAGGGGCCTATGTTTTTAACAACAGACAATACAAGCAACATATCACAGTGTATCTGCACTTTATTGATGACATCTTTGTTGTGTGGAAAGGACACAGTGCTAAATTAGAAGATTTTATCAACTATCTGAATTAAACCACCAGCTTCCTGCATTTCACCTCTTTTCCACAGCCTCACCTCGGCAGTCTTCTTAGATATGCAGATTACTAAAGACTTGGACCAAGGTAAAATGGACATGGATTTTTACAGAAAACCTACCAGAGTAAACCTCCTGTTACATAATAAGAGTCTTCATCCCACCAGGACAAAATAATGTTAAGTCTCAGGGATACAGGTTGGCCAGGATCACCACAAAAATGGAATCCTTCCTTAAGAACTTAAATGATCTTTGAAAATTATTTTTTTGGTGAGGGGATATGAAAGCAATATGTCAAGAAGCATTTTGGAACCTATAATTAAACCAAAAAGTACAAATTCACCAGCATTTCCTTATAGGAAGGTTTTAAAGAAACCTATGGGCAACAAATCTAAAATACAGTTGTATCTTAATTTTTACTGTCTACTATTACAGCATCATTAATATTAGAGAGAATTGCACCATAATTACTGAAAGCGCATATCTAATGGACATCCTTGGAGAACCTCCTTCCATTGTGTATAGGAAAGCCAGAAACATCAGAAGTTAGGTTGAAGGTAGGCCCAGACCATTGGATACATGCACCAACAAGTGTGGAGTCAACTGTTTTTTTGTCAGCACATACAAGAGGGAGACATGTTTTTCTGCCCTTATTTAAAGAAACTGACTAAAACCAATGCAGGAGGTCACTGTAACTCAAGGCAGCAGGTTTAAAGGGCAAGCTGCAATTACTGTGAAGCATTTTATGTGTGGAAATCATTCAGACTTAAAAGGATTTTTGGCCATCTTTCCAAAATTAGAAGGAAGTGCAAGAATAATGCACTGGCTCGGCACCTTCACAAAAGACACACCGGCTTTAAATTTCAAATTATTGATCAAGCAGACTTTTTGGAACTGGAAGTAGACATCCCTAATCTTTTAGAAAAAACATGAACTACTGTGGCAGCTGAAACTGAACTGTTTTAGAAAACCTGGGCTTAATTATTATTGCTCCATAAAAAGCATACTAGCACTCAGAAAACTGCCTCACTGTTTAAAAGACGATTAAAAGTCTGATATGGGACTGATTAATGCTGACATTACATGTAGGGTTGCCAACCGTCCAGAATTATTCTGAACTGTCCAGAATTAAGGGACACTGTCTGGAAAAACGGAAAATGCCTGTGTTGTCCGGAAAAAATGGTGGACTGTCTGTGTGCACATTTTTGTTTAGTTTAAAAAAATAATTTTTTTTTTTTATGGGCGTTCTTCTTTAAGAACGCCCTTTGCGTCCGGGTGCAGATGACAAAGACAGTGTCTTTGCGACTGTTTACGTCTGCTACTCTACTCACTCTCTTCCCGCGCGCAGAATTTAAATTGTAAAGAACAGAAGACGTATGCTGAAAAGCCCAGCCCCCAGGCAAAGTACGAGTCCGGACTCCGGCTGTCTGAATTTTCTCCAATTCAACACTGCGGCAGTGGCACATGTAAGTTCCGTTTTTTTTTTCCCCCTCAGCTCAGAACATCTGGTGTTCCTGCTAGGTTTCACTCATGTGGTGACCCACAGCTTCCTCCCTCCCCACAAGACGAGTGAGACAGTCAGCATGGCCATACACACTTCTATGCTCCTCTGCCAGCTCCTACAAGTGCCCAAGTTGCCTTTATACCATCATGCTGGTCTTTCAGTCGCAGATATTAAGGTAAAATTGCTAAACCTGGCATATGACTGATAGCGTGACTGTAGATTTAAAATCATTCCTGTACTCAGAGTCATACTGTGCTGTATTTTAATGGGGCAGGGGCCGAGATTTGTCAATTCACTGTAGCCTACTGAATAAGTGCAAGAAAACCCTTCAGACCTGATTAATTGTTTCATATTTCTGTCACGTTCTAACTTCTGACTGGAGGTGAAGTACTGGTTGATGTAAAGAAAAAAAAATTCTGCAGCTCTAAAGCCCCTGTGAAAAATTGTTTCTCTTCATTTGTCAGAAGTTTTCTGCATTCAGCTGAAAATGAATGCATACATAGTAACTTATTACCACCCATACCTCTTGGTGGTTTTTTTTTTTACTAAAAATTGTGTGACACACATGGTCAAATACTTATATATACTTACAATATTTGCAAAAGTATGTTTTACATATTTCCTGAGCTAGGGTGGTGACTGAATGTATATGACAGACAGCAAATGAGTGTTATTCTGTTTTACAAATCAGAGGTGGAGGACCTCACTTTTGTGTGTCTATGTCTGTTGGGCTGCAGTCCTGAGAGTATGTCCTCCTATGAACCTGTTTTCAGTTTGCCATCCATTTCCTATTGCAATATTACCGGCAGCTTACCATTAACGTAACATAGGCAATCAATTCTTCAAGGCAGCATGCATTGATTTGTAGATGAAACACTGAAATATAAAATTGTTTGCTAGCAGCAACTTTTCATTAGTTGCAGATCTCTTTGTTTAATGTGGAATTTAGATGATGTTTTACTTCTGCAATCTGCAGAGATTGTGCATATTGATTGATATTGGTGGATTTTAATGACATAAGTATGAGTGGCCATTTATGGTTGAAATGTTCTGAATTGGGCAGTTTTGTCATTATTGGTTTATGTGTTTTGTTTCAGTACCAGTCTTAAAGTTGTGATGGCTGCTAATTCATGTCTGCTAGCTGTTATTATGTATTAAAATTTAATACAATCAGGAAGGTGAATCAAATAACTTTTTGCTTGGCTTTAAAAAATGTGTGCAAGGAGGCTATGATTTGAAAAAACCCAAAGGTAAACTTAATCCACCACTGGCCAGCCAGATGCATTTTCTTTGAATGTAGGTTTCAATGCTGTTTCAGTGAATGTGAGTTTTAAAGGCAAAGAAGTATTAAAGCTATGTCTGTTTATGAGATACTATATTGCTTGTTTAGCAAATGGCTATTAGTGTTTGTGCTATAAAATTCGAAATAAAAGTTTTACATTAAATCCAAGTATCTGTAATCATTGTAGAAGTAAAGCCGAAAACAGTATGAACACAGAGTTTTGAACAGTATTTATGGCAACTGGGGAGAAATGGAGAGATAGCCAAGTAATGGGACACTGGAATGGCTGCATGTGTGTGTGTGTGTGTGTGGGGGGGTACCGCATGCGTGGGGGGGAGGCGCGCACGTGTGTGGGGGTACTGCATTTTGCTTTCATGTACATGTCCAGAATTTTTGACATGAAAAGTTGGCAACCCTAATTACATGCTAATATCATACTCCTAAGTATGGAGAACGTCAACATCTGTGCAGTAACTGAAACCTGGTTCAAGGCTCCAGAGAGCACTCCAGCACTACTGGGCTACAACTCATACCACACATTTCGGCCACAGAACACGGACCGAAACACAAAAGGGGGGGTGTATCCATATTCATCAAGGATACCCACATCTCCTGGTTAGTGGCGCAGCATAATACCTCTGAGATTATCCATGTGCAACTAACATCGGGCAAATCTGCAATGCAAATTGTGGCCTACTACAGATCACCCTCCATGACCCAGGACCACCACTCTGCCTTTCTGGAGACACTGGAAAACATGAAGGTCCTACTGAACACCCTGATATTGGGCGATTTCAATTACCCTACCATTAACTGGGAAAACTACTTGAGTACAAACTCCCAGGCTCAGCGCTTCCTGGAATTTATCAACTCAAATTCCCTGGATCAGCTGGTAAACTCCCCTACCAGAGGCCACAACATATTGGACCTGGTCATCACCAACATGGGCGGCAGGTGTTCCGTACCAGAGGTCAACCTGTCACTGGTTAGATCAGACCATAAACTAATCACCCTGGATGTCTACATCCCACCACCACCCCCAACCAAGGAAACCACAGTGAAAAACTTTTCTAAAGCAAACTTCACCTTACTTAAGGCAGAGGTGGTAAGTTTCACAGCCCCCACGCTAAAGGATAACACTGCCCAAGATGCAGAATCCTTTACAATTGCACTTTATGAGCATCTACAAGGATGCATGGATCGTGCCATCCCTAGCAAAACCAAGACTCACTCCCCTAAGAGAAGGAAACCAGTCTGGTGGACCTCTGCCATAAACAGGTTATACAACAGGAGGAGGAAACTAGTTCAGAAAAAAAGCAAATCCCAAGAAGGAAAGACATCCCTGATTAGTATCAGTAAGAAACTAAGGTCCCTCATAAAATCATCCAAGGCTAACTTCGAAAGAAAAATAGCCAAGGATTCGAAAGATAACCACAAAGCCTTCTTTAGCTATGTGAAGAATCTAAGTGGCAACTCGCAAATATGCTCTGAGTTAGTGCAAAATAGCACAAAATATATTGAACCTACTGATATTGCCAACATCCTGGCAGATAGATTCAGTGCAAACTTCACCTCCCTCTCACCTTCAAAAGGGCCAACAACAATACCAGAAACGTGTAGTGTCCCGGAAATCACAGAAGCACAGGTGAAAACAGCCCTTTCAAAAGCCAAAAACACAGCATCAATGGGGCCAGATGGTGTCCCAGGCTGCATCTTGCACAAACTACAGAACGAACTAACCCCCCACCTAAACACGCTGTTCAACCTCAGCCTCTCCACAGGCTACGTGCCCATAGAATGGCACACAGCAATGGTTATTCCGCTCCACAAAGGAGGGGCCACAACTGACCCTGGTAACCTATCGCCCCATAAGCCTGACAAGCCTGGTCTGGAAGGCTATGGAGCGCATCATCATGGAACTCATTAACAAAGACATTGGGAACCTCCAAACACTTGACCCGACCCAGTTTGGCTTTGTTAAGGGCAGATCATGCCTACTTATCCTGGTTGACTTCTTCGAGACAGTCACCAAGGCCATAGACGAGGGAAAGGTGGTTCACACAGCCTACCATGATCTCGCCAATGCGTTCGACACCATTCCTCACTCAGGTATTATAGAAAAACTCACCAGGCTGAACATAAACCCCTACATCACAAGATGGGTTGCCAACTGGCTTACAGACAGAACTCACACGGTAAGAATAGCGGGCTCCAGGTCCGACTCTAAACCAGTCACAAGTGGTGTCCCGCAAGGCTTGGTTCTGGGACCCCTATTGTTCAGCATATATTTCTCAGAAGTACAGGCAAACACAGGAGGACTATGGCTAACCAAGTTCACCGATGACTGCAAACTGGGAGCCATAATTGGCTCTCCGGCTGACACGGACATCCTTCACAAAGGCTTTACTGAGACAGACACCTGGTGTCAAAGTCATGGCCTCCAGCTAAATGCCAAAAAATGCATAGTCATCCCGTTTGGGAAAAACAAAACACCCACGAATTACCACATAGGCGGCAGCCCCCTTAATACAGAAGAGGTAATAAGAGATATGGGGACCCAGGTAGATAGCAATCTCTCCTTTGACAATCATATTGCCAAAGTAGTTAGGAAATCCTTCTATGTGGCCCATCTAATTACTAAGGGGTTTGCATCTAGAAATAAAGAGGTTATAGTGCCTGTCTACTCGTCACTCATCAGACCCATCATAGAGTACAATGCCCCATTTGGGATGTACCTCACAAGACACTTCCAACAGCTGGAAAGACCACAAAAGCACCTCACCAAGAGGATTACTGGCCTCAAACATATGTCCTATGCAGCCCGACTGAAAAAACTCCGGCTGTACTCAGTGGCATATCGCTTACTCAGAGGTGATCCCTGCCTGACTTACAAAGCCATGTCCAACTCAGAATTGATGGACATGCTCCACCTAAAGAAATCCAAGTCACTGCGAGCCACACACTCTAGTGAGCTAAACCTCGCCACAATAATAAATAGAACATGCTGGAGGGATAGATTCCTGTCACAGAGACTCCCCATGCTTTGGAACAAAATTCCTAATTACATTAGGCAGAGCCCCTCATCAACACTCTTCAAGAGAAGCCTTGACGAGTGGATGGGTAACAGAAAATACACCCCTGGGATCACTTCATTGGCTCTGTTTGACAGTGGCTCAGTTCATTAATCAATGGGGCGGCAAAAGCCGACACACTCTGGCTAGGCTTATAAATGCCCTTGGGCAGATAGCCTAGTACCTACCTATGAACCTATGAACATGCTAATATTGTTATAAACAAATATCAAACATTGTAACTATTTTACAATGAAAATAACTGACATTGGTACTGTTTTCTGATATTTTTACTCATTTAAACTAAGTGCTTTCTTAGTTAGATGCCACACTTGAACAGATCCCCAAGGCCTTAATGCTTTATTTCTAACATTTTTCTCTGTTTATTTCTAACATTTTTCACTCTATTTCCATCTTAGCAATTAGAGCTATGGTTTTCAGCCTACTTAGGTGTTCACTTGTAAATTTATACACATGTCCATTAACATTTTGATATATTTTTTACACACAAACCTGATGAAGTACTTATTTGGTACAAAAGCGATCGTGTTTCAGTTTATAAGTTACTAATATTTATTCTGATAAATGTTTAGTTGTAGATCTTTTTGTTAATTAATTATTTTATTAGTTAGTTGGTCTTGTAATTAATAAAGTTTGGATTAGTCGGTTAGCCTTAATAAGCTGTTCTTATATATTTTAATTTGTCTGTAGATTTTAAGTTTCAATTCTAAGGTAGCACAGCTGCAGTTTACACTGTGGTGTTAAGGTGGAAGGGGGACTTAAAGGAATGAGTTTAATGCTTTTATTGCTCTTAACAGAACCACCCTCTGTAACCACTCCCTTGCTCCAAATAACCTGATTATATATATGCTCAACTAGGATCATTTGTTTGTGTGTTTCAATAAAGGATATTCCATTTTTAACTCAACTGTGGCCTTCCTACTATTTTAATATTTTGTAATATGTATTTTAAAGTTCATATTTTATTAGTGAACTAGGTGAATAACGTATTTCAAGCAGTGAACTTCACACCCTCCACACTGCAAAGTTCCGGCTTGGTTTGTTACATGTCAGTAATATACACACAAGAGCATTGCTTAGATGTGGTGCAGCTGACAGAAGTCATAAAACAATAAAACCATTCCACTCTTTCTACAGTAGCTACAACCTATCTAGCACAGACATTGTGTCTCTGGCTCCATTCAAAACTCTGGGATAACATCTTTATGGCTTAACCCATAAAGTTATTTAATTTCAAGAATATTTTTTCAAAGTCAGGTGGATTAACTTCTTCTCTCCCAGTATATGCTGTTACAATGTATACATTTAATTCAGTTGCAATAATACATGTACATTTCTTTTCCTTCCAGCAGGGTGCACTGTTGATACATTTTAACACAAGCAAACCTCACTAATACGTTTTCAGCACAAGCATCTGTACAAATCAGTTTGATACACAAATGACGTATAATTCTTTACAAAATTCCAGCTAGCTGTGCTGGAATAAGTTATACATATATTGCCCTACTTCTTCTGGCATGGCAAACAATACCTCCTATCATCACACTGGCAACAAGGAATTGATTAGCAAACTCGGAAGTTGGCGTGCTGGATAGAGGTAGGGTTGAGAAGCTGATGGCTAGCTCATCTGTCTCATTGAGGGAATTGCTTCATAATTTTCATCCTCTTGCAGCTCACTGCGGTACTTGAATGGACACTGAGTCACACCTATCATCTTGACTTTTGGACTCGCACAACACTAACACAATTAAAACCATTTGCTGTGAATGATCATCAGAACTGAGTCTGAAGTTTGGACATTATCAAATACCATAACATTTTTGACCATAAATATTTTCAAGTGGCTCTCTAGTGTAGCTATTCTTATGACTCGATTGGAAGCCTCTTGCAAACCATAGTCTTTGGTTGCTGGGAGGATAGTCGTTGCATAACTGAAACTTAAAGTTATTGATGACATTGTAGTACCAAGAGTGGGCTTTAGGCTTAATTTGACTTGGAAATGGAACTGTCTTGCTTCTCTAAGTGGTGGAGCATGGCTATCATTAGCTGATGGAATGACTGATCAGTTCTGATAAAAAAAAAAAATGTGTATGCTAGTTATGCAAAGTCAAGTAGTTTTTAGCCAGTAGGTTCAAATATTAATGGGTCATTGATGTCCTTGAGTGTACTGTCATGCATCTTCCCTTGGCTGACAGGTGGGGTCGTATGCTGAGGAATTTATAGTAACTGTCATTTATTGGTTTCTGCCCTCTTTTGACCCCTTTGGCCAGGATGACCATCTGCAGAAGACTAGTCCCTCTCCTTCCCTTTACCACTCTCTGAGAGATCAGCTAACCCCTTAGACAAAGGCTGCCAATACGTGATGAGAGAAGGAATTGAGCATCTTTGAGATGGAGGGAGAAATCAAGCCATCTTAAGAGCATATCATCCACTTATGTTCAGTGTTTTGTTTTTTTTTTGTTTTTTTTTTAATTTCCCAAGACATATAGGGGTGGAACATCTGCTGATGAAAATATACATATGTGCACTCCTGTCCATGGTACATTAATGTCTACACTTCCCTTTGTGCATAATGATTCTGTTCATCCACCATTGGAGAGCAGCATTGTGCCACAAAAAAGAAAAAAGAAAAAAACTCACTCCCCGATATAAGTGAACTAGCCATCAAATGTTCAAGCTTACCCCCAGCTAAGCACTCCAAATCAGTCTATGCTTCCTAATACTGCAGGCAGAAGACATTCCTTGGCCTATAGTCTGTCTTAATTCTTTGCCTGTTGTATGCAGCCCACATCATTCCCATTGTCTGGATGGTTTGCTAAAATCTTTAGTGGTCTTGTCAGTTTGTCACAGACCTAACAATAAGACAACCTAGACAACCTAAAGCAAGTAAAACTCATAACTAGGCTTCCATAGGTAAAATTGCAGGAGGCTCATTAACGAAATGACCACATTGTAGTGGTTGCCATTGACTTTATATAGTCCAAGTATATCAGTAAGATTCTGCTCCATACCTTTTGTGACACTCAAGCAGTCTGTAGCCTAGGCATAGTCTATCATTGTGCATGAATAAGGCATTTTAAAGTAAATTATAAGATGATGATATGTCTTCATTACTTTTGAATTCCATATGCTTTATTCATGTCTGGCATTTGACTAGGAGAGCAGGCATTAAACATGTGGTAGAAAAGGCAGGCTAGGTGCAAAAGAAAATAGTTGTAGAAATGTATAAGAAGTAATTGAGAGGTCAATAAATGAGAATGTGAAACCATGGAAAAAAATAGCACAGATTGGAGAAGATGCAAGCATTTTTTGGTATTCAGGATGCTGGCTGAGGGAATTTTAGAGTGATAGAGGATGTGGGGTCTATAGGAAAATGGAGAAATGCTGTGAGAGGCAGAGGGAACTGCACATTGTAGTGTGATGGGTAGACAGATGAAGGACAGGGTGGGATTTAGAGATGGCAATATCAGGTGAATAAAAAATGGGATAAAAGAAGAGAACAGGACAACCTAAGATGGTTATTACATAAGTACTCCATGCCACACCATTTAATTTACTCCTCTTGCTATCTCTGCACATGCCTTTTTGTCCTCTGCTGTTCCCTCCAATCCCTTACCCACTTCAGCCTGTTTACTGGCATGCTGTTTCTTCTTTTCCAAGCTAAGTCCACTTTATCACCTTGCTGGCATTTCCAGTACCATGCATAGCTCCAATTTTCTCCCCTAAACTGCCCATTCTCATGCAGATCTTACATCTATGTGTGTCACAAAGATTCCAGAGCCAAATATATGCCTTAACTGCTGTTTCCAACATCTCTCCATTTTTTTCTGTCCAGCTTGTACTAATCCTTTATGATATCCCTTCTTGCATTCCTTAATTCATTATATTTTTTATTTGCTCTGTTTTTAAGTATCTATCTAGTAGGCTTTTCTAACTCAGTTGTATGTCAGTGTCATCTGTTCTAAGCAAATTCCATTACAGCGAAGTGTTAATAGGTAATTAAGAGAAATAGAGCATACCAAATTAATTTGTATACAACACTGGCCATAAGACCAAAGGGAGTTCCAGGAAGCCCTATTAGAAATGGCAGTTCTGTTCCTAGGAGTATTTGAGAGGGCATAAGACATATTACTGTGCAGAAACTTCAAGAAAAGTGAGAGATGGAAGAACTGTCTGCCATTCCTTTTCAATGTAGGAGGCACCCCATGTTGGCATCCTACAAGACTGGAGGCCCCATGTGGAATCCAAGGGATCTATTTGAAGAGTGTTCTGTGGACCTGTGAGTGCTCTGGTCTGTTTTGGTTGAGCTGTATATGAATGCTCACTTGAAGTATCAGAGGTCTGTGCCCCACTATAGATTCTTGTGGGAGACCACATGTAAGGCTCATGAGCAGAAAGCAGTTCTGCAAAGTTGTGCAGAAGCAGTTTTATCTCTGGAAGTGGTTGCAAGAATGAGAATTATGTTATTAGAAATAGAAGATGATATAGACCTTCACTTTCTCTTGTTTCAGTAGACACATCTTTTGGACCACTGTCCAACCAGTTCTCCTGATGGGAATGGGGTAATGTACTGTATGAGTAGCAGATCCCAAAGATGTTAAAAGATGCATGCATGGCAGGGACTCATAAGCATGATAGGATAGTCCTTTTCATGAATGACTATTCACAAATTCTTTCAACCTTCCTTAGAGAGGTAACGTCAGGGCTGCATAAGCCTGCATGACATTGAATCTGCAGTTAAGCAGTAAATATATTTCCAAGTAAAACAGAATCTGACATTCACTTCTTGCTGTGGCTTAAGGGTAAAGTGTTACATTACAGAAAGACAGCCTTGAGTAGTGCTGAGTGCCCTTACAGTGCATGGGGTGCCTCCCATTGGCATCCTGACTGTCTCGGTCATGTCTCATGACAGTAGAAGCCATCAGAAAGGATCTATTTGAAGTGGCACTGTGAGGCTGGGCATTCTCTTGTTTACCATTTCTAAATGGGGAGGCCCATGTACAAGTCTAGTGGTAATTTTAGTTGGGTTTTCTACAGGTCTGTGAGAGATCTGTCCAGGGAAACAGGATTGCAAGTTGTGGCTGTTCTGGAAGACACAGTGACTAAGCCTAATCTGAAGAAGTCCATATTAAGCAAAGAGCAAAGCTGCAGTCCATAGTTGAAAGTTCCCATAGATTAGCCTGAATCAGTCTTGATTTCTAGAAGGACTTGAGGGCATGTGATCAAAGAGAGAGAGAGACAGCATGACAGTGGCAGGAAGTAACTTTCTGGTCTTCTTCCCAATAACAAGCCACATTAGCAGGTCTAAAAGTTGTTGGAACTAGTGCATAGGCATTCTTTGCCAGGATCATGTGCCTCAGAGCCAGAATGAATAACCAGTGAATTGTGCCAATGCCGAAATGTTATAATATGTCTGTCTGCCCTAAATGGATAAAGCCAGGGCTGTATACTGCACATGAAAGTGCATCTACAAGACGTTGCTGAAGGGAGTTTTACAGTATCATCCTGAAGCAGAGGTTTCGTTCTTGGGAGGGGTGTATGCCAATTTTTTAAAGGGAATGGAAGGTGGCAGGAGCCACTAATGAATCCATGACTGTGGCAGCAAGAAATGCCCCTGGAAATCCTTCCCTTTCCAGTCCATCTGAGATGGTACTAAATGTGGCGTGAAATCAGTGGAATTAAATTTTTTTCTATGCCCAGATGCTGTAAGTGTCACATGCATTTTTGAGGACCCATCAACTAGTAAAGGTGAAGAGTAAACACTGTCTGAGAATGATTCTGTAGCTGTTCAACCTTTACCTTTGGTTCAAGCAAGGGCTTCCAGTAATTTAGAGGAAAAATAGAACAAACATACTCAGAGGTGATTAAAATAAATGAAACATTGAAATACTATATTAACTCAACAAAAAATGAAAGAAGCTTTTTATAGCTATTCAGATGAACTGATATAAGTGCAGCAATCATAGGCTGACATGAATGTAACAGAGAAGATGGAAGAAACAGACAATAATAATTTTATTAAATCACAAGTAAGCAACTGGACTGGGATTCCAAAGTAGGATTTGTTAATTGAAAGTTCACATCTAGTGTATACTCCAGATTTGGCCATCAGAAAGCAGCCAAGACATATATTAGTAAACATCCAATCATACCAGTAGAAAGACTTGATCCTGACAAAACTGGCAGAAGAGCAAAGTATTAAAAATTGGAGACAGCATATTGTTTGTAAAAAATGGTTATTCACTGTATACTTGACAGAAGGGAAGCAAATTTATCCCAGTATTCAAGAATGTCAAGAGGCAGGTGTGAGATTCAAGGTGCTATATCCAGCTGTCTTTAAAGTATTTTTCCTGGAGGATCAAAATAATTTCTTTATGTAGAACAGGCTAAGGAGGAAATTAAAAAGTTTATCCAACCAAACGTGAGTCAGCAAACAGAAGGAGACTCTGCTTCTCATTCTTCCGACAGTAAGGATCATAGACTTTGACAGTGAAACCTTTTCCAATGTTCCAAATTAAAATGCTTAAGAGACAGAAAGATGCACAAGAGTTGACTAACAGTACATTGGACTTGAACCAGAGACTGGTGTTGGGAGATGGAGTTGAATAGGAAGACCAGCAACACAAAAATTAGTGAGTAAATGTAAGACTATAAAGCATCTGTCACATTTGTTTAATATGGTTTTGCAAGAAAATGTAGTTAAAAAACACTTGACTTTTGTTGACTTAAACTTGTGGGTGGACTGTAAAGCATATACCCCACTTTATATTGTTAATGTTTAGAAGGACACTAAGATGGAGAAAAGTAAATGCAAGTCAAACTATTTTTGTTCTTATTATTTATATAAAACATTTCATGATATAAGCTGAATGTTATATAGTAAAATAGTTTTGTGTAGTCAGGGGTAGTTTATATGTAGGGAGTCTTTTCAGTGAGCGTATGAGTTAAAGATATAAAAGTAAACAAGTACTTTTTAGTTGTAAGAAATGTAGGTTTTACAGTATAACAAAAGAAGAAAGGCTGGAGAAAGGAAAGTTTAACATTAACATGCTGAGATGTTGGGCTGCTGGGTGTGGTATAAAAGTGCACTGATTATATCATATGTAGAATTAGGATATTTTCTTTCAAGGTGAATGTCTAGATTTCTACCTTTGGCTTAAGCTGTGAGCAGGTGTTTTTGTAAGTACGTTTTAAAAATAAAATGGTGAAAGTCACGGAAATGCTAAGCTTCTTAGAACTGCAAAGATATTAGCTTGTTGTTTACTAGCAAATGTTTGATGCAGATGGGATGCCTGCAGCAGAGGGCAGCTGTGCTTTTTCTGAGTGAAATTAACAAAGACACTGCTAAGTATATTTCCATGGAAGCAAGTTGCTTGCAGGTGCAAACAGTTAATCTTGAGAATTCTGAGTAGTCTTTACTGAGGGAAATGCAAAATTTAAAGGTGCAATGACAAGCAATTCAGTGAAAAAGTCTGAATTTATGGGAAGTGAATAGGGGGCAACAACCTCCATAGCAGCCTTAATACTTTAATGCATTTAACAGAACAGTATACAATTTAATTTTATTTAAAGATAGCAAGTGCACTTTTTCTTCGAGCTGAAGTTTATGTTTTCTGAAAGCATACAAGCTGTTTTACATGTCTGGGCAGGGAAGAGAGATAAAAGAACAGACAGCAGTCAGTGTAAGTGGGAGCACAGACTGTAGCATGTGCTTTAGCATGGGTAATCTTAATTATAGGTTAGATACTTCTTGTAGGTGCAGCTATCACATTGTGGCAATTGTTCCCTTCTGGAGAGTTAAATGTCAACTTTTGAGGATGTATATAGTTTTACATGTTTGTTCCAAGTTAATAGGGGATGGGGTGTTTTGAAAATGTATTTAGTTTTTTTGTTTGAGGGTATTTATTAAGACAAAACGTTTTGAAAAATGTGACAGGATCAAACAGAGAAGAGAACTAACAAGTGTACAAAAGATCAGCCTGCCAAACATTAGTGTATGTATGTAACACAAAAGCTGGAAATACACATTAAAAATAACCATACCTCTCAACTGTCTAGATTTTCGCAGCATATACAGATGTTCACCTAATATTTTGGGTCTATTCCTCATTAAATGTGTGTCTTTCTGGTAAATCACTGGGGATGGAAGTCACTAAATAATGATAGACATTTGAGTTTCAGACTTCATGTCCTATAGAAAATACATGGTATCACAAAACCAGTTATTCTACTAACTTTCTAAGTTTATAAGAGTAATATCTAAAATCTGTCCCTGTTTTGGGGCCTTTGTCCCCCCATTATTTTTGGCTGTGTCCAGATTTCTTGCACTAGGAGGTTGAGAGGTATGGAAATAACTGTCATAAATAATATGTCAAAACAATACCTTTTTATTGTGATGGCTATACATATTATCCTGGAACATGAATGGCCTTACAGGTAGAAAGGAAAGAGTACTGAAATATATTAAGAAATGCAGAGTGTGAACTACAGTGCTTCAGGAGAGACATTTGGAAAGAATTGAGCATGTGAATATGACAGAGAACATTTCAGAATGGATATTCAGCAGAAACTCAGGGATATGGATAATTATGCTAATTGCTAAAGAGGCGTCAATAGAAGAAAAAAGACAAAAAAAATCGTAGATTTGTAGTAGTAAGGGGCTACTGGCAAGGGAGGAGGATTATAATGGCATGTATTTATATTCCACTGAAAACTGCTATTATGGAGCTTAATAAAGTTGTGGGAGAAATAATCAGATTTCAGTAGAGAATATTACATAGAGGTGTGGACTGGAATTTGATTTGCGAGGATGTGTTGGGGCACCTGGAAGGGACAATATAACAACATAGGATAGATTTCTGAAGACATTTATGAAAATATTTGGTACAGAATTTGTCAATGCAGTAGTAGGCTCTCTGACAAAATTTACATATTATTCACCAAGGTACAATAACAGAACATATGCATTTCATTGAAAGCTTTGACACACAATAACTATTTCAGATCACATATCAATAAAAACTAATTTAAAATGCATAGTAATAAAGTAAAAATAAGACACTGGTGCTTCCCTACCTATCTATTAAAAAAAGAGGAATATAAGGAATGGGTAGAGAAAATTATTCAAGAGTTATAAGGGAAGGTAGAAATATGTTCAGAAGTTGTAGCTAGTGACTGGGACAAAAAAATGGAAATTGAATACAAGTACAATGAACATCAAGGGAAAAACTGCACAGAAAATAAACCAATAACCAGAGCAGGCTGTGCAGTCTGGGTGAATTGGACATCTGGTATTCTCCACAAGTGGAGTATGTTCCTTCTGACTCACTCGGACTGCCCAGCTGGCTCTGTTTCTAAAATTATTCTTCTTTTGGCTTTTCCCGGTTAGGGGTCAGCACAGCAGATCACGTGTCTGCTCATGATCGGCAGTGGAGTTTTATGGTGTCGAGTTGCCAGCCTGGCGCCCAACCTTCCACAGAAGGCACACACATGCACACATTTACATCTAGGGCCAAATTTAGAGTGTCCAATCAACCTACAGCATGTCTTTAGGATGTGGGAGGAAACCGGAGCACCTGGAGGAAACCCACACGACCACAGGGGGGACATGCAGACTCTGCACAGAAGGCTTCCCAGCCAAGAATCGAACCGGAGAACCTCTTGCTGTGAGGTGGCAACACTAACCGCTGCACCACCGTGGTCGCCCAGGCTCTGTTTCTAAAATAGAAATGGATTTTTAAAATAAGGGTAGAAATAAAATGGAAAGAGATATGTTTAAGTAGTAATAGAAATTATTTAGATGGACTGACAAGGGTTAAAGTACTGCAGAATTAAGGGAATCTCACAGAACAAGAAGGGAGCAAATGAGAATGCAAAAGAGAAAATAAGGGAATATCTGGATAACATGCATGAGTTCAGAAATATTGCTATTAACCAACTATTTTGTGATAATGACTCCAGAGAACACAAAGTTTTAGCACAGCGAGTTAGGCAACAGAAAGTTAAAGGGGTTGTTGTCAAGCTTAGGGAACTATAACAAAGCAATAAATGAATAACCAGAGATCCTGTAGAGGTTTTAGACATATTCCAGAATTTTGTGAAAATGTATATAAAACAGAGAAATGTGGAAATCAAGAAAAAGTACAAATGAAAACATTTATGGAAGACTTGTTTTTGTCAAGATTAGAGATGGACAAGGCTCAATAACTAGCCATTAAGATAGGAGATGAGTGTGAAAATAGTGATGTATAATCAATCTTCAGGAAAGTCTCCAGGAACAGATGGTATGTCTGTGGACATTAGAAAGAAAGTGATAAGGATGTGGAAAATTTGGTTTAACAGCATTTTAAAAGGAAGGGAAGCACCAGTGTCTTGAAAGAAAGCTGTGGTGGCTGCATTACCTAAAGACAGCAAAGACATTTCAGGCCCAACTTCATATAAAGCCATTTCAATTTTAAACCACAATTATAACGTGTTTGTCTATAGTACCTAAAAGGATGGCAAAGGTGTTGCCAAAATTGATATCAATCAGTATGGTTTTGTGGAGGGGAGGCAAACACCTGACATTAATGATCCAGAGGAAAGCAGAATGAAAGAAACTACCTTTGTTGTTGGTGGGTCTTGATGCAGACAAAGGATTCGACAGAGTAAGCTGGAATTTTGAGTAGGACATTGGAAGCATTCACATGCCCTGATACAGTAATAAGGCTAATTAGAAGGATATATGAAAGATCGGAGACAAGAATTATAGTCGGTTCGTGTTTGAACAAAGGAACCAGGCAGGGGTGTCCTTATTTCCATTTGTTATTTGCTTTATATTTAGAACCATTGGCAAATAAAGTAAGGGACTCAGAAATACAAGGATATAAATGTTATGGTAATCAGTAAAAGTTGGCCTTATTTGCAGATGATATTATTTTGTACTTAATAAATCCAGAAAAGGACATTCCAGTGTTGTGGAAGATTTTGAGCTAGTTTCAGATATTTTCAGGATGTAAAATTAATGAAGATAAAACAAAGAAAGAAGGTACTTTGTGTTAAGTATATGAGCCTTAATTGTGTAGCTGTAAAATTTAATTTACCTCGGGTGAAGTTCAAGAAATAAAGAGAGATAGAGTTGAAGTTTGGATGCAGATGCTTAAGCAGAATAATAGCTATACAGAATGTTATATTCATAAAGTAGTATCCGCGGTAAATTAAGAAAGAAACTAAGAGTAATGCTACTCAACGCCAGAAGTCTAAACTTCAAGATGCACGCACTTGAAACTCTCCTTAGCATGGAGAATATCGATATCTGTGCAGTAACAGAAACCTGGTTCAGGGCTCCCGAGAGCACCCCAGCACTACCAGGTTATACCTCATACCATGCTTTTCGGCCCCAAAACTTGGACAAAACCACAAAAGGAGGGGGAGTATCGATATTCATCAAAGATACCCACACCTCCAGGTTGGTGGCAAAGCACAAAGCATCAGAGACTATCCATGTGCAACTAACAGTGGGTAAAACTGCCTTCCAGTTTATAGCCTGCTACAGACCACCCTCCCAAACCCAGGAACCCCACTCGGCCTTCCTGAGAACACTGGAAAATATGAAGTTCTCTCCAAACACCATTATATTGGGCGACTTCAACTACCCAAACATAGACTGGGAGCATTACTCTAGCTCCAACACCCTAGCCCAAAGGTTCCTAGAATTCATAAACTCAAATGCTATGGAACAACTTGTTACCACTCCCACAAGAGGGAAAACATACTGGACCTGATCATCTCCAACATGGGGACTCTATGCTCCAGACCAGAAGTGTATCCCTCACTGGTAAGATCAGACCATAAACTGATCTCACTGGATATTCACATCCCGACCCCACCCCCTGCCCAGAAAACCACAGTGAAAAACTTCTCTAAAGCAAATTTCACACTCCTCAAAACCGAGGTGGAATCCTTCAAAGCTCCCGGGCCTGTGGAAAATACGGCCCAGACCGCAGAATCCTTTATAAATGCATTCTATGAACACCTTCAGGAATGCATGGATCATGCAATCCCAGATAAAACCAAGACTCAATCCTCCAAAGGCAGACGTCCTGTCTGGTGGACCCCAGCCATAAACAAACTATACAATAGAAGGAAGAAGCTACTACATGATAGAGCAAAATCCCAAAAAGGGAAGGCATCTCTGATCAGTATTAGCAAAAAACTAAGGGCACTCATAAAATCGTCTAAGGCCAGCTTCGAGAGAAAAATTGCACAGGACACTAAGGATAATCACAAGGCTTTCTTTAGTTATGTTAGGAACCTGGGTGGGAATTCCCAGATATGCTCAGAATTAGTCCAAAATGAGAAAAAATACACCACGTCCACAGACATTGCCAACATCCTAGCTGACAGGTTCAGCGCAAACTCCCCCCACCAAAAGGGCAAATATCTATCCCAGCAGAGTGCTGCCCCCCCTGACATCTCAGATGCTCAGGTAAGAGCCGCCCTCTCCAAAGCAAAAAACACAGCATCAATGGGACCAGATGGTGTCCCGGGCTGCGTCCTACATGAACTCCAAGAAGAGCTAAACCCAAACATAAAACTAATGTTCAGTCTCAGCCTTACTACAGGGTATGTACCCAAAGAGTGGCGTACAGCAACAGTGGTCCCTCTCCACAAAGGTGGTGCCTCAACGGACCCTGGAAACTATCGCCCCATAAGCCTGACTAGCTTGGTCTGCAAAGCTATGGAAAGGATCATCATGGAACTCATAAATAAAGATATTGAGGACCTACAGACACTGGATCCTACCCAGTTCGGTTTTGTTAAGGGCAGATCCTGCCTCTTAAACCTGGTCGACTTCTTTGAAACAGTCACCAAGGCCATTGATGAAGGGAAGGTGGTCCACACAGCCTACCTGGACCTCGCAAAAGCCTTCAATACAATACCCCACTCGGGCATTATAGATAAGCTGACCAGCTTAAATATAAACCCCTATGTCACTAGATGGGTTGCAAACTGGCTAAGGGACAGAACCCACATGCTTAGAATTGCTGGAGCCATGTCAGACTCCAAACCAGTTACAAGTGGCGTCCCACAAGGCTCAGTCCTGGGACCTCTCTTATTCGGTATATATTTCTCGGAGGTACAGGCCAACACAGAAGGACTGTGGCTGACCAAGTTCGCAGATGACTGCAAACTGGGCGCCATAATCGACTCTCCAGCCGACACAAGCATCCACCAAAAGGGCCTCATAGAAACAGACAACTGGTGCCAGAGCCGTGGCCTCAAGCTAAACGCCAAAAAGTGTATAGTCATCCCCTTTGGCAAAAACAAAGTACCCACAAATTACCACATAGGTGGTAATCCATTAAGTACAGAAGAATTAATTAGGGACCTGGGGACCCAAGTTGATAGCAATCTCTCATTTGACAACCACGTGGCCAAAGTGGTTAGAAAAACATTTTATATAACCCACCTAATCATGAAGGGATTCACATCTAGATTAGGGGAGGTCATTGTGCCTCTTTACTCATCCCTCATCAGGCCCATAATCGAGTACAATGCCCCTTTTGGGATGTACCTTACCAAACACCTGCAGCAACTGGAAAGACCCCAAAAGTACCTCATCAAGAGGATCAAAGGGCTCAAACAGATGCCATATGCTGCCCGGTTAAAGAAACTCCAGCTCTACTCAGTGGCATACCGCCTGCTCAGAGGCGACCTGTGCCTAACGTATAAAGCCATGTCCAACACGGAATTAAGGGACATGCTGCACCTCAAAAAATCCAAATCCCATTGAGCTACACGCTCGAGAGACTTGAACCTCAGCACTGAAATAAATAGGACATGCTGGAGGGACAGATTCATAACCCAGAGGCTCCCTTCACTCTGGAATAAAATCCCAGTCCAGGTTAGGCAGAGTCCCTCATTGACTCTCTTCAAGAGGAATCTTGATGAGTGGATAGTAGATCGTAGGTTTACCCCGGGTATCACTTCTGTGTCACTGTTAGACAGAGGCACAGTATACTAACCTCAAAAAAGGGCATAGCAAAATTAATTTAAAATGGGTGGCGAAAGCCAAACATACTCTGGCTAGGCTTATAAATGCCCTAGGGCAGATAGCCTAGTATGAACCTATGAAAGACTATAGCTGTAAATTATGTACCCACACATGATTTGATTCAGCAATACCCACATTTATGGGGACATGATAAAATGAAGTATTTGGATTAAAAAGGCTTCATTTATGGCAGCTAAGTATATATGATATTAGAGTAAAAAGATAAAGCAAAAACTGAGAACCTGGAAACTCTTGTTCATGGATATGGATAGTAAGATGCAAGCAGTGAAAATATTTTAAGTCCCTTTAGTCTTGTATACAAGTCAGGCATACTTTTATCAACCTGAGGAGAAGTTATGGACAATAATTAATAAGACAATTGAAGGAATTTATCTGCAAGGGAAAGCAGGCAAGACTTAAGTGGGATAAGCTGATCCTTCCAATAGAACAAGGTAGTTTAAGTTTACTTGATTTGAATGGATATTTTACAGCTACACAATTAAGGCTCATATACTTAACACAAGTAGAAGGTGATAATTTAGAATGGGAGGAAATGATGATGAAGCAAGGGGGAGGTTCAAGAAATAAAGAGAGATAGAGTAGAAGTTTGGATCAGATGCTTAAGCAGAATAATAACTATACAGAATGTTATATTCATAAAGTAGTATCCGCGGTGGTGGTCCTCTGGTAGCGTTGTCGCCTCACAGTAAGACGCTGTCCGGTTCGATTCTCAGCTAGAGCGTCTTCTGGGTGGAGACATGCGTGAATGGGCATACCTTCATTGAAGGTTGTGCGTCAGGGCTGGTAACTCGGCACGTAAAAGTCAACTGCCAATCATTAGCAGACCGGAGTTCCACTGTGGCGACCCCTAACCGGAAAAAGCCGAAAGACACAACAAAAAAAATATTCATAAAGTAGTAGAAAGCATTCTAAGAAGTAAGCCAACATGAGAATGGAGAAAAGAGATTTTGCCAGCAGGGATGAATGCAAATATGGCTTCAGAAAATAGGCAAGAGGGGGCTGGAATCTACTGGGTAAACCTAGCAAAGGAACCAAGATATATGGAGCAAATAACTAAAGCAGTTAAGGTAATAGAGTGGGATGAAGCCAGGAAGACATTTAGATTGCAGATTAAAGACTGGCTTTGCTACCAAGCCTTGCTATCGGAGTACTGGAATATAGAAAGGAATGGGGGTATTTGAAGTGAAAGACCTGCTTTGGTAGAGTTTTTAGTTGGATCAAGAATAGAAGCAGCTGTTAAAGAGATAATTAGTAAGGCATATAAAATAGCAACAGAAAAGCTGACTCAGGTATGGCCGAAGACATTTTATTCTGGGGTCTTCGGCCATACCTGAGTCAGTTTTCCTGTTGTTATTTGAAGTTTGCTTTCACTGGGACACAGGTACCAGGTATGTAGAGGTTGTTTTTACCCTTGTTTCCTAAGGCATATAAAATATTGCATGATAACTATAAGAATCAATCAGAGGAGGTTAAAAAAGTTTAGAAAGAGAGACTGTACAAGCAATTTACAAGAAAACAATGACAAGACATATGTGTGGCTCGCAAATATCCAACCGAGTCCAGAAGGTTCAGGATCGTTGCTTAGAAGTGTTAGCAAAGATATTTTTATACCCCAAGTAGACTTCAAAGAAGTTTTCCTCAGGTAGATAGCAAATGTTGAAGGTGTAGTAGAGAAGGAAGAGGTAACTGGGAACATGTGTGTTTTGGGAATGTAATGAGCTGATAGATTTTAAAAATTCCTTACAGAGTATTCTTTCAGAAAAACTGGGTGAACAAATGGCTGTAACGAAGGAAATGATTCTTTTGAGCTGGGATACAGGATCTGAATTGCCTAGACATAGTAAGGGCTTATTAAGTTTATTTCTGTTGGCTTCCAAAAAAGCAATTATTAGAAAATGGAATTCTAAGTCTACACCAACTGTATTTGAGGTATTGAATTTTATGAACTAGATAAAATAGGAAATTTAGAAACGGGGGATGAGCAAATTAATAGATAAAATTGGATATTTAGAAAAGGGGTTGAGCAAATTACACAAATAAATGGAAATTGTGGGAATAATACATGCATAATAATGTTCAGGATGAGAAGTGAGGTTTAAGGATGGCAGAAATTATGGAAAATGTTAAAATGGTTTGCTTCTTTTCTGTTAATGTATGTTTGCTTATGTCTTAAGTGATAGTTTAATAAAGATGCTAAAGTTGCTGTGTGAGTTAGTGAAGGCATGGCCCTAAGGAGAATCATAGCAGAATGGAGGAAGAAGCGTATCCTAGATGTCTGTAGAATAAGCATTCTATTAGCAGTGTACAAGAACAGAAGGGATGTTCACAACTGTAAGTAGTATAAAGGTATGAAACTCCTTTTACACTGCATAAAAGTGCTCTAGAAGGTGATTTATTAAACAAATATGCAGAGTAGTAGAAAGCTAGAAGAGAGGTAAGCAGTCTGGATTCAGACCAGGATGCAACATGACATCTCTGTAGTGTTCCTAGGACAGGAAATATCACTAATTGGTTAAAGCGCCATTTGGCGCTTCACCTTATTTACTGTGGTGGTTAACATATATTTTATTTATTTTAATTTCTTTTAGGATTGTCCAGTTCAATGTAAAACAATCTGAATGACCAAAAGTGCAAGGAGGAAAATGCCTGCTAATTTGAAGACTCATCCATAGGTTCATAGGCTGATACTAGGCTATCTGCCCTAGGGCATTTATAAGCCTAGCCAGAGTGTGTTTGGCTTTCGCCACCCTTTTAGATTAGTTGACTGTGCCTCTGTATAGTAGGTCACAGAAGGTAGCCCTTTTATGGTTAGTTTACCATGAGATTTTAATATACACGTGTTGCAGAGGTTGTCAAGACACATGAAAACAATAAAACTGCTATGTTCTTTATAATAAGTGCATTGCAAAAAGGGGAAACACAATTGATTTGAGCAGTGAATTGCCATTCTGCAGTCATGAAGACTAGAGAACAATTGTTTTACCATGAAAACATATGTTTAATATTAATGGCTAAAGGTAGATTCTTCATGCACCATATGCCCTAAACTCCTCTTTATGTTATGTTAGAGGCTATTTTATCAAGTGTGCTGCACAGTGGGAAACAATTAAAGGCATGAGTGTTCTGAAAAGATTTGACAGTACTTGTTGAATGCCTTAAGGACTTGCCACCACATAGAAATGTTAAATCATATCAGTTAGACATAAAGTTAACATTTGTGAATGATAAGATTAGAGAATTGTTAGATGATGAACTATTGTACATACTAATGCATTATAGGTTACCACTGACGGATTTTTTTAAGAAACTAGACTGTTTATGGATGTGGTGAGGAGGGGACATGCAGGTGGTTGGTGTGACAGAGCATGATGCAGAGAACAGGAAGAAATGGAAACAGATGATCCGCTGTGGCGACCCCTAATGGGAACAGCTGAAAGAAAAAGAAAAGACTATTTCACAAAGAAAGTAAAGCAAAAAACATCTAGGAAAGCAGAGAAATACTTAAGCAGAGAGGTGGCTGGACGCCATCAACCCTTCTGAGGAGGAGTCTGTCTACCTGAAGGCTTTCAGGTCTCGTCTTCCACTACTTAGGTGTCTCCGCCTTTCGATGAACTCATGGACATAGTTTGTCGAAAGGCGTGGGAGTCCCCAGACTCAGTGGAGCCTGTCCCTCGGAGGCCAAATAAATTCATTACTTCCCCCACTAATAAAAATGTCCTTACGAAAAGTGTTCCAGAAGATGTTATGGTGGTGACAGTGGCCACCAAGAAGGAACTGTCAGAGACGTCCTCTTCTGTCCATCCTCCAAACAAAGAATCTTATACGATGGACAGATATGGAAAGCGCACCTTTACTTCAGTGACCTTTGCACTCAGGTCCCTGAATTATCTTACACATTTTACTAGATTGCAGAGAGATCTCCTGAAGGAGCTAGGAGATACTCTCCAGGGTTCAGTAGCTGCTGGGTATCAGATAAAGTTTTCTCCCAGCTTTCCACCTTGAATTCAGTGGTAAACACCTCTATGAAACTCATTTCCTATGTAGCTGATGAAGCGAGTGGGGCAACGGGTTCAGGAATTTCACTAAAGAGGCATTCCTGGATGCGCTTGTGTAACTTTGAGGAGCCTTTTAACTCTTCCTTTGTTAACGCTCTCTTCGATGACTCATCCTTATTCGGGCCTAAAGTCAAAGACACACTAACCAGGTGTGAACAGGAAAGAAAAACTCTCTCTGCCATAGGAGTCAGTTTTTCCATACCTTCTAGACCTTATGCAAACAGTCAAAAGGGAGGAAAAATGTGGTTTCAAAAATCCCAGAGAGTTTTCCAGGAAACGTTGTGATTTTTTCCCCCGGGGCAGAGGGGGAAGCAATAATGGAAGATGCTGGCCATGTGGCAGAGGGGGTCTGCAAAACTAGGGTGACAGGGAATCTTTCCTTGGTAGGCCCTTTCAGTGCCTCCTGAAAGGAGGCCCACTTTTCCATCTCTGGAGGCAGTCGGGGGTCACTTATCTTTGTACCCAGAAGCCTGGCTACAAATAAAAGACAAATGGGTACAAAGCATCATATCCAGAGATTACTCCATACTCTTTTCTTTTCCCGCCCCAGACATAAAAAGCATCCCAGACATTCCAACCACTCAAAGGGAACAGGCAACCCTAGAAATACAGAAGTTGCTAGAGAAAAGAGTCATCCAGACAGTCCCTGCAGACCAAATAAGATCCGGAACTTACTCAAGGTTCTTTTTAGTTCCAAACAAAACAGGGGACTGGAGACCCATCCTGGATCTCAGCAGATTGACCAAAGCAGTAAGAAAGTTAAAGTTCCGGAAGGTAACACTGCAGTCAGTACTCCTTTTTCTGGGAAAAGACATCCCGGATGCATACTACCACATAAAAATGAACAGGTGATCCAGAAGTCATTTGCGCTTTTGGCTGGGAGCCAGCCACTACCAGTTTCGAGCTCTGCCCTTTGGTCTCACTACAGCCCCCAGAGTGTTCACCAAGTGTATGGCAGTAGTTACGGCTCACCTGAGATGCCTAGGATATTGAGTGTTTCCGTACCTAGATGACTGGCTCCTAACCCCCACCACTGAGCATCTACTAATAAAAGCAAGAGACACCACATTGAAACTCTGCTCTCATTTAGGGATCACAATAAATTATGAAAAATCTGCCTTATTGCCATCTCACCATATCATTTTTATAGAAGCAGACTTAGATACTTCAAAAATTATAGTAATGCCTGCCCAGAAAGAGTACAAGCCCTTTGGCGTCAGGTTGTAAACCTTCTTTTCAAAAGGAAAGTCTAAGCAAGAACAGTTCTGAAAGTGCTAGGCACCATGGCAGCAGCAATAAACATGATTCCAATGGTGAGGCTCCACACGAGGATTCTACAGTGGCTGCTGTTCACTCATTGGTCCATACAGGAACTACCCATGTCTCACCAAATCATGATAACAGAATCTTGCAGGAAAGACCTTCGTTGGTGGCTTCACTCCACTCATGTGTCCTTAGGTTGACTCTTTGTTCTTCCACAGCCTTTATCCACAGTGACCACAGATGCTTCCTAGATAGGGTGGGGGGAGGCATTATCAGGGAAGGACAGTCCAAGGCACTTGGCAGAATCATGAGGCCCACTTGCATATCAATGTCCTAGAGATGAGAGCGGTGCTTTTAGCGTTGCAGGCATTCCAACATTCTCTTCTGCTAGGAACCATTGCAATACAAATAGACAATATGTTGGTCATGTGGTATATAAACAAGGAGGAACCAGATCTTACCCCCTTTGCCGGGAGGCCCTGAGAGTATGGCAATGGGTGACCTCTTCCCAATGCTTTCTGATAGCAATGCACATCTCGGGGAAATCCAGCATGATAGCAGACAGACTCAGCAGAGTGATTCTAATGCCTCATGAGTGGTCCCTAAAACAAGACATAGCAGAAATGATTTTCCAAAAATGGGGCCAGCCTTGCTGCGACCTTTTTGCCACATCCATGAACAGCAAATGCAGCAGCTACCTTGCCCTAATCCTCCCTCTGGGGGGAATCACCAAGGGATGCACTTGTACACGATAGGCCCTCGGGTCTCCTCTATGCCTTTCCTCCCTTCCCATTGATACCCAGAGTTCTTCAGAAAGCCAGCCTTTTGGGAAGGACATTGATACTTGTCACCCCTTACTGGCATGTCAAATCTGGTCCCCCTTCCTTTGGCCTCATCTCCAGGAGGAGCCTTGGATTCTAGACCCCATTCCAAATTTCTGACTCATTCATTGGGAATGCTCCATTCATCTCTTCAAACCCACAAATTGACAGTCTGGATGCTCCGATTCCAAGCATAGCCAGGCTATCTGACCTTTCCCCTTCAGTGAAGCATATCTTGATTTCTTCTCATAAGGCTTTGACCAGAAAATTGTAGATCAGTAAATGGAAGAGATTTTCCTTCTGCACCTTGGAAAATCATATTGTCCCTTTCTGTGCCTCTATATCTTCCATACTGGAGTTCTTAGCAAAACTATTTCATGATGGGGTGGCTGCAGCTACTATACGTGTTCAATTAGCAGTGATCTCAAACTTCCATATAGGTGAACCGGGGCCGAACATGATGTTCCACAGACTTTACAAAGCCTTCCTGAGGGGTACCATTCTATTAAGACTGCCCATTAAACCACCTCTAGCACCATGGGACCTGAATTTTGTGTTAACCCGCATGATTCTCCCCCCATTTTGAACCTGCATCATCATGTGATATGAAGTTTCTAACCTGGAAGACGGTTCTTTTAGTAGCTATCACTTCAGCTAGGAGAATTTCAGAGTTACATGTATTGTCTGTCAAGCCCCCCTATATGCTGCTCCACAAAGATAGAGTGTCTCTTCGAAAAAAAAAAGTCCTTTCTACCAAAAGTATGTTCAGAATCAAATTTAAATAAATCCATAGACTTTCCAGTTTTCTTCCCTAATTATGGCAATAAGGCAGAATATATGCTGCATCAACTAGATGTACAAAGACAACTACGTTTCGACTTACATAGAAAGAAGGACCTTAGAAAGACTAACCAATAGTTACTAAGCAATACATGCAGAATAATGTTCTGAAGAAGGAATAAAATTTAATGGAAGGCAGGAAGTAAGCGAGTTATATAATGTTGGAGTGAATGAAAATTGTTAAAACACAGATGTGTTTTGCATTATGGAAATGTTATTATATGTGCACCTATCACAAAATATGTTTACTAAAGATCTGTAAAAAAGAAAGATAAGATGATCTTACTACTGGCATAGCACAAAGGAGGATCAGATTTGGCCATGATGATCAAAGATGGGAAGGAGATCACAGAAAACTTGGAAAAACAGAAGTACTAAATGAATACTTCAGTTCAGTCTTCACAAATGAAAGCAAGGGGAAAGTGCCATGCTAGAGGGAGGAAAGACATAATAGTAAAAACTTAAGGCACAGGCAAGGATTGAGCAGAGATGGAGATGGAACTGGCTGCCCATAGAGACTTCTAAGCAGAAAAAGCTAGCTGGGCTGACTGACAGTCCTCTGAAATATGTCCATTATATTAGTAGACTCCATAATGGGCACTTGTAGTTATTCCTGGCTAATGCAGATGTGCTAGAGGATTGGAATATAGCAAATATGGAACTCTTGTTTAAAAGGGAATGAAGAAAAAACACTGACTAGAATACATGTGCCTGAGGATTGGAAGACCGCAAGTATGGTACCACCACAATAAATAAATAACAAATACATACATACATAAACAAGGAAGTGAGATCACAGAGTAGTTTACATGTGTCTGAGGACTGGAAAATAGCAACAGTGGTACATTTTCACAAAGAGGTAGAAGAAAAATCCAGACAAGTACAGACCTTTGGCTTAACTGCAGTGACAGTGAAAGTCATAAATAGAATGTTGAGGGAAGGTTGGGGACATTGTTAATTGCTGTCCTAGACATTGCTATCGTTTAACATAGGTCTATAGCCAGGAGGTGCCAGCCAACCATGATCCACTTTTACAATGGGATTACAGATGAGCTTGAAAGGAGAGTACTAGTAGACAAACTGTACTTGGACATCAGTAAGTCATTTGACACTGTCCCACACAGAAGGCTGATAGGAAGACTGGTTGGTCAGGTCAGATCAAGACTGAGGAACTGGAAGAGGGAACAGAGAACAGTATCAACCTCTTTGTTGATAACACAAAGATGCAACAGTGTATGATTTGTATATATATATATATATATATATATATATATATATATATATATATATATTAAAAGGCTACTAATCTTATCACATCTACCACTTGCCAGTGGTTCCTTCAGGCCACAACTCCTTTCTTAAGAAAGCCTATACCTGTCAATCTTGGAGTAAATTTGTGGATACTCCTCAAGTTGTTTAGGTTATGTTTAAAGGAGGATATTTTGTCATTCTACTTATTGTGCAGAGAAAGTTTATTCCAGAAGTGCTGGATTATAAACCTGTCACTCCACCATGTTTTATGAAGATTTAGGTCTCTGCTCGTATTACTGGTAGAGATATTGAACTTGCAGACATAAAGAAGATTCAGGAGAACAGAGCCACTAATAGAGTAGTAGATGAGACAGAGATTTCCCCTCAAAATCTATAAGACACTAATAATAAGATATAGTTTCCAGTCTCTCTTGATAGCTCATGGACTTTACACCTGTGATCTTTTTAAGTGGGAACCATTGGGGTCTTTCTAATTGATATGTTTAGTGAAATACATTCCAAAGGGGGCAGTGTCCTTGATAGTTGGTCTGATCAGCGCTAATTATAAGGGAGTGATTACTTCTTTAAACCTCAGTGATATTCCTTGGTCTGTTAGCTGGGCTGGGCTAAATAAAAGGATTTCCTGACAACCTTTATGACATGATGGTCAAAAGAGAGGAAATTATCAATCCAAGTTCCTAGGTCCCTGAGTACAATTTTTGTTTTGTAGCGTGTTGTCTATATAGTGCAGTGAGGGAAGGGTTTTCTACTAAAATTGATTATACTATATTTTTAGCATTAAGTTTGAGCCCATTTTTAGTACAGAAAGAGTTCTGTAGGAAGAGTTTATTTTGAAGGGTTTGGGGTCAGGGGGTGACTTAGCAGCCCCCAGTCTGCAGTCATCTACAGACTATGTTAGCCAGAGGTCTGCTTAGAGATCTGAGAAGAATGTACGGAAAAGGAGAGGTCCCAACAGTGAGCCGTGAGGGACACAACTGGCAACTTTGTCCTTTTTTATGAGGCACCTGCAATTCACACTGTGTGGGTTCTCCCTGTATCCAGTTTACTATCCATTCTACCACATGTGGGTTCATTTTTAAAAGAATTTTACTTCAGTATGATACCAGTATGGGGGATGGTGTCAAAGGCCATAGCCAGGTTAACCAGCTTGCTGGATGGGGATGACTCTATGGGATAATTTAAAAAGACTGACAAAATGAGCATAAAGGTGACAGTTATTCTAATTTTAATCAGAACAGCCCACTTAAAAAAAACAGGATGCATTCTTTTGGCATAAAGAACTAGGCCCCTTTACCCAAAATAATCTAGTTTACCTCCTTCTTCAAAATTATTTTTTTCCCTGTGTTATAAGATTGGATTCACTCAACCCTCATTTGCCCACTTTCTGACCATGAGCAAGTCAATTAACCAGAAATTGTTTCCAGGTCACCACTAAAAACTGTTTGCCTAATGGATCTATCTGGTGAACAAATGTGTATTTATTGAATTTAGTTTAGCCTTCTGCTCAAGACAATGCTAGATTCCATTGACTGAAAAAAACTCCTGGTGTGCTTGTAAAAATCAAGGTCAAATGTGTTATATGAAGGAGACTAATTTCTCCCACTACAAATTCACCTTCTTCAGTAGCCCAAGCTAATCCCTTAACCTTGTTTTTGATGTAAAGGATCTTTACTATTCAATAAAACACTGTTTTTTGTTTTTTACTGACTGGACTCTCTCCATCAGCTGGAAAGTTTTATATTTATAAAATTCAAGCTAGACCCTATTTTCTAGAAGACAGGCAATTTTGATTTAGAAGAAAGTGTATTTGTCATAAAAGGGTAACATTCTTGGTAAAGGAAGGGTTAGCACATTTTATTCTCATTAGCAAAATATCTTGTATGTATATTAACAAACTCTTTAGAATCTGGTATATTTTGGGTAAAAAGAATGATTCCAAGTAAAGAAAGTGTTGGGTTTGCTTTATTCATTGAAGCAGAATTTTCTACCTATATGTACTCTTGGCTAAGGTCTTTTTGTGCATTTTTGCCATGGCATTCCATGCTGAAAGGACCTGAAATTATAAGCCAAATGAATGTAGTGCATCTATTTCCAAAAAGAATGGTCATTCCTGCCATTGTACACAACAGGGGCTGGAATCTATTCCCACAAAGGCAGTCCTTTCCTCCACTAGAATTTAGCATTTTTGCATTCAGCAGGCCAGATTCCCTTGGCTGAAAGCAACTGGGTCCTTCAGACATGGCATTCTGTGTTGAAGGACTTGAAATTATGCTCAACAAAAATACTTTAGTGCAGCTCTGTCCTCAAAAAAAAAAGTCACTCCTGCCTCTGTACACCAGAGGTGATAGAATCTGTTCCAATAAAGAAGGTCATTTGCAGCACTGGAATTTAGCCATGTCATAGAGAACAGGCTAAAGTATTCAGTAAAGAGGTCATTCCTGCCACTGTACACTAAAATGACTAGAATCTATTCCCAGAAAAACAGTCTTTTCCTCCACTGGAATTTAGCATTTTATTTATTTATTTTACTTATTTATTGACATTTGTTAACCGGGTTGCTCCAACTGGGCCAGAAGCCCATTTTCAGTGGAGACCCAAGGAGAAAAGCTCCAGATTACAAAGACATTTCAAATTAAAAATTCCCACTCAAACCATTTACAGTATATAATAATTCACACTTCAATATAGTACAAAAATTTGAAGTATAACAGAGAATAAGTAGACAGTTTGAAAAAAATACATAGTGCATCAGCATGTAGCAAATCATACAACGAGATATAAAAAAATAAGAACATTGCAATATTCTAGACTTCAGTTTTTGGAAGGATAAGCTTACCAGGTGAATACCTAGAAGGTTAATAGTTAAAAATAGAGAGAGAGTATTGTAAATTTGTAAGTGGTGGGACTATGTAACAAGGGAGAAGAAAGAGATTAGGTGGGGTGATGGCACGGGCAAGTTTTAGAGTTGAGAAGGTGCTGTTTAAGTTCTTTCTTAAAGTGAAGTGGGTGGGTAATTGAATGAATGTGTACAGGAAGTCTGTTCCAAGTTTGGGCTACAAAGCATTTATACAGAAGTTTTCCCACATTTTTCTTTGGATGGTATATTTCCAGAAGTTGCTGGTGCGTAGGGTCCAAGGAGTAGGTGGATATAATGGAGGATACAGCAAGGCAGGAAGATGGTTTGCATAGGATATTGTGTAATATTTGAAATTGAGATAAAAGGAGTTGTTGGGGAAGTTCAGGCCATTGGAGAGCATTTAATGCTAGGCAGTGGTGAGAATTGTAAGGAAAGTTCATGATGAATCTAGCTCCTTTGTAGTATGTTTGATCAAGGTTGTGGACTGTATATTAATTATAGCTGGAGCAGCTTATAGAAAGGAGGGGAGGAAAAGTGATTGTGCCAGGGAGAGTCTGATACTGGGGTTTAGGAATTTTTTGTTTCAATATAGTAATCCTAGTTTCTGGTGTTTTTTTATACATTGGAGTATGTGATGGTTAAACTTAAGTTCATCATCAATGATAACACCTAGGAGCTTTGTGTGGGGTTCGGGCTTCATGATAGTGTTATTGGAGGATGTAATACAGAAGGTGAATTTATGACGAGAGAGGGAATGGGGGAAGAAGACCCAAGAGTTTGGCCTTTTTTTGGGTTAAGGATGAGTACAGTGGATAGGAGAGTGTTTTGAGTTAGGGTGAGAAGTTTGGAGATATTGGTAGAGGTAGAGATAACGGTCACGTCGTCTGTATACTGGATGAGGGAAGACTGTTAACAGGATCTATAGAGTTCATTAGTGAAAATGTTAAACAGGAGGGGACCCAAGATGGAACCTTGTGGAACACCGACTGGGACTGGAATATAGGGAGAGCAGGATGAGAGCCATCTGACTGATTGCTGCCTAAAGGAGAGATAGCTAGAGAACTAGGCTAGGGAGGTAGCAGATAGGTTGAGATTAGGAAGTTTAGATAGCATTATAGGGTGAGAGACCGTATCCAAAGGTTTGGAAAGGTCCAGAAAGAGACAGGATATGAGATGATTGTTGTCACGGGCCCCAGCAATAGTATGGGTAAAAGATAGGAGGGCAGTAGTAGTGATTTGGTTAGGACGGAAACCATGCTGAGTGGGAGTGAGAAGGTTATATTGTAGGAGATAGTTAAGAAGCTGAGAATGAATAATTTTTTTGAGTATTTTAGAGAGGGGGATAGAATGGTGATGGGTCTGTAGTTAGATGGGTCAGTTGAGTTTCCTCCTTTATGCTGGGGGATGGTGAAAAAGTATTTCCAGATGAGAGGAACTGTAGCTTCTCGGATTGATCTATTGATGGGAATAGATGCAGGATAGGCTATGGATTCAGCAGCTAGTTTAAGGAAGGTAGAGATGAGATTATCTGTGGAGGGTGACCAGGGTTTAAGTTTCAGAAGAACTGATATGATGCAGGAAGTGGGAACAGGGTTAAAGGGGAAGAGGCATTAGTTGAGTGGGTTAGGAATAGGGGGAGAAGTAGGGCTACAGTTGGAGGGTGTGAATTTTTGGTTTACCTTTGAATAGTTGAAAATCAATTATCCGAATGGCCCTTTGTGCAAACGAAAACCGTCATTCCGAACTGCACCACTGTTTGAAAATCAGCAAATCGAAAACCAGATTCACTGATTTTTGAACTACAATTACAAATACAGATTGTAATGTAGGGGGGCAAGCCCCCCTGCACCCCCCACACCCCCTACTTTATTATTCTAACTCCGAGGGTGCACTACAGTGGGGAAAGGGTCCACTTCCCGATCCCCAATATATTGCACTCCGCACCCAAAATGCTGAATCTGCAATGAGCGAATGTCCATATGCATTCGCTCATTGCACATTCGCTGCATTTTTATTTGGGTATCTGAACACTTGAAAGCATACTTCCGCACAATTGTCTTTCGACAATGTGCATTTCAAGTTTTCAAAGGGAAACTGAATTTTTGGATCATGTCAATGAAATGTTTGTTGAGGAGGGTCACAGTCTCTAGAGGTGATTTATTAGGGAAGGGGGAGGGGTTGGAAGGGTGACCTGGAGAAAGAATATTGTTTAGAGTTGACTAGAACGTACGTGGGCTGGATTTGCCATTGAGTTGGGCAGAATTGTAGTAGGATTTTTTTGTCCTTATTGATTTGCTTCTTGACAAGATTCCTTAGTTCTCTATAATTGTGGAGCAGGGATAGTTCTTTTTTTTAATCCAAGTTTTCCAAGCACTATCTCTTTTGTGCATAAGGAATTTAGTATCTTTGGAAAGTCAGGGAGCATAATATGGTTTGATTCTAATTCTCCTGGAGGGGGCGAGGGAGTTGAAGGAGTTCAGAAAGATGCTATTGAATTTACTTATTGTGTCATCAAGATGGATTTGGCTAAGGATGTTCCAGTCGATATTAGACAGTATACAGTTGAACTGAGAGATATTAAAGTTAGTAAGTTTACGACAGTCTCTATAAAGGTGTGATTTGGGTGTTTGGTTAGAGTGCCTTAGAATAGAGATGGGAAGATGATCATTTAGGGAGTTTGGTAGGGTAGTTAGGCTATGGTAGAGGTTGGGGGAGTTAGTGAGAATCCAGTCTACAGTAGAGCCGGATGATGAGGTTTTATGGAAGCGGGTGGGGGATGTTATCAGTTGATGGGATCCATGAAGTTTTATACTAAATAGTGGACAGTCAATTGAATGTTTGGATCAATCTATATTGACATCACCAAGGATGAGGATTTCATAGTATATGTTATGGGAAAACCAGGATAGGATGTTTTCTAGGGTGGGGGTATTGTTTCCAGGGGGATATAAATGGAAGCGACAGCAAATTTCTTGTGTGGGTTAAGGTGACAATTTAGGATGATTAGTTCAGCTGAGTGGAAGTCAGGGATAGGGATGGTGACAGGTGATAGATTTAGAACATCTGAGTACAGGATGGCTACACCACCCCCTTTTTTGGGAATCTGTCTGAGCAGTTGATTTTATAGCCTGGAGGGTGAATTTCACTATTCGTAATGTGAGGTTTGAGCCAGGTTTCAGATAGGGATAGAATGTGAGGGGGTAGATATGGGATATCCATGAGTGTAGTTCAGTGCTTTTGTTAGTGAGGCTTTAGATATTTAGTGAGTAGATAGCTACGTGTTTGCTTAAGGAAGAGTATTGGTTGGGAGGAAGAGGATGGAGTGAAGCATGAGAGGAGTGGGAGGTGGAGGGGGTCTTGTGGGGTATTGGCTGTGAGAGGAGGAGAGGAGGGCTGGCTTGTGGTGAATGTCACCAGAGAGGAGTAAGTTGTTACTAAAAACTGAGTGGAGAAAATAGCTGGAGATAGTTATAGAGTTTAGATCTGGATTTGCTGATGAGTGGGTAATTTTGACATATGGTTGGTTTATGAAGACAGTTAATGGAAAAGGTAAAGAGGGATGGTGAAATACCAAAGGAGGATGTAGAAAGAAGTGTTTTAGAGATGCTTGAGGTAGGAGAGCAAATATGAGGGTGCGGTAAGAGGCAGTGATAGGAGGTTAATACAGAGAGGAGAGTAAGAAGTGGTGTGGTAAAGAGAAGGGGTAGCATAATTAGAGTATGTGAGGGGAAGGAGTTTGGAAGTAGGAAGTGATGTATTGCAATTATGTGTGGTGAAAAGCTGGGTTTGAGTCTAGGCAGGAAATGGTTTGTGCGTGGATGGGCAGAATAGGAAGGGGATGGATTGGATTATATAAATGTAATTGATTTGGGGGGTGTGAAAATGGGGGTAGGGTAGGGGAGCATAGCGAGGGCGAACGGAGCAGGGCAACACCCATGGAGAATCTCTGAAAACAGCAATCAGTAAACAGATAAGTTTGGCAGAAGTGGGAATAGGAGAGGCGGGGGGTAGAGCAGCCCAGAGAGGTAGTATGAGTGAAATGTGTGGGGAAAGGAGCATTTTCACATACAGCAGGTTATATTCCCTTAGCTGAAAGGAACGGGGACCTTCAGCTGTGGTAATCTGTGCTGAAGGAACCTAACATTATGCTCAGCAAAACAAATGTAGTGCATCTGTTTTCAAAAAGAATAGTCATTCCTGCCACTGTACTCCAGAGGAGCTACAATTTATTCCCAGAAAGACAGTCCTTTCCTCCACTAAAATTTACCATTTTCACATAGAGCAGGCTAGACTTCCTTGGCTGAAAGGACCTGGGTCCTTCAGGGATGGCATTCTGTGTTGAAGGGCCCTAAAATTATGCTCAACCATCAAGAATGTAGTGCATCTTTTTCCTAAAATGGTCATTCCTGCCTCTGTACACCAGGGGTGATAAAATGTATTTCAATAAAGAAGGTCCTTTTCCCCAATAAGATTTACCCATGTCATATAGGGCAGGCTAAAGGACTCATTAAAAAGGGTCATTCCTGCCAGTCTACACTAAAGAGGCTAGAATCTATTCCCAGAAGGACGGTTCTTTCCTCCTGTAGAATTTGCATTTCTACATGCAGCAGGCTATATTCCTCTGCCTGAAAGGACCAGGGTTCTTCAGCTATGGCAATCTGTGATGAAGGGACCTGAAATTATGCTTAACCAAATGAATGTAGTTCATCTATTTCCAAAAAAAAAAGGTAATTCCTGCCAGTGTACACCAGAGGTGATAGAATGTATTCCAATAAAAATGCCCTTTTCCCAACTAGAATTTAGCTGTTTCATAGAGAGCAGTCCAGAGGACTCAATAATAAGGGTCATTCCTGTGACCATACACTAAGGGGGCTAGAAACTATTCCCAGAAAGATAGTCGTTTCCTCCACTAGAATTTAACATTTTCACATACAGCATGCTAGTTTCCCTTGGCTGAGAGGACCTGGGACCTTCAGCTGTGGCAGTCTGTGTTGAAGGATCTGAAATTTTGCTCAGCCAAAAGAATGTAGTGCAATTTTTTCCTAACAAAAAATGGTCATTCTTGTATGTGAATCTATTCCAACAAAGAGGGTCATTTTACCCAGTAGAATTAATCAATTTCATAGGAAACAGGCTAGAGGATTCAATAAAAAGGGTAATTCCTGCCACTGTACACCAAAGGGGATATAACATATTCCCAGAAAGACAGTCCTTTCCTCCACTAGAATTTAGCATTTTCACATAGAGCTAGCTAGATTCCCTTGGCTGAAAGGACCTGGGCCCTTCAGACATGGAAATCTGTGTTGAAGGACCAGAAATTATGCTCAACCAAAAGAATGTAGTTCAGCTCTTTCCTAAAGAATAGCCATTCCTCCCTCTGTACATCAGAGGTGATAGAATCTATTCCAAAACAGAAAGTCCTTTTCCCCACTAGAATTTAGCCATGTCATAGATAACAGAATAGAGGATTCAATGAAAATGGTCATTCCTGCTGCTGAAGATTAAAGGGACTAGAATCTATTCCCAGGAAGACAGTCCTTTCCTCCACTAGAATTTAATATTTTTGCATACACCAGGCTATATTCCCTTGGCTGAAAGGACCAGGGTCCTTCAGTCATGGCAATCTGTGTTAAAGGGATCTGAAATTATGCTCAACCAAAAGATTTTAGTGCAGCTTTTTTCCTTAAAAAAAAAAAAAAAAAAAAAAAAGGTAATTCCTGCCTCTGTACACCAGAGAGGTTAGAATCTATTCCCAAAAAGACTGTCCTTTTCTCCACTAGAATTTAGCATTTTCACATACAGCAGGCTATATTCCTTCGGCTGAAAGGATTAGGGACCTTCAGCCATGGCATTCTGTGTTGAAGGGACCTGAAATTTTGCTCAACCAAAAAAAATGTAGTACATTTTCTTAAAGAAAAATTGTCATTCCTGCCTCTATACACCACAAGTGATAGAATATATTTCAATAAAGAAGGTCCTTTTTCCCAACTAGAATTTACCCATGTCATAGAAAACAGGCTAGAGGACTCATTAAAAAGGATCAATGCTGCCACTCTACAGTAAAGGGGCTTTGTTCCTAGAAAGACGGTCCTTTTCTCCACTAGAATTTAGCATTTTCACAGACAGCAGGCTATATTACCTTGGCTGAAAGGGCGAGGGTCCTTCAGCCATGACAATCTGTGTTGAATGGGGTTGAAATTATGATCAGCGAAATGAATGTAGTGCATTTATTTACTAAAAGAATAGTCATTCCTGCTACTGTACATCAGATGGGATAGAATTTACTTCCAGAAAGACAGTCCTTTCCTCCACTTGAATTTAGCATTTTTATGAAGCCGCTGTGGTGCAGCGGTTAGCTTTGTCACCTCACAGCAAGAGGTTCTCCCGTTCGATTCTCGGCTGGAGGGCCTTCTGTGTGGAGTCTGCATGTCCTCCCCAGTCAAGTGACGTTAAAGACATGCAGGTAGGTGCGAGCGTGAATGGGCGTGCCTTCGTTGAAGCTTGGGTGTCAGGCTGGCAACTCAGCACCGTAAAATCCACTGCCAATCATGAGCGGACTGGAGTTTCGCTGTGGCGACCCCTAACCGGGAAAAGCCATATAGAGCACTCTAGAGCTCCTTGGCAGAGAGGACTTGGGTCCTTCAGCCATAGCAATCTGTGTTGAAGGAGCCTGAAATTATGCTCAGTCAAAAGAATGTATTGCAGCTCTTTCCAAAAAAAATGGCCATTCTTGCCTCTGTACACCAGAGATTACAGAATCTGTTTCAATAAAGAAGGTCCTATTCTATGTTGTAGAGAACATGCTAGTGGACTCATTAAAAATGATCATTGCTGCCACTATACAACGAAGGTGTTGAATCCTTTCTCAAAAAAGACTGTCCTTTGCTCTGCTATAATTTAGAGCAGGCTAGATTCCCTTGGCTGAAGGGACCTAGGTCCTTTAGCCACGGCAATCTGTGTTGAAGGGACCTAATTTTATGCTCAGCCAAAGTAATGTAGTGCAGCTCTTTTCTGAAAAAAAAAAAAAAAATCATTATTCTTGCCAGTGTATACCAAAGGGGACTAGAAGCTATTCCCAGAAGAAAAGCCCTTTCCTCCACTAGAATGTAACATTTTGAAATACAGAAGTCTGGTCATTCCTTCCACTGTACACCAAAGAGCTTGAATCTTTTCCCAGAAAGAAGGCCCTTTTCTCCACTCAAATTTAGCCATCTCAGGGAGAACAGGCTAGAGTCTTTTTGCTGAAAGGACTAGGTCCCTTCGGCCAAAGATATCTGTATTGAAGGGACCTAATAGTGTACTTCCAAAAGCCAACTTATATATATTCTATGAGAGAAAATCCTTTCCCTCACAATAATCACCTTCTTTTACAAACTGTTATTCTCCTGCCCCTGCTTTGTTTAACAACTACATATTTTTTTACATGAAATATTAACTTCAGTCACTCTTTTATGTGAACAGGAGTAATTTTATAAAGTGCAAGCTAGAATCCTTTTTCTGAATTGGTGTTTTACACAATATAATTTACTCTGTTTTACATGAAAAATAGGTTAGCAATTATTCCTATAAAAAGATTGTAACATGTTTATAAAAAAGTTAAAATATATTCCCTAAAAATTAGCCCTTTCCTCCTACAGTCTACCGTATTAAAAAATCTAGATTCCATGCTCTGAAAGGACCCTGTCATTCATATGTATTATATCCATACCTCTCAACCTCTTGAGCCATAAATAAAAGTGGGGTAAAGGCCCAAACATAAGGACATTTTTTTAAATATTGCTCTTACAAAATAAGAAAGTTGATAAAATAACAGGTTTTGTGGCATTGTTGTAGAACAGTACCCCTCGGATGCACACTAGTAAGTCCTGCCTAAACCCCCCTCTCAAGTCCTGGTGATGTGTTCAATAAGGAATAAATATTCCTGGTGATGTCTTCACAAGCCTGATGGATATTCATTGGGTATTCAGCGTGTTAGTTCAAGGGGGACTACCATTACCTAATGCTAAAGAAACAGGACTATAATTGAAAGCATTTTTTTATGTATCTGCAGGGGAGCAAGCCCCCCATGCACCCCCCATACTCTCTGCGAATTAAATATACCAACTCTGAGATCACACTACATTGAGGAAAAGAGTAAATTTCCTGTTCTGCACTGTGGGGACAGACTTTTAATTGTGTTGTAAAACACTTAGAAAGTTGCTAGACTAACAGGGTTTGTGTTAGCTTGTGTTTTTTGAAGGGTATGTTGTCCAGAACTAAAATATATGTCTTTATTTAATGAGTAATCCTCAGTGTGTTGCCAGAAAACTGCAAATTTTATGAAGAACAAACCAAAAATACCAGGAAAAAAATCTGGACAGCTGCGAGGTATGAGTGACAAAATTCAGGACAGCATCAACAGTTGCGCTCTAAGCTCAATTAATAGAGCTTAAAATAAACACATTGTACATACAAAATTTATAACCATAATGTTCCAATATGCAACTGTTGGTAGTGTCTGTTGGCCAGTTTTCAGCCCTATTCAGTGAGCTGACTGCATCAAAACAGTTCCCTGCCTTACAGTCTTTGTTAAAAAGATAACAGTAAAAACGCAATACCTACATAAGAGCTATAACATTGGCAGGAGCCGCCTTAGGTCAACTGGTGCCCTAGGCAAAAGGGCTGCACAACACCCCCCACCACACCACCCGGTGCCCCCATGCTGGTCTACCTACACCAAATAAATATTGGAAAAGCGCCCCAGGCTGCCGCCTAGTTGGCCTATGCCTAAGACTTGCTATGAACACGGGTAGCTAAAAAACAAAATATTAAAGCACTAGTGGCGACAGACTAACACAAAACAGGACCAATGTATGCATGATGTCACTGTCAAACCGGCATGGCAGTCAATCATGCCTCATTTGCATATAACATCACGACATACCTTTCAAACTCTTAGCGCAACTGGACAAAGCCTGACATAATGGGGGGGGGGGGGGTAAGGGGTCAAAAATAGGGACACGACTTTAAAAAATTGCTATAATAGAATTTGTGTTAGAATTAATTTTATGATGGATTTGAAGTCTGAAACTCAAATGCCTTCATTATTTTCTAACTTCAGTCTTTAATCTACCACTAATTTGCCAGAAAGCGCAATTTTATGAAAAACGGACGAAAAATATAAGGCAAAAATCTGGACATTTGCTAAAATCTGTACACTTGAGAAGTATGAATTTACACCAGACTATCTCAGTTTTTTTAAATAACTATGTCCTTTCCAAGCAAGGGAATCCAGGCAGCAGTCTAGCTTCCCTTGCAGTAAGTCCCTTCAGCCAAATGAATCTAGCCATACGGCTTTTCACGACGCCATCAGAATTACTTGACGGTATCTTGGTTGGTTTCACGACTGTACGCCTGCCATTCTATAGTAAATAGTCTGCTGTTATTTAACTTACTTATTAACGTTTTTCATTTAAGGCTAGTGAATTCGAGGGGTGATTTAAAAGTCAAGTGAGAGTGCTCAAAGTGCTTTTTTTTGGGTGTTTTGAAGTTGGTGAAGGAGGAAGTAAGTAGTGTTTTACTTTAGCTGTATAACTGGAATTTTCCTGTGAGTCCAAAATGTTAAAGCGTAGACATTCTAGGTTTGCTAGCATCTCCTACTCTTTCCCATGTGTGTTGCGATTCTGAAACCGTTAATAATGAAAATGAGAAGACGTTTTCAAAAAAATCATCGTGAATTTTAAGGTTGTCGTTAATGTTGGCTCTTTAGGTTTTAAAAGTAAATGCTTGTGTTTTTTAGTCTAGGTTTTGTTTTGGATGCGGTTATTATATCATTTTAAAATCACTTGGATTTTAAGCTAACAGTCATTAATACAAAAAAAAATTCAAGTAAAGAGTAAGTAACATTTAACATATGCTGTAGTAAAGCAAGAAGCAATAGTCACATGGAGTTACCCAGTTTGGTCAGTCAAAAATTTACATGCCACGGTTTCTAACTAGATACCCAAGTCTTATGTTGTGCCCAAGAAAGTCATCTGTATTGCACGCTCTGGTTCACTGCTGAAGTGACTTGCTTCTGTAAGCATAAACCCAATCTTTCTGTTTATTGTACTGTATACTGTAAGTTCTATTTGAAGTGCTAAAAAGTCCATTTAGACAGGAGCCGCTTCTGTTTTCCTCGATTTTCAGATACTTTTCTTGCTCTCAGTTGTTTCCTGCAGATAAGGGGGTAATGCTTTTTTCCATTTCCTGATGATGTTTTTATTTATATATTTATTTTTAATTAACAGACCCGTCATGATTTGGCATTGCCTAGTACACATTCTTTTGAACCCATCAACAGTCGGCATCATTGGTAGACCGATGATGTTCATATTGGACCATATCCTGATTCAAGTCGTACCTAAAGATCTGCAGTTTTGCGCATGTCCAAAAAAATTTTTACACTGTCAAGACTCATTTTGAGGAGATGGAAATATGCTAGCAAACCTAGTAGGGAGTGTAAAAATATTTAGAGTGTCACTAACAGGCTTAAAAAAAAATCAAAAGTATCCAAATATGATTGCAGCTCTAAGTGCTAAAGGGTAATATGCACCATATTTCCGGTGGAGTACTAGTTTCTTTTCCTATATTAACCTGAATGTTTCTGGTCCCCCCTCCCATCTGTAAGCATTTTGTAAAGAATATTCACAACTGTATTTCCTGTAGCCCCTTTCTGGTGTCAGCCAATGATTTAATCAGTTGAGGCTAATTTTTCTGAGATTTTGATGTCAACCAGCGATTTAATCAAGTGAGGCTATTTTTTCTTTTCTGCGGTGCTACAGCAGAACGTAGAAAACATTAATTTAGAAAGTATCAAATGTTTTCTTGATTACTGTTTCCATATTGTAAAGAGCTGTAAAACTGTCCACATGATGGGCTTTCTTGCTGGGAGTGTGTCTCAGGACACTGTTTTAGGGGTAGACTGCAGTAACCAAAGCACTTGACTGTCCAATATCTTCCCTTCTACAGTGGGACCTTTTTATAGGGACTCTCTCCCCATCTCAGTTAGCTGCATCTCTTTATACATGCCTAGTTAATGTTGGTTTTAAGGCTGTTCAGACTATCACTG